>NC_134845.1:30004653-30605278 GCF_965363235.1 Mytilus galloprovincialis
GGATTTTAAAGAACCCCACGGACACCACATACACTCATGCATATGTCTTTCATTCAAGGTATAATGATAATATATATGTAAACTCTTGTGTTGTTAACAAGGAAACGAAATCTCAAAAGCATTTTTATCTCAATTTGTATCTAAAAATAGGGTTCTTTAATTTTAATAAAAGCTTGCATAGCAATTTCCTTAAAAACAAAATATAACAAAGGAAAAGTTTTAAAACACAAAATTCATTTTTTTTTTATTTTTCTTTCATAAACTTGAAATTTTACCACGCTAAACCGTTAGGTTTATTCAACAACAACCATTAATTAATCTATAAGTAACGATAAAAAGACAATTGTGTATTGGATTAGGTTGATTGAACATGATGATTAGTGAATTTGCAATAAGCCGTTGGTCACGTGCCGAGTGGCACGCGTTGATTAAAAAGTCATTTAACTTCAAAATTACAATATCTATTGATACCTACCTTTACAGATATGAGGTATTTAATCATATCCTCCTATATATCCATATTCTCTGTGATCTTAAAACATCGTTTTAGTGTCCTTATTAATGCAAAAACTTTCTTCTTAGTCAGCGCCATTAAGAATTCCTTTGCGGTATTTCTACACACCGAAATATATGGCCTTACTATTGGTAAAATACCACAGTACTTAGTGTCACTAATAGTCAAAATTTTGTGCCGTGAAAACTGGAAATGAAGTTTAGCGGGACATAGGAAATTACAAAAATATTAGAATTGTTTACTTACATAGTGTAAGCGGGATGCGGGAATCTAAAAAAATTAAATAAATAGTAGAATGAGGTGCTCATTTTCGCCATATCTTTCCATGTTTTCTGCAGTTTATGTTCAGGTCTTTATATTTTTGAAGTATACTGATATTTCTATATGAAGATAACTTCAAAAGCAAAACATTCTTAGCTTGAAAACGAGTGCGTTTAAAAAGAAATCATCTGAAAAGTTAGATTAAAGGGTGTTTGAAATTTCCTGCTGTTTTGTCAAAGGGGGACACATATTCGCCGTATTTACACATCTATTTAAAATCTAATAAGGGAGCTACCATTTGATTTTTATGGGGGGGGGGGGGGGGGGGGGGGGGCTAGGATGAAAAATTTTGTCCTGCATTTTTTTTTAGTTGTAATCTCTGTCCTGCCTTTTTATTTTTCACTCTATTCGGTCCTGCCTTTTTTTTTTATTAGTTTATCCTGACTTTTTTACCTAAATTGTCATCCTGCCTTTTTTTTTACTCAAAACTCCTGTCCTGCCTATTTTTTCAAATTTCATCCTAGCCCCCCCCCCCCCCCCCCCCCCCCCCATAAAAATCAAATGGTAGCTCCCTAACTGCAGCTTTAAACAATATTCATCAAATCAATTTCATTATAGATGAATAGCAGACATTTCAAAGGTGTAAAGAACTGAAAGTTAGGGCAATCAGTCAAAAGAATTACTAAGAAATACTTCTTTGAAATCGTGTTTTTCATTAAGGAGATTGGCCGAAAATCGTAGTCCGTTTTTCGGTCTTTTGCAGTAAGTGCCGAAATTTTGTCTCAGTTTAAAAAATAATCATATTTGTTATAAAAATATATTTTACCGGAATATTTCTTCCATTTCAGCCATGCTTTGAAGTTTTTACACCTCAAAATCATAAAACGGCGAAATTGTGTTCCCGGCGAATATGAGCGCCCCACTCTAACTATAAAGCGAGATCCGTGAACAGAACCCCCAAATGAGACCCCATTAGTTGTGGCTTATTTTTGGTCTTTTTAGCTAGTTTCCTTCCCCTACATTACTTGTAAGTTGATCGTTTTTGTAAAGCAGCATTCGAGGTCTGACAGTATATTACCAAGAAATGCACAAAATATTTAAAAAGAAGGTTTAGAAAATTTAAATAATGGTATGCACACACACTCCCCTGTCAGCACAGACAATTGTATTTTTGTAAACGCGCCAAACTCATTTCTTCCACAGTGAGACAAGCTTTACAATGTTGATGGTGGTGAAAATCTAGTCCAAATAATTATGACGTCTTGCAAGGCTATTTTATTTCTGGAACGCTTTCCTCTGACGAAGCCGAAATGTGAAACCAAATCATCAAGAAGTCTAATACTTATACTAGAACTGAATATAAAATCGAAATGTAAATGGGGAATGTATCAAAAGACCAAAGAGCAGATAACAGCCAAAAGGCACCAATGGGTCTTCAATGCAACGAGAAAATCCCACAACCCGAGGAGGGGTTCCTAACCAAAGACAAATGGGGGTGGGGGGTGGGGGGGGGGTCCAACTACATGTCCCCATTCAATACAATACAATACAATCTGCTTTATTTGAAAAACACTCCGTCACATTGTCATTGACATGTGAAACAATTAAGAGGTAAATTACCAAATACAATCACATACAATTAAAAAAATAAATAAAACAACTTAGAATTAAAATATATGGAAAATTACTTTATATTATAATATTTTAACATTATAATATTTTAGTTAACTTTGAAATGAATTATATATAGACACATTTTTAAGTAATAAGTTAATATTTGTCAATGACAGTTAGTCCTTTCATTTTTGCTTAATTCTGATATTTCACATAGTACTCTGGAATATGCTGATTTCTGATATTTTTTAACTAATAAAGAATTGCATTCAAATAAATAATGGAATTCATTGCCAATTGCAGTTAAACACAGATTGCATGTCCTTTTTTCTTTTGGAATGACTTATTACCGAGCTTATTACCATCTTCCCAGCTCTACTGGGATTTTACATTGCAGCGTCTTAGTTTTGAAATATATTTACGTTCGAATGGTGTTAATTTTAAAATTCAAATGCATTGATCGTCCAATAAAGAACAATGAAGAAAGGGGGTTCCAACATGTCCAACCCTCAGACCCTCCTGGATCCCTGCCTGTGAGGCATGCTTTAGCTTGCCATTAAACAAAAATGTATACTAGTTGAGTGATAATGGGCGTCATATTAAACTCTTCGATATAAAAAAAGAAACTAAAATAAAAATCATTCAAAGGTCACAAAGGCCTCCTGAAATTACAATTATATAAATCATCTCACATCTTTGCGCATTTCTTGAAATTGGTCATATTAATAAATGCATGCAATATTTTCAGAAAATTTCAATAAATTATATAGGCTTTTTTAAAAAAGTCAATCCTGTGCATGATTTATCAATGATTATACTTGCACAATTAACGCATGTTGTTCTCAAAACTAAGAGGTGTCTATGCTATTTATGACAATTTTCATGGTTCAGTGGTTATAGTTAAGTTTTTATGTTTTGGTCTGTTTTTCTCATACTTTATGCAATAGGTCTACTATATTTGTTGTATGAAATGATTGTAAGGTGTACATGTCTAGTGGGATGATGTCATCTGACCTTGACCTCATTTTCATGGTTCAGTGGTCAAAGTTAAGTTTTTGAGTTTTGGTCTTTATCTATTAAATACTATAAGCCATAGGTCAACTGTATTTGGTGTATAGAAATATTTTATGATCTATATGTCAGCATGGTCAGTGGCGCAGGTTTTATTTGACCTTGATCTCATTTTCACGGTTCATTGATCAGTGTTTTTGTGATTTGGTCTATTTTTCTTAAACTATAAGTAATAGGTCAACTATAATTGTTGCATTGAAGCATTGTTAGCTGTATATGTCTGCCTGGCATGGTTCATCTGACATTGACCTCATTCTCATGGTTCATTAGTCTTTATTTATTTATCTTGGTTAATGTTAAGTTTATGTGACAGTTGTGATAAAGCTTTATACTTAGGACTATCAACATATTATCAATGATTAGTAAAAGAAGGCGAGACATTTCAGCGTGTGCACTCTTCTTATTAAACACACATTAATATACATCATGTACATTAAACAGCAAAAAAAAATATTGATGCAAGATGCCATTCAATAATAACTTTTACTCTTTTATGTATAGGACAAGAACTATAGAAGATACAGAGAAATTATAAACAGCAGAAATGATAGGCAATTTAAAATTTGCAGAAGCAAACTAAACCTAAATGGTAAGGCCACTTTTATTTTTTTTTTTAAAGTTGTTGAACTTGAAAGATGATAATCATGATTACTATAAAAATTAAAAGATGTGGTATATTAAATATGAAAACTATCATGGCTTTAAGAAAGCAATTGTAGGCCTGTGACGACCTTCAATAATGAGAAAATCCATACCCTATAGTCAAAGTAGGCAGCTATAAAAGACCCAAAGATGAAAAATTGAAACAATCCAACATGTCCAAACTGTAAAACTAATTGCCTAGTTTATTACAAAATAAATTACAAAAAATAAATATAACCGGTATGACACAACAACAACAACAACCACTAAATTTTAGTGTCAGACTAAACTTACAAAAACTACAGGCTCTGAACTTTGGACAGGCACAATACATGCAATAGGAATATGGCAACCTATGATGTAAATTTCCTGCAAACACAGACTGGACTAATGTAAATCAACTAATTTTTCGTGAATACTTTATTTTGCGTTTTATACTTTCTAGTCTACATCACAGCTAATTATTTTTCCCAAGGTTCAAGTTTACTTAATGAATTTTAATAAAGAAAGATACATATGAAAAACATTTATTGCTGTTTCTCTCTCCATTTATAACATTTTATTTGTTTATTTTGTGTATTTATAGGTGATCAGACATCTTGGTTTTCATGATCAATAGGTCATTACTGAAGAGGAAACTTAAAGTTGAAATTTATTTACAAAGTGCATAATTGGATTAATTTGAACTGGAATGTGTGCTTTCCTGCAAAAAAGAAACAGGAAATTTCATCATTATCACATGATAATGCCCATAAACAAAATGGAGTTCTATCATAGATACACAAAAACACTATTGCATAAAAGCAACAACATATTATATATATTATTCGAAAGAAAGGAGAATGCAGAACAAATACTATTTTGTTGTTGAAAAAAGGAACACCAGTTTTATCCACTCATTTACATCGCTCCCTCATATCAAATATACGGAAGAAGATCATTGAAGAACAATTTGCAAAAATGTTTTCTCTTAGAATTGAAGGAAAATGTTAAGTGAATGGAATAATGTATTCACTGAATTCTTACGTAGTGGATTGAATAACTGTACACAAGCTGAAACAGAAGACAATTTTAATTTAAAATAACACGAAAAGTGTATATTTTATTATTTAATCTGCAAATATATATACAAATTCTTTAGAACACCACAAATGGTATGACATTCAAATTGGTTGCTTATTAATGTATTGCATTGAAACAATTACAAAGAAAACAGAATCATTTGCTACAAATTTTTTTTTATAAATCATAGTTAAATTTTATAAAAAGTATGAACAATACCTAGATCTAAACAGTCAGACTTTATCAATTTTCAATGTCATTAAAATGTTGAGTCAAACATTTATGAAAGTTTTGAATATCATTTGCATCAACTATACAGTCTTGTAATAATTATATTCATACTGTTTGTATACATGGTATACATGGTATAGAGAAGAAATGTTTAACAAGAACAAATAAGGGAAATTTGATGTTCAGATATTTCCTTAAAGGAAATTTGAAGAACAATGATTTCCTTAGAGGAAATTTGTTGTCTTGAAGGAAATCTTTTTCCCTTGAATAAACAATTTCCCTTGAGGAAAAAACAATTTCCCTTTGAGGAAAAATCTTTTTCCTTTAGGGAAATTTGATTTCCCTTGAGGAAAACAACTATTCCTCTAAGGAAATTGTTGAAAAAGGGGCATAACTTTTTTAACAGTGGTGCTAGAGCCAAAAAATTTTAGGACAAATATCAGGGAACCAATACCAACCAAGTTATCAACTTCATTTTGACGTAACTCCAAAAATTAAGGTGAACAACTTTTGCACTCAGCGGAATTGCAAACTTGTCCCGGAGACAAATCTGCTTTTCTGAGATGTTTTACAAGGTTCCAAAAATGTGTTATGCCCTACAGCTTTCCATCCAGCTAAGGCAGAAGTATATTCTCTTTTATTCTCATATATCCAGTATTTGCAACAAATTGTAATTTTTCTGAAGAAAAAAATTCAAATGGAAAATAATGTTTGTATTGTAATATAGTATGTTCCCATGGGAAGAAAAATTGTTCCTATGTGAAAAAAAATTGTTCCCATGGGAAGAAAAATTGTTCCCATGGGAAGAAATATTGTTCCCATGGGAAGAAAAATTGTTCCCATGGGAAGAAAATTTGTTCCCATGGGAAGAATTAATTCCCATGGGAACTTTTTGTATTCATCTTTTCCCATGGGAACTATAAAGTTCCCATGGGAACTCTAAACTTCCCATGGGAAAAGTATTTTTTCCCATGGGAACTTCCAATGTTCCCATGGGAAATTCTAATATTCCCATGGGAATTATCAAATTTCCCATGGGAAATGTACTTTTAATCAGCTGCAGTGACAAGAGTGACAAGAGTGACAAGTTGGGACATATGGCATTTTTTCAGTTTTTCAATAATCTATCACTGGGCAAATTTTTTTTTTGATATCTTGTAAACCGACAAAGTCAGATTTGCCGATACCGGAATGGCAAATTTGTCCCGCACAGTGTTATATCCTTATCTTTACAGTTATCTGTATAAAGATTTCCGTTACCATACTTGTCTAAACTTTATGTCCCTTTCAATGTTAAGAATGTTATGGTCATTTTAATAAACTTCCTGTTTACAAAACTTTGAATTTTTCGAAAAACTAAGGATTTTCTTATCCCAGGCATAGATTACGTTAGATGTATTTGGCACAACTTTTTGGAATTTGGATCCTCAATGCTCTTCAACCTTGTACTTGTTTGGCTTCATAAATATTTTGATATGAGCGTCACTGATGAGTCGTATGTAGACGAAACGCGAGTCTGGCGTACTAAATTATAATCCTGGTACCTTTGATAACTATTACGTTGTCGTTCTGTATTTTCTCGACAAGTATGTTGTTAGGTAATTCAGCTGAAATGCATCGCATATCGATAAAAGGCAACATGATTTCGCTAAAGATTATAAATCAAGTTATGGTGTTAAAAATCATTTCAAATCATGTGTTATATCTAATTATACGTCATTTGTGAGAAAAATGGTAGGATAATTAATAGAATGTTTTTGCATTTAAAAATATTATCACAACGGCTGTACAGGATTTTATACCTCGGTCTGTTGCTTTTCTGTTGTGTCTCTTTCATTGCTTTTACCGTGCAATTGTTGGAAATGAAGGAGATGAAAAGATAAAAATCGTTATTACTAACATGTGTGAGTAAGAAATCTTGCCAATAGAAAAAAAACGATATTTTACTTGTTAAAAAAAACACTTGTAGAAATATAAAACACATTTTGTAGGCATGAACCTTGATAAAAACCTCTCAAACTCCTCTTCGACAATTGTACAGAGTGACCAGACTATATATTATAGTAATTATGTTCTGAGATGCTATCATCAAGAGGCTTGAACAATTTTTAATTGGCACCAAACATCTATTTATTATCGTTTTGGTTGTTGTGTTTATGAAGAGTCATGCATTCCTGTGTAAACCGACAAAGCTCTTCACCTTACTCACACTCTCAACAATGGCAAGAAGCAGACCTCACGGAGGATTACTGAATAAGATTGAAAATATGCTGCATTTTTCTTAACTTTACCGTTAGATACTAAATGAATGAAGTGCTGAACTGGATGTTAAGGATACCACATAAACATAATTTGATTTACAACTAACTACAGAAAGTAAAGATTGAAAATTAAACTTCAAAACAAGAGATAAATTCAATCTTCCTGTTGTGAGTTTTTGATATCTATGTAGTAGCATCAGTAAGGAATGAACGTATTCCAGTAGGTATGAAAGTTAATAGATTGTCAATCTTAAAATCAATCAAGGGTTCCTATAAATGCTGAGTTTGGGTAATCTCTTAATATATTTTCATCATACACCGTAGTTATTTTAACAACTAATGGGGAAAGTGTGTGTCACAGAAGACTATCTATGTGTTTCAAATGTGGAAGTCTCAATTAACTTCATAACGAACGCCACTACAAGCAATTCAGAGTCACATGGATCTTAAGTCAATGTTTCATTTTTTAAGATTGTTATCAATTTCACTTTAAGATCGATTCTGTTCTCTTGAAAACTATTTGTATTCTCATTTAAAGTTGTGTCATGTGTGCTGTTGTTTGTTTGTCTTTTTCGTTTTTAGCCATGGCGTTGTCAGTTTGTTTTAGATTTATGAGTTTGACTGTCCCTTTGGTATCTTTCGTTCCTCTTTTTTAAATTAGGATATGTTTATGATTTTAAATCAGTTATGACCTGATTTTTTTGCATTTGTGTTATTTTTGTATCGGGTTTGTATTGTTTTCGACTTTTTTTCTTTTGATCATAGTGTCTGTCTCTTACTTTTGTTTTTCAATAGCCCAAAGGTATCATGTTACCTTTTTTTTAACTAAGTTGTACGGATTAATTTATCTAATAAACGGGTAGATAAGCTGATGTTGACAGGATCCTCTAGCCTTTGTTAGTCTTGTATCATTTATAATTTTAGTTTATTGAGTGTATTTCGGAGTTTAGTATGACGTCCATTTTCACTGAAATAGTATATATTTTTGTTTAGGAGCCAGCTGAAGCACGCCTCCGGGTGCGGGATTTCTCGCTGTGTTGAAGACCAATTGATGGACTTCGGCTGTTGATTGCTCATTAGTTGAGTTGTTGTCTCTTTGACACATTACCCATTTCCATTTTCAACTTTATATTACGAAAACATTCAGTGGACGTGGCAATGTACTTCCAAACATCATCTTTATCAAGTGTTATTAGATAATTCACACATACTGTGGATTCATCAATATTCGTTGAATACTAATTTTCGTCGATTTCGTGGGTACAGTATTCAACGAACTACAGATTTTCTAAAGGAATGTATCCAGACTTTGACAAAACCACGAAATTGAATATGCACGATTATGCAAGTTTTCCTCAATCCATGAAAATTGGTACGGACGAAAATAAACTAATCCACAGTAGTGTATGATATACTCTCAGTGTTTTTTCGGACAGCACATCAACCATGTGAGTAGGCTATTTTACTTAATGTTTTTGACTCATGAAAATGCATTATTTTATCTCTTTGATATTCATTGATGTTTTTTGTTTTATCTTTTTATAAACAAGACTGTATCTTAAAATAAACCTGATTCTAAACGACACAAGTATTTTTCTATTTACTTTACTATTTTCGTTGAATAACTTTGACACATATCCCAACCTTTGGTATGTATTGAGATCATCTTCACCTCAAGCTGATTTATGCCTTTACCTTTTTAAATGAAAAAGATAAGTACAATGATAAAACAGTATTGCTTATTTGTTTTGTACTAAATCGATATTGTATCATAGCGTGGTCTGCAAAATAAAATTAACGGTACATATTTCGAATATAACCATGCCCTCAATAATTATTACGACTAAAAGAATCCACATTCAGTTGGGTTTTCCGTTTTATAAAGTTTAGTAAACAGTACGTGATTCCAAATATAGACAAGGAAGACAATGTCATCTCTTAAGTGGTATACATAATCCAAAGTAATAGAAAAGAGTAAGTATAAACCTAGTTAGATTATTTTCTCACGTTTTATTAAACTAGAAAATTATTTGATGGTTCATGCATCTATGATATATTGGTATGTATAGTTTTTTCCTAATGATTTTATTTATGTACGAATACATTATCTTAATATTTTAAAGCTCTATCTTTAGTTTTTTAGGTTACATTTGCAAGATTGCAACATCTAGCAGATAGAGACATATTGGTTGTATGTTACAGCCTTTTAACTCCTTTATTTCGGGTGAATGCAATTCCCTCATTTTTAATTTTTAATCTTCGTTTGCCTTGTTTACGTTTGTACGAGATTACAATACTGATTAACTTCTTTTGCTTTAAATTATAACCGATAAGTTAAACGACTAGTTGTTTGGATGTTTGTTATATAAGAAGATTTTCAACTATCTGCTCAATATTGTAGTTAATGTAAGGCAATTCTTTTTGTCATAAACGTGAGTTCTTTTATATTCATGTCTTTCGATATTTTTTGTTTGTTTTGTTAACCATTATCTTTTCATCTCCTTCATTTCCAACAATTGCACGGTAAAATCAATAAAAGAGACACAACAGAAAAGCAACAGACCGAGGTATAAAATCCTGTACAGCCGTTGTGATAATATTTTTAAATGCAAAAACATTCTATTAATTACCCTACCATTTTTCTCACAAATGACGTATAATTAGATATAACACATAATTTGAAATGATTTTTAACACCATAACTTGATTTATAATCTTTAGCGAAATCATGTTGCCTTTTATCGATATGCGATGCATTTCAGCTGAATTACCTAACAACATACTTGTCGAGAAAATACAGAACGACAACGTAATAGTTATCAAAGGTACCAGGATTATAATTTGGTACGCCAGACGCGCGTTTCGTCAACATAAGACTCATCAGTGACGCTCATATCAAAATATTTATAAAGCCAAACAAGTACAAAGTTGAAATGTCGTTTGTTCGTGTGTTCCAGGTTTGGGAAAGGTTGACACGTTTGACCCCGCTACTCTTATATATGTGCTTGTCTCAAATCAAGATACAATAATTCAATGTTTGTCGTTGGTGGTTTCCTTATTTTTATTAACTGTTTTCACATAAGCCAGACAGTCTATTGTTATTCGCAGATACTCATAGCTTACTATAAGGTGTTAGCTTGGTAATTGTTGGAGGTTTAACATACACATACTAACATCTGAGTCAGTTGGTATCTAGTCAGATAGATGTCTCATTGGCATCATACAATTACGCTGGTGTATTATGGCCATCGTTTTTTATCTCGGAATTATCAACTTAATCTTGGAATTGTGAATCTTACAATTCCAACATTAAACTTGGGAATGGCAACTTTAATCATAAATCATCCACTTAAATCTTGGCATTAACAACCTTTATCTTGAAATAATCAACCTTAATTTTCAAAGATTAAAGGTAATTTTCAAAGATTAAAGTTAACAATGCAGAGATTAAAGTTGACAATGTAAAGAATAAAGTTGACAATGCAAAGAATAAAGTAGACAATTTCAAAGAAAAAAATAATATTAATAAAAGGGATGGCATAATACGCTTTTGTATACCATATCTTCTTTTTCGAATTCTCATTGTTCTTATCAACATAACGCAGATTAAAACTATTAAAAAGCAGTCACCATGATCAGACACGTTTGTACCTTATCATTATGTGTTTATCACAAGCAAAAACCCCTAGCCGTATTTGGCACAACCTTTTTCAACTTTTGATCCCCAGAGCTGTACAACTTTGTCCCCCCTTTTTTGACTTTCGAACTGTTATATCTGGGCGTCACTGGTAAGTCTTGTTTGGACGAGGCGCGTTTTTGACGTAATGTATTTAAAACCTGATGCCTTTTGTTATCTATTATTCATGTGTTTCTATGCCTAATACGTTCTGCTATTCGTTTGTATTGTAGTCCTGTATTATTATGTTGTCATTTTAATGTTATATTTAACAATGCCATCAAAGTGCGAGGTTTGGCATGCCACAAAAGGTTCAAACCACCATGTTTTTCTTTAAAAATGTCCTGTACCAAGTCAGGAAAATGGCCATTGTTATATCATAGTTCGTTTCTGTGTGTGTAACATTTTTACGTTGTGTTTCCGTTGTGTCGTTTGTTTTCTCCTATTTTTGAGTGTGAATTCACATTACTATAAGACGTGTCACGGTACTTTTCTATCCCAAATTCATGTATTTGGTTTTGATGTTATATTGGTTATTCTCATCGGATGTTGTCTAATGCTTAGTCCGTTGCTGTGTGTGTTACATTTTAATGTTGTGTCGTTGTTCTCCTCTAATATTTAATGCGTTTCCCTCAGTTTTAGTTTGTTACCCCGATTTTGTTTTTTGTCCATAGATTTATGAGTTTTGAACAGCGGTATACTACTGTTGCCTTTATTTGTCCATTTAAAAAAGGAATTAACGGCTTTCATTTGATATTGCATGTTCAAGATCGTTTTAACATAAGCCATTTTTTTAATTGACAAAATGGATGTTTAAAAATATATTACACATCCATGTTCAAACGAGAATAGGGCATAACATGAACAAAATAATTCTTAGTTTGAAGAAAACACATGTACTGCCACAATGTATCGACTTGATATATAAAAAAATAATACTATGTTTGGGATAGATATAATTTATAAATGGTTGTAAATACATGTCCAACGTTATTGATGTGTTGTTTTTTTTCTGCAGGTCATGATTTCTCATAGAGGATGTGTCATCATGTTATTTCTTCTAATCATCAAGTTTGAATGTGCAAGTACGTGTATGTCTAGTGCTCCTGAAGAATGTCCTAAGACGTTTTGCAAATGTCAAAAGAAGTCGAATGGGAAAGCCGTGTGTTCCGGGCGATCTTTAAATTACATTCCAAGACTTCCAAAATATATTCGGTCTGTTATATTCACAAATACAAGTATCAGAGTAATAGACAAATGTGGATTGGTCAATTTAACATTTCATCAAATAGAGAAAATAAACTTTACTGGTAATGATTTACACAGTATTGACAAGGACGCATTTCTAAATTTGACTTTCCTAGCTTCGCTAATTGTATCATCGGAACCTCATTTGAATGTTTCTGTCCTTAAATTATCTTTTCAGAGTTTTCCGAGGAACAAGCTTTCTGAGTTGCGCCTTACTTTTAATCATTGGAAATCCCTTCCAAGAGATATGTTCAACAATGCTCATGTAAGCAATGTTAGGCATTTGTTTTTGCAAGCTAATAGCTTTACGTATTTCAACTTTACGACATTTAAATCCATGACCCGTTTACGAGATATATCTCTTTCCAATAACTCAATAAGTCATGTTTCGTTAACTAAGTTGACTTCACTAACCAAATTAGATATGAGTTCAAATCAGCTTTCAAAAGTTCCAACATTCTGTGGAAGAAACAACACTAGTTTTTTTCCTTACTTAAATATAATAATTTTAAGTCGTAACAAAATTGGATTTCTTGGACTCAAATCATTCCACTGTTTACCCCGACTTTCAAAGTTATACTTGGATTATACATACATTGGTAGACTTCAAGACAATGTTTTTGCCTCTCTTCCATCGTTACGAACGTTACATTTGCTTAAAACCGGTAACCCTTTAAGATTTATTTCACAAAACGCGTTCAATAGTTCTTCATTAGAGACTTTGATTTTACAAGGATCGCACTTTCGCTTTGACAAACAGGGCAGATACATTGCAAACAGAATCTTTGCTTCTTGTCCAAATCTACAACACTTGGATCTCACAGACAACTATATGACGTCTGATGAATCAACATTCCAAACGATTTTTCGGCCGCTGAGAAAATTACAAAAATTATTTCTCTCATCAACTAGGATAGTAAGTCTGCCAACAAATGTTTTTACACATATGAAATTGCTTCAGGAATTACATTTAAATAACAATGGAATAAATTTCTGGAACAACAGTTATCGCATATTCGGTAATATGACATCAATGAAATTTCTAAATTTAAAACAAAACTATATATCTGTCATAAATGAAACCAGCTTCCCAGATGACCTTTTGTCCAGACTAGAAGTATTAAATCTAGCTCGTAATCCTTTTTCGTGTATTTGCGACCAAATGTGGTTCCGAAACTGGATTCAACAGAATGGTTCGATTTTAAAGGAGTATCCAAATCAATACAAATGCAGACATCCCAATAATATGAATGGAATAGTATTAAGAGATTACAAACCTACAGTCAAAATGTGCAATCCATGGAATCCTCTGTATACTATAGCAATTGTCATGGGAATGGTTGTTCTATCGTTCATCGCTGTTGGTTCTATCGCTGCAAAGTGTCAGGGCAATATTAAGAACTATATATATTTATTACGCGTATATCACAATCGGAAACAGGGATATATCCCTCTTGACAGTGAAGAGGATTACGAATATCACGCTTTTGTTGTGTATTGCGATAACGATAGGAAATGGGTTCACAACGATCTCTTAAACAAGCTTGAAAATGAAGAAGGATTACAACTCTGTATTCACCATAGAAATTTCATTGTAGGAGATTCTATTAGTGTAAATGTTGACAATTTCCTTAAGAAGTCATGGAAAGTTTTAGTTATTGTATCGAACAATTTCGCACAAAGTGAATGGTGTCAGTGGGAGGTAGATGTTGTACAAGAGAGACGCCGACGCCAAGGGAAAGAAGTCATAGTTCCTATCATACTAGATACCATTGACTCAAAACATATGACTAGTCAATTACGTACATTACTGGATAGTACACCCTCCTTAAGGTACCGTGCCGGTGTAGGGTCAGAACTATTCTGGAAAGTTTTATTAGAGAGTTTAAGAAAACCACTTGGACATCCACCAACCTCTTTACTTTATTCAGGAATTAATCATCCAAGCTTTAATGGTCAAACAAGAGTCTCACCTGAGACTGAACCACCTACCTGGTGAAAATGTAACAGTCTACAAACAAGGGATAATTTAGTCTTAGATGCATGATTTTTGTATTAGTTGTAAGTGGCTTTGGACTAGCTGTCAGATAGCTGCGAGTACTCTCAGATCTGTTCCTAGTGTCTTTTTGTTGTTGGGATGTACACGTACCCGGCCATGTCTACTTGTCTTTCTTTCCATCTGATAAGTTAAGCCTTTTTCAACTGATTTTTATAGTCCGTTCTTGTGTGGTACTGTTATACCACTGTCCTAGGTTAGGGGAGTTGGGATCCCGCTAACAAGTTTAACTCCGTCACATTATGTATGTATGTGACTGTCCCAAGTCAGGAGTCTGTTATTCAGTGGTTGTCGTTTGTTTATGTGTTACATATTTGTTTTTCGTTCATTTTTTGTACATAAATAAGGTCGTTAGTTTTCTCGTTTCAATTGTTTTACATTTTCATTTCGGGGCCTTTTAGGTGTCAGACCACCAATTACTCCCTCCAATTTAGAACGTATGTAAAAGTAGCCCTACTCTGACACAAAATAGTGCTTTTGATGTCCTTGTTTACTTAAACTAACCAACAAATTTGCAGAAATGAAACTTTTTGTGAAAGAGAAATATATCTAGATCATTTTGAGCCAAAATTTACTTGTCTATGAGTTTGCATTAAAAATTGAGGATTAATGCGCTCCATAGTATACTAGTTTTAGATTTCCAGAAAACCAGGTTTTGTTTCGAGGTACCTCTGTTTGAAGGTCAGTTATTTTGTTAGAAGGCTTTAAAGGTATGGTGAAAATTGGCATGTAGAAAGCTGATACATGTACAATTAAGGATATACCTGGTTTCTATGAAGTTAAACTTAAGGTAAAATATTTAGAAAGCTGTGAAAATTGCAAAATTTGGTTGAACAGATAGGGATTTTTAATTGGTGGTCTGACACCTTTATAACTGACTATGCGGTATGGCCTTTGCTGAAGGCCGTAAAGTGACCTACAGTTGTTTATTGCTGTGTCATTTTGGTCTCTTGTGGACGGTTGTCTCATTGGCAATCATACCACATCTTCTTTTTTATACTTAAATTGCACAAAGTATTTATTGTTTTGAGTCCTGGTCATAATTTCATTTGGTATTAACTTAGCTTTTATAGTTATTGAGATAAGAACTATAAACTGTAAACATATCAACTTAAAATCGATTTTTCAAAGACAATTCCAAAACAGATTTCAAGATTTTCTGAAATTTTTAAAGTAGATAGATCCTTAAGTTTAAAAAAAAGCCAAAATCTGCCACATCAGTTACAATCCATTATTTCAGCAGGGAAAATAACTATAATTAAGAGGCAGTTTTAGAGAATGTCAAAACATTGTCAAAATTGATTAAATAAAATTGCGAATGAAAAAAAATGATTCGTCAAAGAGACAACAACGACCAAAGAACAGACACTTTACATTCTAGGATAAAATCTAAATACTTTTTGGAAATGTTATCAGGAAGTTAGAATGGGCGATTACCAGTTTTATCTTGCTTCGAAAAAACCAATAACCGCCACAAAAGATAAAATTCAACATATCAGTGGCTATAACTCAAAAAAAGGAAGCAGATTTCTCAACAAATTACATAGTAGATATCACGTGTTGTATTTATTATATTTACCTTGTTAGGTTTTGTCTTAATTTCCGTTGTTTTCGTGATATTCTATCTAAACGGCAGTTTGTTAAATGTTAAGTCACGGTGGTCATTTTTTAACAACCTGAAAATGACAAACTTCATAGTAAATATTAATAAATGAAACAAAGTCCGGTTCAATCAATAAAGCAGTTTCAGAGGATAAGATTTTTAAAGAAAAGGTTTACGGACGACCGTAAAGGTCACTAGGTCTTGAAAAAATTGGTAAATTTTATACGGCAAACAATGTCAAAACAATTTTTATTTTCAAAATAATGTTCAAATAAATTGAAATGTTTTATATAAATTCTGATTAAACACAATAATTTATTACTGTTGAAATTAGATATTTAATCGAAAAACACAAGTTTACAATCAAAATGCATCCTGCTGATTTGTTTGCGTTCATTTTCTATGGTAGATGATCGTCATTATCAAGTCCATATATCGAAGTAAAAAATATTTAGAAGAATGAAGATTGGAGAACAAACTAATGAAATGTAGCAAAAAGTGCAGAACCAAACGGAACACATTTAGAAACATTACAAATACTAAGAATAGAACAAAAAATTAAATTAGGCAAAATTTGTGAAACTGATATACTTATATTCATTCTACGCCACGTCATATGTAACAAAGAAACACAAAAAGCTTATAAACAAAGCGTGTCTGCAAAAAAAGGCATAAAGACCATGCATATCAGCAAACATGAACAAAAATACAGAAATGATCAGAGAACAATAATACAAGACCAAGTCGCAGGGAGTATTACTGTATGAAGACCTAGTCGAAGAGGTGTATTTACTTTATTGAAAATCTACAATAGCACACTCACCAAAATGCCTTATGTTCTTTATCATACCGAGGGCTAATAGGTCACATCAATAAGGCAAACAATATTGAAAAAAAAAAACTAAAAACCGATATGATAATAACAAAACTATGAAAAGAAGGTCAATGAAAATAGGCCAAAACACGGATGTCGAATTTGAATAGCTTTCGAAGTTGATATTAGTAATTTTCAACAAATTAAGTAGATATTGAATGCTGCGGGTGTCTATAGAGTTAACAATATGTTTTCTTAACTTTAATGCATGAAATACAAGAAATACCTTCTACATTTTGACGATTCAAACACAACCACTTGACATGAAGAAAACTCTGAAGAATTCCAACGATATTTCTTTTTTGTGACAATCAGTCTAGCATGCGCAGTTCCTTGTTGTTTGTCTTTGATTTGAGTGACTTTTAATTTGGAAAAGACGGATATCGGTGGTTTATGTTGTCATTTGCAATGAGCGCTATTGATGACGATATTCTTTGTATTATCTTATAGTATACGCCAAAACATAGAACCTAGGGAGATTTTTTAAACAACACTCTAGATTATCATTGTCAATTAATAAATCGTTTACGCCTATTTTTTCAGTTAGATCCAAGAAACTTATAAAACACTTATTCTACGTATTATGAAACAACAAGACTATGTAGTACTGACCACAAGAGGTTAATTATCTTAATCTTCTCACACACTAGCTGCTAGACATGACACATGACTCATTCCACAAATCTAATGCAAGGACAAAATATCATCTGCAGTACTTAAACAAATTAAGCATCCAATACCAATATCGAAATAATAAACAGGTACTGGAACTGAAATGGCTCGGTCTCGATACCCAAAATCATTCCAACTTCTACCACTAGATCAATTTTCGGGTAAAACATATGTATTTTGGAGAATCTTTTGTTGATTTAATATGTGTGTTAAAGGAGCTTCTGTGTACAACAAAATGTAATACTAAATTTTTAAGGCCTATATATAGATAAGGATATTATAAAAGTAAACCAGTATAGGTCAAAGTATGGTCTTTTTATTTTTGTTTTATCAAGACCGTGATAACTGACTCTTGTCGATTGAAACAAGATAATAAAAATATATGGCAATTATGTGTGTTAAAAAAATTGGATTTTAATTACCAACTCTCTCTAGTGTCATCCGATAATTAGCTGGTTTACAAACACAATAGGTTGTTTCATATATTCTCAAAAAGCTGTCGGATAGCTGAGATTTCTGGTATAATCGCTGGTTGGAGTTGTTTCCATACAGTTAGTCAGATTCTAATCTATGATTTGATATTCTAATAATTCATTCCTTTGTTAGAGTTTTCTTATCTTTAATGTGAATAAAAGGATAATAAATGTCAATGAGACAACATAAAGAAATTTATCATGTTGAACTTACTTTAAATAAAGCTAATACTAACAATCACCACTGCCCTTTCCTTGATCTTGATATCTAAATCATTAACGGAAAGCTTAATACTAAAATTTATGATAAAAGAGATGATTTTTCATTTCCTATCGTTAATTATTCATTTTAGATGGTGACGTTCCCTTGTCACCATCTTACGGTGTTTGTATATCTCAACTTGTACGATTCGCTCGTGTATGTAACAATGTTTTAGATTTTAACGAGAGAAATTTATGTATAACTGAAAAATTATTTCACCAGGGTTTTCGATATCACAAACTAGTCAAAACATTTACTAAATTTTATCATCGGTATAAGGACATCATCATTCGTAAATATAGCTCAACGTGCAGACTTCTTATAGGTTCAGGTATTTCACATCCATTTTTTTATGGAAATATTCTTTATAAACCACAAAAATGTCAGTATTCACCTCAGAAGCTAACAAAACCTTTAAACAGACTTATTAAGAAGGGATATCATTACGATACTGTTGTCAGGTCATATAAGATTGCAAGACTGTTGTTATTTGTGTATTATTGTCATTTTGTTTATTTCCTTTGGGTTCATCTTCTGACATCAGACTGGGACTTCTCTTGAACTGAATTTTAATGTGCGTATTGTTATGCGTTTACTTTTCTACATTGGCTAGAGGTATAGGGGGAGGGTTGAGATCTCATAATCATGTTTAACCCTGCCGCATGTTTGCGCCTATCCCAAGTCAGGAGCCTCTGACCTCTGTTAATCTTGTAATAGTTTTAATTTTAGTTTCTTGGAGTTTAGTTTGGCGTTCATTATCACTGAACTAGTATATATATTTCTTTGGGGGCCAGCTGAAGGACGCCTCCGGGTGCGGGAATTTCACGCTGCATTGAAGACCTGTTGGTGTCCTTCTGTTGTCATTTGTTCTATAGTCGGGTTGTTGTCTCTTTGACACATTCCCCATTTCCATTCTCAATTTTATTTCAACAATGCAAAAAGTAAAATCACAAAAATACTGAACTCCAAGGAAAATTCAAAAAGGAAAGTCCCCAATCAAATGGCAAAATCAAAAGTTCAAACACATCAAACGAATGGATAACAACTGTCATATTCCTGACTTGGTACAGGCATTTTCTAATGTAGAAAATAGTGGATTGAACTTGGTTTTACAGCTAGCTAAAGCTCTCACTTGTATGATAGTCGCATCAAATTCCATTATAAAAGAGAGACGAAAGATACCAAAGGGACAGTCAAACTCACAAATCTAGAACAAACTGACAACACCATGGCTAAAAATTCCATTATATTGTCACCGATGCGTGAAAAAAAACAAACAGACATTATAGGTAAAAATGTAAAAAATAGGGGTACAGCAGTCAACATTGTGTTATCATCTTAATCACTATAAAAACAACAAATGTAACGAAGAAGCACAAAAAGGCATACATCAAATTTAACATCCTCATTTTGCTTATATTATACGATTTTATTTATCTATGTAAAATGCACCCATAAAGGATGGAGAGTTTTAAGTACTTTAAAAGAATCTAGATATATAAGTTGTCAATAAACAGTATTCAAAAAATTACATGTTAATTATGCAATATGTTAAGCTTTAAATGGACAAAATCTATGGAGGTTGTAAATAAATTCACATCTATTATGGACTGTTTTCTGTAGCGACTGTTATGTGGCTTCTTTACATATCTTCTTGTTGTAGCAATCATATTGAAACCCTTTTCAAATTATGTTGCTGTCTTTCTTTCATTTGCTATTGTTAGTGTTCATGATGTTGGTAGCTTTACAATGACATTAACACTTGATTCATTTTGTGCGTCTAAAATGCTTTTCTGGATTACATTTCATTAGGACTGCTCACACCTAAACACATATTTATAAATTAACTGTTTGCAAAATTTAGATTTTTTTGAAATACTAAGGATTTTCTACCTCAGGCATAGATAACCTTAGCTGTATTTGGCAAAACTTTTAGGAATTTTGGTCCTCAATGCTCTTCAACTTCGTACTTTATTTGGCCTTTTTAACTTTTTTGGATTCGAGCATCACTGATGAGTCTTTTGAAGACGAAACGCGCGTCTGGCGTATATATACAATTTAGTCCTGGTATCTATGATGAGTTTACCACTGCTGGTGGAGATTTATTTCCTCAAGGGTATCACAAGCCCAGTAGTCAGCACTGTTTGTGCTGACATGAATTATCATTGATATTGTTATATTTATAAATTAACTGTTTGCAAAATTTTGAATTTTTTGAAATACTAAGGCTTTTCTACCTCAGGCATAGATTGCCTTAGCTGTATTTGGCAAAATATTTAGGAATTTTGGTCCTCAATGCTCTTCAACTTCGTACTTTATTTGGCCTTTTTAACTTTTTTGGATTCGAGCGTCACTGGTGAGTCTTTTGAAGACGAAACCCGCGTCTGGCGTATATATAAAATTTAGTCCTGGTATCTATGATGAGTTTATTGAAAGCTAGCCAATTATTAACATCATCAACGTTAGCAGCTGCATAAATAAAACAAAAGGGACCTAAAGAAGGGAGTTTGCTAGTGATACTAACATTGATAGCAGACTTCTCGTAAGGACTTTTGTAAAAAGCGAAAATGTGCTGAATTATACTTAAAGTTGCATTGAGATAAAAAAAAATAATAGAGTGATGAAGTTGACATAAATGATACCACAGATAAAATGGGGAATGTGTCAAAGAGACAATCCGACCAAAGAAGAGACAACAGAACTTCAAAACATATAAATGAAATAAATTCAGAGGCTCCTGACTTGGAATAGGCGCAAAAAACGGCGGGTTAAACATTTTTTATGACATCTCAGACCCCCCCCCCCCTTTCCTAAAAAATACCTCTAAGTCAATGTAGAATAAAGGAACACATGGTATAACGCACAGTAAAATTCAGTTTGAAAGAAGTCCGAGTTCGATGACAGATCTAAGTTGGTAACAAAAGAAACTTAGCAAAATGACAACGATACATAAATTAACAAAGAACTACCAGTAGTAACTGACATGCCAGTTCCAGACCTCAATGAAACCGATTTAAAGTTTAGTCTTAGTTGCATGATTTAAAGTTTAGTCTTAGTCTTAGTTTCATGATTTTTTTATTAGTTGTTAGTGGCTTTGAACTAGCTGTCAGATAACTGCGAGTACTCTCAGATCTGTTCATTGTGTCTTTTTGTGTCGGGATGTATAAATACCGGGCCACGTCCACTTGTATTTGTGTCCATCTGATGAGTTAAGCCTTTTTCAACTGATTTGTATAGTTCGTTCTTATGTTGTACTGTTATACCACTGTCCCAGGTTAGGGGGAGGGTTGGGATCCCGCTAACATGTTTAACCCCGCCACATTATTTATGTATGTGCCTGTCCCAAGTCAGGAGCCTGTAATTCAGTGGTTGTCGTTTGTTTATGTGTTACATATTTGTTTTTCGTTCATTTTTTTTTTTTTTTTTTTTACATAAGTAAGGCCGTTAGTTTTCTCGTTTGAATTGTTTTACATTGTCTTATCGTGGCCTTTTATAGCTCACTATGCGGTATGGGCTTTGCTCATTGTTGAAGGCCGTACGGTGACATATAGTTGTTAATGTCTGTGTCATTTTGGTCTTTTGTGGATAGTTGTCTCATCGGCAATCATACCACATCTTCTTTGTTATATTAAAGATGATTTCTTCATCATATGCCTTCCGTTAGGGATTAAGTATCATGCATTTATAAAATATATGAGAAGAACATAACCCATATCATGTCAACAACTGGCTTTAGAAGAAATGTGTTTATTTCCGATGCAAATACCTTATGGTTGAATCTATAAAAATACCAAAATATCCAATCCCATACCTTGATTTGAAGCTAAAAGTACTAAAGGATACAAATAACAAAAATATTTTTAAACAAGAGATAAGTTCCATTTTTCTATAGTCGTATTAGTTTTGCAATAAAAGTAAGCACATCTCAGTTGGAACAATTCTCCATAGTTTTTGTTTCTGGTGATGTTTTCTTTGATTAAAGGTTGTATCTTATAATTTTACTACTGAGGCAATCACATGCAGTTATAAATCTTATGTTTATGACATCTCTTAGTATTCTTTTAGGATGCCATCATGATAAGTTTGACCATTTAAGATGAAATTTATCGTATTCACAAAAATGTCCTGTGTGCTCAAACCTGAATGCGATTCATGTTGCTCAGTTTGTAGTTTTAATGTTGTGTAAAGTGTTCTGTTGGGTTTTTTTCTTTTTTTACCATGGTTTTGTCAGTTTATTTTCGATTTATCAGTTTAAATATCACTTTGGTATCTTTTTACTCTCTTTTTTTAGACAAGAATTAATTCATAATCTTATTTAAGTATACAGTATTATCACCAAATATTGCATCCTTGCAGATATGAATGGTAACTTTGGAAAGTTGGATTTGTGATGCTAAATCTATCGTTTTGTGTCTTTGTGATATTTTTCTTATGTGAATTGTATCCGTCCTTCTTTGACGTATGAATTTCATCGTTGAAAAACATTTAATTGAAACATATAATTGAATGCTTGTTATTCAAGTAGAAAAACAAGAATGTGTTTATAAGTACACAGTTTCCCCATCCAAACTATCAGTTTCTATGTTCAGTGGACTGTGAAAATGTGGTAAAATGTCTAATTTGGCATTAAAATTAAGAAAGATCATATCATAGGAAATAGGTGTACCAGGTTTCAAGTTGATTGGACTTCAACTTCATCAAAACCTACCTCGACCAAAAACTTTAAGCTGAAGCGGGACAGACGTACGAACGGACGGACGGACGAACAAACGAACGAACGAATGGACAAACGGACACACAGACCAGACAAAATAATGCCAATAAATTTGGCATAAAAACTTAGTCCGGTTTTATTACGTACTTTCCGATAATACTTATATATAAAGTATAAGATGTGGTATGAGTGCCAATGAGACAATTCTACACAAGATACCAAATGACACAGATTTTATCCACTATAGGTCACCGTATGGCCTTCATCAATGAGCATGATCAGCTATAAAAGGCCCGAAATTAAAAAAAATGAAAACCAGTTTAAACAAGAGAACTAATGATCTAATTAATGTACAATGCAAATGAACGAAAAACAAATGTGTAACCTAACAACAAACAATAACCACTGAATTACATGCTCCTTACTTGGGAAAGGCTCATACGTACAGAATATGGTAGGGACAAACATGTTAGCGTCGGTGTAACAGTACAGCACAAGAACGAAATATAAAAATCAGTTGGAAAAGGCTTAACTCATCAGATGGTTACAAAAAGAAATACATCTAACATAAACACAGAGTGGACGTGGCTGGGTATTTGTTTGTCCCAACAACTATGGTATACATTTGTTTCAGCACTTTGCTTTCTTAAAGCCATAAAAGAAACAAAAGTCTGCATAAAGTATTTATATTTTTCTTTGTGAAAGAAGGATCATATGACTTATAAATAGTCAAGTTTTAACAGATTGACAAATTCCATTCTAGAATCTATTCCCAGGCGTTTTGAACATCACTTTAACAAGTCGTCAACTAATCAGGCTAAATTATTAATGTTTTGACTCATGAAATTACATTTTTTTTTTATCTTTCTGTTATGCATTTAGGTTAGTTTTTTTATCATCTTTTTATAAACAAGATTGTATCTCAACTTTAACGTGGTCCTGAACAACACAAGTATTTTATTAGAAAACTTTGACACTATTACTCAACCTTTTGTATGCATTGGGATCATCTTTATTTTAAACAGATTGATGTCTTCATCTTTTTAAATCAGAAATTTAATTACAATGATATAGTAGTATTGCTTGATTATTTGTTACTAAATGATCTTTTTGTCACAGTGTCACCTTTTAAACTAAAATAAAAGATAAGCCATTGATATGTTTTTCCAAATAAATAATACAACTCAAGTTTGAACCTTGATTCTGGTTTTCCATTGTAAATTTTTCATCAAGTGGTTTCAAAATAAACAAGGAAGAAATTGATATCACTGAAGCTATATATGTAACATGTGTAGTCCATTGAAACAGAAAACAGCAAGTATAAAACTTAACTATCATCTTTTTTGGAATTTTTAAATAGAATTATAACTGACTGTTTGTAGTCATCCATGATTTTACTGTATTTGTATGTATCATGTTTTATTCTAATGATTCAAATGTATATCACCTTTTTATCTTGTATTTCCCTCTTCTTTTTTTTGCTGCTAAAGTTGCAAGATTGGAAAGTTCATGTTACCTATAAAGACATTACTGATTATTATTGTTATAATGACCGTCGGTCTTGCTCATTTTTATGAGTTTATGCAATTCCTAAGTAATTTTTGTATGTTACCATGATTTGTCGGTTTTTAACATATTAATTATTTTAAAAATAAAAACACGTATGTATAAATAGAATCATTTTTATTACAGCGTAGAAATTACCATTTCTTAACGCGCTCATGTTATCAATTGACTGGGTCAGATCCCAGGCATAGATTACCTTAGTCGTATTTGGCACTGTACAGCACAAGAACGAAATATAAAAATCAGTTGAAAAAGGCTTAACTCATCAGATGGTTACAAAAAGAAATACATCTAACAAAAACACAGAGTTGACGTGACTGGGTACTTGTTTGTCCCAACAACTATGGTATACATTTGTTTCAGCACTTTGTTTTTTTAAAGCCATAAAAGAAACAAAAATCTGCATAAATATTTTAATTTTTCTTTGTGAAAGAAGAATCATATGACTTTTAAATAGTCAAGTTTTAAGACTTGTCAACAGATTGACAAATTCCATTCTAGAATCTATTCCCAGGCGTTTTGAACATCACTTTAACAAGTCTTCAACTAATCAGGCTAAATTATTAATGTTTTTGACTCATGAAATTACATTTTTTTATCTTTCTGTTATGCACTCAGGTTGGTTTTTTTATTATCTTTTTATAAACAAGATTGTATCTTAACTTTAACGTTGTCCTGAACGACACAAGTATTTTATTAAAGAACTTTGACACTATTACTCAACCTTTTGTATGCATTGGGATCATCTTTATTTTAAACTGATTGATGTCTTCATCTTTTTTAATCAGAAATTTAAGTACAATGATATAGTAGTATTGCTTGATTATTTGTAAATAAATGATCTTTTTGTCACAGTGTCACCTTTTAAACTAAAATAAAAGATAAGCCATTGATATGTTTTTCCAAATAAATAATACAACTCAAGTTTGAACCTTGATTCTGGTTTTCCATTGTAAATTTTTCATCAAGTGGTTTCAAAATAAACAAGGAAGAAATTGTTATCACTGAAGCTATATATGTAACATGTGTAGTCCATTGAAACAGGAAACAGCAAGTATAAAACTTAAGTATCATCTTTTTGGAATTTTAACTGACTGTTTGTAGTTATCCATGATTTTACTGTATTTGTATGTTTTTTCTAATGATTCAAATGTATATCACCTTTTTGTCTTGTATTTCCCTCTTCTTTCTTGCCGTTAAAGTTGCAAGATTGGAAAGTTCATGTTACCGATAAAGACATTACTGATTATTATTGTTATAATGACCGTTGATCTTGCTCTCATTTTTATGAGTTTATGCAATTCCTAAGTAATTTTTGTATGTTACCGTGATTTGTCTCTTTTTAACATATTAATTATTTTAAAAATAAAAACACGTATGTATAAATAGAATCATTTTTATTACAGCGTGGAAATTACCATTTCTAAACGCGCTCATGTTATCAATTGACTGGGTCAGATCCCAGGCATAGATTACCTTTGTCGTATTTGGCACTGTACAGTACAAGAACGAAATATAAAAATCAGTTGAAAAAGGCTTAACTCATCAGATGGTTACAAAAAGAAATACATCTAACAAAAACACAGAGTTGACGTGGCTGGGTACTTGTTTGTCCCAACAACTATGGTATACATTTGTTTCAGCACTTTGTTCTTTTAAAGCCATAAAAGAAACAAAAATCTGCATAAATATTTTAATTTTTCTTTGTGAAAGAAGGATCATATGACTTTTAAATAGTCAAGTTTTAAGACTTGTCAACAGATTGACAAATTCCATTCTAGAATCTATTCCCAGGCGTTTTGAACATCACTTTAACAAGTCTTCAACTAATCAGGCTAAATTATTAATGTTTTTGACTCATGAAATTACATTTTTTTATCTTTCTGTTATGCACTCAGGTTGGTTTTTTTATCATCTTTTTATAAACAAGATTGTATCTTAACTTTAACGTTGTCCTGAACGACACAAGTATTTTATTAAAGAACTTTGACACTATTACTCAACCTTTTGTATGCATTGGGATCATCTTTATTTTAAACTGATTGATGTCTTCATCTTTTTTAATCAGAAATTTAAGTACAATGATATAGTAGTATTGCTTGATTATTTGTAAATAAATGATCTTTTTTTCACAGTGTCACCTTTTAAACTAAAATAAAAGATAAGCCATTGATATGTTTTTCCAAATAAATAATACAACTCAAGTTTGAACCTTGATTCTGGTTTTCCATTGTAAATTTTTCATCAAGTGGTTTCAAAATAAACAAGGAAGAAATTGTTATCACTGAAGCTATATATGTAGCATGTGTAGTCCATTGAAACAGAAAACAGCAAGTATAAAACTTAACTATCATCTTTTTTGGAATTTTTAAATAGAATTATAACTGACTGTTTGTAGTCATCCATGATTTTACTGTATTTGTATGTATCATGTTTTATTCTAATGATTCAAATGTATATCACCTTTTTATCTTGTATTTCCGTCTTCTTTTTTTTGCTGTTAAAGTTGCAAGATTGGAATGTTCATGTTACCGATAAAGACATTACTGATTATTGTTATAATGACCGTCGGTCTTGCTCTCATTTTTATGAGTTTATGCAATTCCTAAGTAATTTTTGTATGTTACCATGATTTGTCTCTTTTTAACAAGAAACATTAATTATTTTAAAAATAAAAACACGTATGTATAAATAGAATCATGTTTATTACAGCGTAGACATTACCATTTCTAAACGCGTTCATGTTATCAATTGACTGGGTCAGATCCCAGGCATAGATTACCTTAGTCGTATTTGGCACAACTTTTTTGAACTTTGAATGCTTAATGCTCTTCAACTTTGTACTTGTTTGGCTTTATAAATATTTTTACTAGTATATAAACGTCACTGATGATTCTTATGTAGACGAAACGCGCGTCTGGCGTACTAAATTATAATCCTGGTACCTTTGATAACTATAATCAGATTAGGTGAACAATCTTCTATAACGAACAGTTGTCATATCGTTCGTGTTACAGGTTGCAATTTTGTAAATATCTACAATGCTTTTTACCATCGGAACTCCTTTTACAGCTAGAAATGTACAACTTTTACTATGAAGTTTTGAAAAAAAATATATCATAGAATGGAAAGTTGATATGCACTACTTTTTTTTCAAAGGTCAAAATATAGGACTTTGCGGCATATTTAAAACGTTTATATGCTCCGAACTGCTACAAGTTAAAATTTACGCTTCAATTCTTTAATACCAGTACGTGGGCTTAAGGGTTCAAAAAGATTTCAAAAGCGAAGTAAAGCTCGTATCTTCTATACCCTATATCTTTTGTTTGTTTCATATAATATTAGCCTCGTAGCTAGAATCTGGTCTGGACATCAAAATCAAATTTCTTGTTTTTGATATTTGTTGGGGCAATGTTAGAGCTCTATATTCGTTCTCATAACAAGCCAAAATGGCAAGATATCGTATAATTTTGTCTTTTTTACTGTCAATTTAAGGCATTTAAAAGTAAATAATTTTAAACTTCAACTGTTTCAGAAGTTTTTGTGAATATAGAGCCAATTTAAGGTAGATCATAATTATATGTTTCCCCCAAGATAGAATTTTCTTATACTTTGCCAAAATGAAGATTTAATTATGCACTTTTCAAAAATATATTAAAAAGGACTGGTTACTGACTATTTTTCAAGCTTTGAGTAGTTGAAAATTGGCTTAATTTGCTTAAAATGATCTTAAAAAACACATTTTTGTGCAATAAAAGAGGTAGAATCTTGAAATTGATTGTGAGAAGATAGGTTTTACAATAGGTTTTAAGAAAACAAAAAGAAAAAATGGTTTCACCGAAATTGTTTTCTTGCTACAAATAGAAATTAAAAATTTCCCTATCAGTCCGGTATAAATTTGTTACTAAAAGAGTTATCTCCCCTTAAAAGGCTTAGTTGAAAAAGTTGATTCTTTAACTTACGGTGGTACCTAACACTACAGGGAGATAACTCTGTAAAGTCAGCTAAGTGTTTTAATGAGGTCTTGTTGTAAAAGGAATATTAAGCTTCTCAATGATCAAAATTGGTGTTTATCAAACTGCTATATAACCAGTGTAATTTTTCTGACAAAACGGTTGGTTCAAAATTTTTGATTTTTTTTATATTTTTGTCAAAGGGTCAAAGTAAATACTTTTACAAAATTTTATGAAAATTAACAAGCCAAATTATTTTAGTGTAAGTGTTGGGTACCACCTTTTAAATGTTTGATATTTGTTTAAGTATTTAGGATAATGAAATAAATCAGCAAGTTTTCTTCATGTAAATAAACTGTCTAATCAATAAAATTGCAAATCTGTCTACAAATTTGCAGATTTAGGCAAATAAAAGTGACTGATTGTGTACTGCAATAGTCTACAATACAAGATGGCGGTATACCATGCATCTATCTACCTTAATCCCATATTGAACCTTCTCTTTTAAATCGTATGCAGTTACCTAAAATAAACATTTTCAAATTTTGTATTTCAAATTTACTGCCACGCTACATCGTCTAGAATTCAAAATAGAACCATACTGTTAATTTGATTTGACCTAAAATGCAAAACTTTCAGAAATTGTTGTCTTGTTAATTCTAACCTTGTTCTTTTCTGCAGGTTATGATTTCTCTAAGAGGATGTTTTATCTGCACTGTCGGCCTTCTTGTCGTAGAATTTGCTTTTGGCGATCTTTCCAATGCTCCAGTAGAATGTCTTAAGCCGTTTTGTCTATGTCAAAAGAAGTCGAGCGGAAGTGCTGTGTGTTCCGGTCGATCTTTACATTATATTCCAAGATTTCCGAAATATGTTCACTCAGTTGCATTCACGAATACAAGTATCAGCTTTATAGACAATTTTGGATTGTTTAATTTAACTTTTAATCAAATGGAGAGAATAAATTTTACTGGTAATCTTTTACTCAGTATTGACAAACACGCGTTTCGAAATTTAACTTTCCTTGATACGCTTATTATTTCACGTGAACGTCTTTTGGATCTCAATTCCCTGAAATCGTCTTTTATGAGTTTGACTAGGTTAAAGATTTTAGTTTTTGACTTTAAATTTAATATTTGGAAATCCCTACCCAAAGATATGTTCAACATTCATCACTTCAGTAAGGTTAAGTCTTTATTTTTGGAAGGTAATATCTTTACCTTTGTCAACTTTACGACATTTGGAACCATGACCAGATTACAGGGAATTTCTCTTGCTGATAACGCAATAAGTCATATTTCTTTTACTAAGTTAACTTCATTAACCAAATTAGATATGAGTTCAAATCTGCTTCCAAAAGTTCCAACTTTTTGTAGAAGAAACAACACCAGTTATTTTCCTAACTTAGAAACTTTAACGTTAAGTCATAACAATATTGGCTTTCTTGGTCCCAAGTCATTCAGATGTTTACCTCGACTTTTAACGTTAAACTTGGATTATACAAAGATTGGTAAACTTCAAGATAATGTGTTTGCATTTTTACCATCGCTGCAAAAGTTACATTTACATAGCATCGGTAATCCTCTGAAATCTATTAAACAAAATGCGTTCAATAGTTCTTCGTTAGAGACTTTGGATTTAAAAGGATCAAATTTTCATTTTAACATGAAGCAAAGATACGATGCAAACAAAATTTTTGCTTCCTGTCCAAATCTAAAGATATTGGACCTCACAGAGAATAAAATGCCATCTGACGATTTAACCTTCCGAACGATTTTTAGGCCACTGAGAAAGTTAAAGAAATTGTTTCTCACAAAAACTAAGATGCTTAATCTGCCTACAAATGTGTTCACAAATATGAAATTGCTTCAGACCTTACATTTGAATGAAAATGGGATAACAGATTGGAACGACAGTTGCCGTATCTTTGGTAATATGACATCCTTGAAATATCTCAATTTAAGACACAACCGTATATCTGTCATCAATGAAACCAGCTTTCCAGATAATTTTTTGTCAAGACTAGAAAAATTAAATCTAGCTCGTAATCCTTTTTCATGTATTTGCGACCAAATGTGGTTCCGAAACTGGATTCAAAAGAATGGTTCGATTTTGATGGAGTTTCCAAAGGAATACGGCTGTGGAAATCCAAATAATATGCGTGGAATATTATTGAAAGATTATAAACCTACAGCAAAAATCTGCAATCCATGGAATCCTCTGTATACAATGGTAATTGTCATGGGAATTGTTTTTATATCGTTCATCACTGTTGTTTCTATCGCTGCAAAGTGTCAGGGCAATATCAAGAACTACATATATTTACTACGTGTATATCACAGCCGGAAACAGGGATATATCCCTCTTGACAGTGAAGAGGATTACGAATATCACGCTTTCGTTGTGTACTGCGATACTGATCGAAAATGGGTTCACAACAATCTCTTGATCAGGCTTGAAAATGAAGAAGGATTACAACTCTGTATTCACCATAGAAATTTCATAGTAGGAGATTCTATTACTGTAAATGTTGACAATTTCCTTAAAAAGTCATGGAAAGTTTTAGTTATTGTATCGAACAATTTCGCGCAAAGTGAATGGTGTCAGTGGGAGGTAGATGTTGTACAAGAACGACGCCGACGCCAAGGGAAAGAAGTCATTGTTCCTATAATACTTGAAACCATTGACTCAAAACACATGACTAGTCAGTTACGTACATTACTAGATAGTACGCCTTCCTTAAGGTACCGATCCGGAGTAGGCACAGAACTATTCTGGAAAGTTTTATCAGAGAGTTTAAGAAAGCCACTAGGACATCCACCAACCTCTTTACTTTATTCAAGGATTTAACCGCCTTACTTTACTGGTTAAACAAGAGACTCACATGAGCCTGTTTTGTTCAGCTTGAGAAATGTTCTAGTCAGCAAATGAGGACATTTAATTGTGCATACTAGTTTTTGAGGTTTTTTTTTTTTTTTTATTCTGTACAATTGCAACATTAAAAAAAAACTGCACAAACAGTTGCAATTGTTTGTGTTATGGGCTATTTCAAACCCCTTTTACCAACATATTTAGCTCATGTTTTCTTGTTATATAGATAAAATCCAAAAACTGAGGATTGGTAAAATCCTTTCCTGTAGATATAATACATAGCATACATGTAACTTTGAAATTCAAATAAAAAGAAATATTTCAAATAATTTATAATTAAACACACAAATATCTAATAATTAGATAGTTAATGGAAGGTTGGACTACGATTAAGATACATCATGCTGATTATTGTTTGCTTCCTTTTGCTATAGCAAATGATCATGTACAGAAAGAGAAATTATGTTATGGTATAGATAGGCAAAACATACTTATGAATTCAACAAAAAGTGCGGGAACAAATGAGAAATATTTGGAAAACATACAAATATAACACAGAAAACCAAAAATTGAAAGAAAGGGAGAACATGATATAAGAATATGCATTATTTATTTGGTTTTATAACTGTTTTGATCTGGGCGTCACTAATTAGTCTTGTGTAGACGAATAAACTCATCATAGATACCAGAACTAAATTTTGTATATACGCCAGACGCGCGTATTGTCTACAAAAGACTCATCAGTGACGCTCGAATCCAAAAAAGTAAAAAAGGCCAAATAAAGTACGAAGTTGAAGAGCATTGAGGACCAAAATTCCTAAAGGTTTTGCCAAATACAGCTAAAGTAATCCATGCCTGAGGTAGAAACACGTGCCTGTCATATTAAATTATAATCCTGGTACTATTGATAAATTTTTATGTCATTCGTTATACGTTACATTAACCCTAAATAAATGATTTCATTAGTCATCAAGTCGAAGGGAGTGTCACTAATAAGTACAAAGTCGATGAGTTATTTTTTTTAATCGATTATCTACTATTACACACGAAACTTAATGATGAATATAGGTAATTCTACTGAGTTCGATTGGTTCAAATGAAATAAGTATATAAGAAAATACATATAAACGGAGAATAACAAAAATAGGCCAAAAATTTAATTGACATAATCATGATAATCCAACAAAGCGGATGTAAATAATTAAAATCTTTTGTACTTGCAATTGTTGTTATCTTTAAAGTAATTATATAACTTGCTGTTCTATCTTCTGAAAGTTTATAATTCGTTATTATAACTAGAACATCCCGATTAACTTATACGATAAGAGCACTACCACTTGACCATGTTCACATGACACATACTTAGAAGATTTTACACAAAATTCATGCTTATTGCTAACACAGGCTATCTGGGCCGTGTGATATTCGTTTGTTTGTTGTCCGTGTGCATGACTATACTTTGTGGAGGAAATGGTTAAGTGTGGTTAATGGTGGTTGATGTGGTAATTTGTAATGAGTGGTATTGTTGACGATATCCCTTTGTTGTTGAATTAATATAGATTCCACAACTGCAACAAGTGTATTACGATATTGCGCCACTCGAGACAGTTAAAATTTTAATATATAAAGCGCGAAGGCTTGCCGAGTTTTTTAAATAAATAAAATTTAACTGTTGAGAGTGGAGAAATATCGTAATACGAATTACAGTGGTGGAATCTGTTTCTCTTATGATTTTTATCCTTCCTTTTCAAAGATTTGAGAAAAGTTGTGTACTTTTGATGTGACGTCATCAGGCATGGTCGCCTTTTTCGTGACGTCACAATAAGAAAATTCAGAAGAAAACAAGAAAATTTAACGTCACAATTAAATTTCAACCAATAATTTACCGAGAACAGATTTTTCACTAGTGAGGAGGAATGTTTTTCTCACACTGGTCAGGAAATGTGAAAAAAAGCACAAAAATTAGAGAAGATAAGATATGTATTTCTTGAAAGCTACATTCAATACAAAATTGTATTTTCTTTAAATACCTTCTTGTTGTAGTAAGCACAAGTTTCTTTTCTCAAGAATATATATGATGACCTTTATGTCTTTGCTGAAGTCATAGGTCATTCTGTCTGTAGCTGTGTACATATTTTTAACTGTGTTTTGCAACATTTGGTCTCAAAAGTTAAACAATTCACAAAACTGATTAAATCCGATTCCTGTTCATTTTTGCAAAAAGTTAAGCTGCCTGGACCATGTGTAGTTATTCATGTCTGTGTTTGTACCACTTTCTTTAGAAAAGTTGTTAGTTGCGACAGGGCGTAATTTATTTTCTGTCCATTGTTTTTGGTAATATTGAGCTTTATTTTATCTTTGTTATGTTTTATCTGAGATGTACCAATAACATCAAACTGAACATGCATTTCAAATGAACTGAGAAACTATCACAAACATCTATAAGTTTGTTAGTTATATTATAATGGATGTATGGCTTCAGTATAATTTCGTTTAGACTGAGTGATCATCCCCCTTAAAGGCTTTCGATTATTCATTTATCGCACATGATGAAATGATATAAATAGGCGTCTTCTATTTAAATGAAGAAATTCCTATTCTACTTGGAGCAAAGCATTGGTTTGTGACCAAATCAGCACAGTAAATCAAGTAGTTCTTTATATATTTCAAATTACAATGCTGCTAAATGTGATCATGTTTTTATAATCGCTGGGTCGATGACACTGTTTGTGAGATCCCCCTAGTTTTGTACAGGGTTCGTTTGTTTGTTAGTTAATGTCTTAAACAAGAAACAATTACATTGTAAGCATCCCAATTTGATAAAAAAAAAACTGTTTGCAAACATGACTTATCTTGAGTTAATTCGTAATATTTTCGACTTTTATCGTGTTTATTAATAAAAAGTTGATTTAGAGCACCTAGGATAAAAACAGATCTTAAATTCCACCCTGGGATTAAAAACTGTTGATTCAGCAAATATTGCCTGATTTGTGAGTATTACCAATGTCATTTCAACTAATCTGGCGGAGCTTACGTTTTAATTTTCATTAGGACAGTCTATTCGAAGATGTGTGTTATAAGTATGATTGCCGTTATAATTATTACTGATTTCTAATCACCTGTCAGTGTCATCAAAGGAATTTACAAAATAATGACTGTACACTTCATTGATGAGTTTATCCTAAAACACCTATCTATAGATGGACTGGTTTATTATGAGTGAACCGGTTAAACTCTGCCAAGTCAAGTGAAATAAATCGAATAATAATTAAGTAGAAATTTACCATGATAGTAGAAATTAATTATTTTTATGTAACTTGCAATACATTTTTATTATAAATGTTCGCTTTAACTTTTCGTAGTGTTTGGTACATGTGCAACAACTGGAATTTAAAATTTCCCATAAGAATGCCGACAATTTGTTCCCATAAAAGTCTACCTCCAAATTCAACAAATATGTTATCAAAACTCAAGCTACTGAACACTTGGTCTTCTGCGTAGCATATTTTACCTTTTTGTTCACTATTTACAAAATAAGCCGCATGGTATCCCAAAGTAATAAATTTATAGTGCATGCTACCATTTTTGTTGAAAAGCATTGTGGATTATTTCTTTTAGACGATTTTTTTAATTTATCATGGGTAATGGTGGTATACACGGTTGAAAAATCAAAATTTTTGATAAAGCTATTTTTAGAAAAAGATCGAGAATTATCCAGAAGTTCGTTAGAGTTTTTTAAAATCCACGTATGGTATCTTTCGTTCCTCTTTGGTGGATGTAACGTACCGATGATTACTTATGCCAAGTAGTATGAACTTTAGTGTTGACATGAAATAGCATTGATAAGTTTATTGTGTGTACATTAACTGTTTATAAGCTTTCAAATTAAACAATAAGGTTATCCACCATAGGCAAAGATTGCCTCGGTCGTATTGGAAAAAATCTTTCGAAATTTTCTAATGTCATTTAACTTGGTATTTGATTTGACCATCTCATTGTTCTGAATCAAGCGAAATGTACGAGTCATTTGTAATCCAAATGCGCCAAATTATAAACCTGTCATCTTTGATGAATATATATCGAATTTTTCATCGTTTAATTCAGTCTACTAACTAATTTTAAAGGAATTCAATGGACATTTATGCACTATCTTTATACCAGATTCTGATATAAAGATAGTACGTGTTTGTCCATTGTGAGATTATTTGTCAAGATTTACAGTTAATAGCAAAACTCAATAAAGATCTCTATCTATAATGAACTTGGCCTAGTAGTAACATTGGAAAATATTTTGTAAAAATTTACAAAATTTATGAAAATTGTTGAAAATTTACTATAAAGGGCAATAACTCCTTAAGGGGTTAATTGACCATTTTGGTCATGTTGACTTATTTGTATGTTTTACTTTACAAAATTTATGAAAATTGTTAAAAATTTACTATAAAGGCCAATAACTACTTAAGGGGTTAATTGACCATTTTGGTCATGTTGACTTATTTGTATGTCTTACTTTGCTGTACATTATTACTGTTTACAGATTATCTCTATCTATCAGATTTGCTCTAAATACTTTGGTTCCAGAGATATGAGCCAAAAACTGTATTTTACCGTATGTACTATTTTTAGACATGTCGGCCATCTTGGTTCGCCGGCGGGGTCATCGGACACAATTTTAAAACTAGATACCCTAATGATGATGGTGGACAAGTTTGGTTAAATTTGTCTCAGTAGTTTCAGAGGAGAAGATTTTTGTAAAAGATTAAAAAACAATACGAAAAATTATTAAAAATTGACTATAAAGGGAAATAACTCTTTAAGGAGTCAACTGACTATTTAAGTCAATTCGACTTATTTGTAGATCTTACTTTGCTTAACATTATTGCTGTTTACAGTTTATCTCTATCTATAATAATATTCAAGATAATAACCCAAAACTGCAAAATGTCGTTAAAATTACCAATTCAGGGACAGCAACCTAACAACAAGTTGTCCGATTCATCTGAAAATTCAAGGCAGATAGATCTTGACCTGATATAAACAAATTTACCTCATGTCAGATTTGCTCTAAATGCTTTGGTTTCAAAGATATAAGCCAAAATTTTACCGCTATGTTCTATTTATAGCGATGGCGGCCCTCTTGGTTGGTTGGCCGGGTCACCGAACACATTTTTTAACTAGATACTTCAAAGATGATTTAGGCCTAGTTTGGTTAAAATGTCTTGTAAAAGTTAACGACGACGGACAACGGACGCCAAGTGATGATCAAATCTCACCCTTCGGGCCAGGTGAGCTAAAAATCGAAATTATGATTTTGTTTTGTTCAATCATTTATGAAAGTGAAATAATAATTCGCTTTTAATTTTTCGAAAAACTAAGGATTTTCTTATCCCAGGCATAGATTACCTTAGCTGTATTTGGCACAACTTTTGGGAATTTTGGATTTTCAATGCTCTTCAACTTTGTACTTGTTTGGCTTTATAAATATTTTGAAATGAGCGTCACTGATGAGTCTTGTGTAGACGAAACGCGCGTCTGGCGTACTAAATTATAATCCTGGTACCTTTGATAACTATTTACACCACTGGGTCGATGCCACTGCTGGTGGACGTTTCGTCCCCGAGGGTATCACCAGCCCAGTAGTCAACACTTCGGTGTTGACATGAATATCAATATTGTGGTCATTTTTTATAAATTTCCTGCTTACAAAACTTTGAATTTTTCGAAATACTAAGGATTTTCTTATCCCAGGCATAGATTACCTTAGCTGTATTTGGCACAACTTTTGGGAATTTTGGATTTTCAATGCTCTTCAACTTTGTACTTGTTTGGCTTTATAAATATTTTGAAATGAGCGTCACTGATGAGTCTTATGTAGACGAAACGCACGTCTGGCGTACTAAATTATAATCCTGGTACCTTTGATAACTATTAGCAATCAGTATGTTTCAAGTTTTTCAAATAAGTATAAGAAACATTGATGATGAATTATTCACTAGCAACCTCATTGAATTCGTATGCATGCGAACTTCAATTGGACCCCTTACCTAGAGATGGATAAGGTACGAAGTGTGCATCAGGAAAGAATGTCAACATTAAAAGTGAAACAAAGGTAAATCATTTGATCGACTAATTTGATCCACAAAAAATAATTCTTAAACAGGTAAAAACGATGATTAACATACTTCTTATCTATGATACGAAATTAAACAGACCTAGAAAAATCCAATTGCACGAGTGGCCTTTCTAATTATATCTATACTTATGTTTATATCGCTAATATGACCATCGGAGGTCTTCGAATGTCAATTCGATAGTTAATTTAATGCCGTCAAGACTTAAATACACACGAAACGAAGCAATACTTTATCGAACCCATGTCCTGTAAATTGTTTATTTTAGACGTTTTATAGTTTCGATAAAAGTTTCACATGGTTATAAATTAAATATGAGAATTTGAGTCAAATCGGTGAATATCAATTTGACAGCTAGTGCCCCTTTAAAGTTTTTCATTTGAACTTGAGCAGTGCGACTGCAAGATCTCTAACAAGCGTGTGATGGTTTATGTTGACGCATACAAAGAGTAATTGGATGACAATAATTACAATATGGGATTATCAAAGGTGTACATTTTCAAGATTTTGATGAAATATAGGATTTAACAAAAAAAGTCTTTGTACAAGGGTTTTAAAGTTAAACTTCGCCATTCAAATATATAAAGAATATTCATCTTTTTTGTTACAAACAGGTGTTGTCGCCTGTCAATAGATCAACAACTTATATTGTTGGATTTGGGACAGCACCTCAACCATGTGTCAACTAAGTAGACTAATATTTTAATGTTTTTGACTCATGAAAAAAGAATCATTCATATTTTTGTTATTAATTCATGGCTTTTTTGTTTTATCTTTTTATAAACAAGATTGTATCTTAAATGACACAAGTATATTTCTACTTAAGTTACTATTTTCGTTAAAAAAAACCTTTGACACAATAAGACAACCTTTAGTTTGTATTGAGATCTTCTTTATTGTTAGCTGATTTATGTCTTCATCTTTTTAAATGAAAAAAAATAAGTAAAAGAATATTGCTTGTTTGTGTGTTACTAAATCAACCTATTATCACAGAGTGTCCTACAAAATAAAATAAATTAAAGGTAAACTATTCATATTTTGAATATAACCATGCACCAAATACAAAATACAACTAAACAACTCATCCTTGACTTTGGTTTTCCGTTGTATAAAGTTCAGTACGCAGTACGTGGATCCAAATATAGACAAGGAGGAAAGTGTCATCTGTTAAGCGGTATATATATAATCCAAATAAATAGAAAAGAGTAAGTATAAACCTACTTAGATATTTTTTCGGAATTTCAAAACTATAATTGCATTTGATGGTTCATGCATTTATGATATATTGGTATGTATGGTTTTAATTTTCTGCATGAACTCATTATCTTAACTGATATTGAAGCTCAACCTTTATGTTGAACGAGTCTATCCCATCGAATTACAGATAAAGGATACCACATATACAGTTAAGTCTGTGTCCTATCTTGACTTACATCTAGAAATTGACAATGAGCGTCGGTTGACAACACAACTTTACGACAGAAGAGATGATTTCAGCTTCCCAATTGTGAACTATCCATTTCTAGGTAGCAACATTCCAGCAGCGCCTGTACACGGAGTATATGTCTCTAAATTGGTATTCACGGGCTTGTATTTCCTATCCTTGATAGAGCATTGCTACTCACAAGGAAGCTATTCAATCAAGAGTTCCAAATGGTGAGGTTGAAATCATCCCTTCGTAAATTTTACGGACGCCATCACGAGTTGGTTGACCGTTATTGAATAACCGTTTTACAGATGATATTGGATATAAACTGGACCGAGTCACTCACAAACATATCATAAAAGTCCGACTTTTATTTGTTTGTCAGTGAATAGGTCCAGTTTATACACCAATAAATTCCTTTAAAAAGGCGTTAATCCTTTAATAATGTATTCAATATATTAACGTCGAATAACAACACAATTGTTGGCTGCTTGCATTAACATTGTTTTTCATTTGCTCATTTTAACGTTAGTAGACATTATAATTGACAACAATGATGTAGACAAATATAATGCTTATCCATATTCAAACGAGAATGAAGCATAACGTAAACAAATTATTTCTTAGTTTAATTGTCATGTTTCAAAAATGATATTATGTTATAAATGTACTGCCACAGTGCGTCGACTAGAAAATAACTTATACCATGCGTGTGTTGACCCAAGATGAATATATTGTATGAATGGTTGTTATTACAGAACTGTTTATTTCACAGGTCATGATTTCCCAGAGAGTATGTGTCATCACTTTATGTCTTCTAGTAATCAAGTTTGAAATTGCCAATCTATCTATTGCTCCCGTAGAATGTCTCAAGCCGTTTTGTCAATGTCAAAAGAAGGTGAATGAAAAAGCCGTGTGTTCCGGGCGATCGTTACATTACATTCCAAAACTTCCAAAATATATTCGCTCAGTTACATTCACGAATACAAGTATAAGATTTATAAACAAAGGTGGATTGGTCAATTTAACTTTTCATCAGATTGAGAAAATAAACTTTACTGGTTATGCTTTACGCAGTATTGACAAGGACGCGTTTTTTAATATACCTTTTTTGAAATCGCTTATTGTATCATCTGAACCTCATTTGAATATTACTTTCCTTAACTTGTCTTTTCAGAGTTTGACAAAGTTAAAGATTTATGAATTAGACTTCAATTTTAATTTGTGGAAATCCCTTCCTAGAGATATGTTTAATAATTTTCATGTAAGCAATGTTAAGCATTTGATTTTGCAAGGCAATAGCTTTACATATATTAACTTTACGACATTCAAAACCATGTCAGGTTTAACAGAAATATCTCTTGCCAATAACGAAATAAGCCATGTTACTTTAACTAGGTTAACTTCATTAATTATACTAGAAATTTTGAGTCGAAACATTATTGGATTTCTTGGAACCAAATCATTCCGTTGTTTACCAAAACTTTCAACGATATACTTGGACTATACAAGTATTGGCAAACTTCAAGATAATGTATTTGCCTCTTTACCATCGCTTAGAACGTTAAATTTGCTAAATATCGGTAACCCTTTAAGATATGTTACACAAAATGCATTCAATAGTTCTTCGTTAGAGACATTAAATTTAAAGGGGTCACATTTTCATTTTGATATACCACATAGATACAAGGCAAACAAAATTTTAGCTTTTTGTCCAAATCTAAAGAACTTGTATCTCACAGATAACTATATGCCATCTGATGATTCAACCTTCCAAAAGATGTTCAGACCACTGAGAAAGTTAAGAAAATTGTATATCACGTCAACTAAAATACTAAATTTGCAAAGAAATGTGTTCACAAATATGAAATTGCTTCAGAAATTAAATTTGGATGACAATGGAATAAATGGTTGGAACGACAGTTACCGTATCTTTGGTAATATCACTCATCTAAAATATCTAAGTTTAAGGCACAATCATATAGCAGTCATCAATGAAACCATCTTTCCAGTGGACCTTTTGTCCAGACTAGAAACATAAAAATCTAGCTCGTAATCCTTTTTCATGTATATGCGACCAAATGTGGTTCCGAAACTGGATTCAAAAGAATGGTTCGACTTTAAAGGAGTATCCAAATCAATATAGATGTAGACATCCCAAAGATATGAATGGAATATTATTAAGAGATTATAAACCTACAGACAAAATATGCAATCCATGGAATCCTCTTTATACCATGGCAATTGTCATGGGAATTGTTGTTCTGTCGTTCATCACTGTTGGTTCCATCGCTGCAAAGTGTCAAGACAATATTAAGAACTATGTATATTTACTACGCGTATATCACAACCGGAAACAGGGATACATCCCTCTTGACAGTGAAGAAGATTATGAATATCACGCTTTCGTTGTGTACTGCGATAATGATAGAAAATGGGTTCACAACGATCTCTTGAACAGGCTTGAAAATGAAGAAGGATTACAACTATGTATTCACCATAGAAAGGAGTAGGTTCAGTAAGACCCCTTTTTGGCCCCAAAATATAGCAGTTTTACAAAATTGTTAAAATGTAAACCTTTAGTTATTTATTGGACAGTAGAATGCTTCTGCTACATAAATATGGACTGTTTTTTGACAATACAATGCACATATATCCAGTACTAGCACCATATAGTCATGCTAAATTACTGAAATCCTCATAATTCTAGCATTTTAGTTAAAATTTAGACGGTTTTCGTGTAAAACGAAAGTGGCCGCATTCGTGTTCATCCTTAATATTGAAATGTAAGTTGTATTTTATGATAATACATAACATATATAAAGGTTGAGGATGAACACGGATGCGGCCACTTTCATTTTTACCAAAAACCATCTGAAAAGTGACATTTTTCGGCATATTAGGTAGATTTTTCATATTTGAGCTTGAATCGGATCGTTTTTAGTGACTAAATCTGTTAAAATCTTTCACATAAACCAATTAATTCAAATAAAATAGACACTTAAGTGTTTAAAAAGTGGTCAAAATCTTTCGTCAGATGAACCTGAAATTTGAGGCCAAAATCGGTCCTTACCGGACCTACTCCTTTCATAGTAGGAGATTATATTAGTGTAAATGTTGACAATTTCCTTAAGAAGTCATGGAAAGTTTTAGTTATTGTATCGAACAATTTTGCACAAAGTGAATGGTGTCAGTGGGAAGTAGATGTTGTACAAGAGAGACACCGACGCCAAGGGAAAGAAGTCATTGTTCCTATCATACTAGATACCATTGACTCAAAACATATGACTAGTCAATTACGTACATTACCGGATAGTACACCCTCCTTAACGTACCGTTCCGGTGTAGGTTCAGAACTATTCTGGAAAGTTGTATTAGAGAGTTTAAGAAAACCACTTGGACATCCGCCAACCTCTTTACTTTATTCAGGAATTTAACATTCCTACTTTACTGGTAAGATAAGACACTCGTCTGAGCCTGTTATGCTCAACTAGAGAAAAGTCTGTAGATAATGACTTTAATTATACATACTAGTGTTTGTATATGTATTCTTGATTCTTGTACAATTTTAACTTTTAAAATAATGAAAAATAAAAGTTGAAATAAATATTTTAAGAACTATTCCACAGAAGATTTACCACTTTACCCTTTACACCTACATATGTACCTCATGTTAAAACGTTTTATAGATAATAGCCACAAACTGCGAAAATTGGGAAAAAAAAACCTGGTTTTTTTTTGTGAAAGATAGTATACTAGTATACCATCTTGATCTTTTTTCAATAAATAAACTCATCAAAGATACCAGGATAAAAAAAAATATTTACGCCAAACACCAGACATTATTAATATCACTTTTAAAGTTTTCTGGAAAAAATCAAGAACTGACACAAAAGTTGCAAATCATAATTCAGGTGCAATATCCCAAACAGGCGGCATATTTTGAAAGAGCTTGTTGATTCTTTTCTTTTTTCTTAAAACACGGGAGTAATTTTTTTTGAAAAACCGGAACATCACAAAACTTCGTAGAAGACAACCCAAAAATGATTTAAAAAAAAAGACTATCGTTTCAATCAAAATAGTAGTTTCAGAGGATAAGATTAAGGAAGCCGCAATCAATCCAAACTTTTAGATACTCTATATAGTTTCTTTTTGTAGCAATGTTACAAGAACATGTTGTTCCAGTTTTCAGGAATATAAACCGTCTTTGCTGTCTTTGCTAAAGTCAGTAATCATTCTGTATATAGGTGGGTACAAGTTAAAACTGTGTTTTCACAATACATAAAACTGTTTAAATCAGATCCTTTTTTATGTGTGTAACATATTCGACTGGATGATGTATTGTTTGTTTATGTCTGTTCGTGTACCTCTTTCTCTCATAAAGCATCCTAAACATCCATTAGTTTAATGAGGATATTTTAATTCCAGCATGACTAAAGGATGATTTCGTTGAGACTAACTGAGCATTCCACTTTTGATTGATTCTATCTCGAATGTTGAAATGATAATGGAGATTTTTTCAGAAGTTTCCACCAACAAAACTATTTCCTCATTTTTTGCCTTGTTAATAAAATAGTTTTCTTTCATTCTGTTAAAGACTATTTTCATATTACAGACTTCTGATATCTAACATTTTCTCTAGTAGGACATGTTGGTACTCGACCAACCAAAATCAACGTAAAAAAGTAAAATCAAGCTATCATCAGTGCCATTTTTAGAGGAAATAAACTGTTTTATGTTTTCATTATACGAAAAAATTAATTCGAAAAAGTAAACTCCCCCCCCCCCCCCCCAAAGTGAACAGATTATACCTTTGATCTTAATTCCTTTGGTTGCTCTTTATTGACCGAGTACCTCGATGTCCAAACACAGATTTGTTTCCTGTTGGAAAATTATATATTCCGGAGTCAAAAGTTGGTAATATGAAAGAGTCTTTTTTCATTATACCTTTTTCTGGAACATTACAAGATTTAAACAAGAGTGCCCACGCTAAAATGTCTCGCCTTCTTACTAACCATTGATATTATAATCGATAGTTCTAAATATAAAGCTTTACTACAACTATCACATAAACTTGATCCAAGAAAATGAGGTCAAGGTCAGATAAACCAAATTTGAAAAAAAACATGTACACCCTACACCTTACAATCATTCCTTACACCAAACATGCCCCACTCACATGTACATCGTAAAATATTTCCATACACCAAATATAGATGACCTATTGCATACAGTATTAGAACAACAGACCAAAACACAAACACTTTACTTAAACCACTGAACTATAGAAACTAGGTCAAGGTCTAATGACACCTGCCAGATCGACATGTACACCTTACATTCAATACCAATCCATATCCCCATCCTAGTCACGAAACCTGCCAGTTGGATATGTACATGTTACAATTACTTCATACACCAAATATAGTGTTACTCGTAATAAGAAAGAAATTAAGAATACTAAATGTATAGTATTCACTGAACCATGAAATGAGGTCAAGCACAATGGACATATGACAGACGAAAAAAAATATAAGGCATCTATCTTAGAGTGGTATTATAAGACTTGTTAGGCACAATAAGAAATACTAGCTGTTTCTACTTGTAATGATTCTAAATTCTATTTGCACATAAATCTCAACGTCATAAGTAGCGTGACGTTACAATACATACATAGCGGTACCGCGAACGTCTAATGAACACAGTCCTGAACATCCTGGGGGCCCGCGAATGATAATTTGAGCAATAAATAAAGAAAAATTCTTAAAATGAAATAACTATTGTCTCTCAAATGAAATAAAACTTTAACTATTTACACTTAAACAGTCTTTATGTTTTACGGAACGGTTGAATCCAACTTTTGATTTTCTCCTTGGCATCAGTTTTTGCTTTTCTAGTTGAAGTAATAGTATTGTCACTAGAATCACAAGGACTATCTGTTGATAAGAGTTCAAGTGGATATAGCTTACTTATCGGTCTAGATGTCGTACCATTTTTAGTGCGTAAAATGGCAGACCTACAAAGTCCATCTCTCCCAACTAACTTAACAATAATCGCTATATTCCACACTGTCCTTGGGGTATCATCATGAATCTGTACAATGTCGCCCACTTTAATGATTTGGGTGTTATTTCCGGTGTTTCTATGTTGTTCCCTGAGTGAAGTGAGATATTCTCGTCGCCATCTGTTCCAGAAGTCGTGAATAATGCGTTTTTGAACCCTAGATTATCTATTTGCTGTGTAATGTATTAAGTTTTGTACGTTCTCCTCACTGTTGAAATTATCTGTTCCTGAATACGGTAAAGTTTTAATCCGTCTTCCATAGAGAAGATGAGACGGTGTAAGCGGTTCATCATCGGCAAGATCCGTTGATACGTGGGTTAACGGACGATCATTTAATATAGCCTCTATCTCGGTCACAATTGTCTCTAGCACTCTAAAAGTAACTAGTGCTCGTCCTAACACTTTCTTTATGCAATTCTTGGTCAAGCCGATCAATCGCTCCCACCAACCACCATACCATGGTGCACGCTTCGGAATAAATTTCCACTGAGTTCCATATATGTTGAGTTGTTCCTGAATAGTAGTAGATTTTGTAAGCATTTCAATTTCCTTCGCTGCTGCGGTATATGTTGTACAATTGTCAGACATCATGATTTTTTGTAACGATTTGCGGCTAGTGAATCTCCTAAACGCTAGAATGAATGTTTGTTCTGTAAGGTCTTCAACGATTTCCAAATGTACAGCTCTAGTGTTAGCGCAGGTGAATAGACAAATATATGCTTTACTAATACTGTTGCTTTTTGTTCTCACATTCAATGCTCCTGTGAAGTCGACACCGGTTACGGTAAACGGTGGTGAATCATTAAGTCTGTCGGACGGCAGTGGTGGTGGGTCGGGTGTAAGATAGGGTCTTCCTGTAATTTTACGGCAAGTAACGCAATTACGGAGTATTGATTTCACACATTGTCGAATCGACGGAATCCAGTAAGACTGGCGAATAAATGTCACTGTACTTTCTAATCCAGAGTGAAAATTCCTTGCGTGTGCATCCATCACAATTAATTTACAAAGTCTGTCTTTGTTCGGTATTAGTACTGGAAATTTAGCTGATTCATCAATAGGTGCATTGTTAATTCTCCCGCCACAACGGATAATGTTCATTTTGTCCATGTACAATCTAAGTTGCTTCACTAGCACATTTTTCTCTGATTTGTTATTTAAACACTCAATAACATCCGGGTATTTACGCAGTTGCGAATCTCGGATCCATGAAGTCGAAGCAGTCTGAATTTCATTGACACTAAGATTTCCTGTTAGTTTGTCATTATTTCTACAGTTGTTTATGAATCTGTACATGTATGCTGTTATACGCAAAAGTTTTTGGTATGAGCTGTAGCGTTCTATATCCATAATTTTACTTATTCCTTCATAAGATCTGATTTTCTGTTGCGGTTCACTAGTTGATTGTCCTTGCTCAATTGTAGTGCTAAGAATGTGTGATTCTTTATTCTTCCACTGTGGCCAGTTTGATTTGTCAGTGAGCCATTCAGGTCCTTTCATCCAAAGATCCAATTCTAAGAATTTCGTTGCAGTTACTCCTCTCAATAACATATCTGCCGGATTTGAATCTGTCGGACAGTACTTCCATTGGTATTCTTGAGTAATTTCGTTAATTTCCTTCACTCGATTACTAACGAAAACGGGTAATTGTTTCTCAGTAGTAAGCCAACACAAAGTTATCTGACTGTCACTCCATAGTGTGACGCTTGTAACATCCAAGTACGATTTCAAATTCTTGACGAGTCTTGCGCCTATCAAAGCTGCACTGAGTTCTAACTTCGGGATTGTTAACTGTTTAAGAGGTGCCACTCGATTCTTTGACATGATAAGTACGGTTTCTTTTCCACTGACTAAATATGCGCATGCACCATAGGCTTTCAAGCTTGCATCCGTAAAAACATGTAATTCTACTTTGTCTGATTTTTCTTTGAAATACGGTCTATTAATCTCCAAATGTGAACATTCATTAATATCTTGTAGTACACACTTCCATTCTGTTGTAATTTCAGATGTAAGAGGTTCATCCCAATTTAATCCTTTCTCCCACAAAGTCTGCATAAGAATCTTACTACGCACAGTAACTGGACCAATAAGTCCGAGTGGATCATAAATTTTCGACGATTGTCTTAAAATCTCTCGTTTTGTCAGACGTGTATCTTCAATATCGGTGTATTCCGGTTTGGCGAAAGTAAGTGTGTCGTTACAAGTGTTCCATCTCAATCCAAGCACTTTTATGAGTTCATCTTTGTCTAATACGTTGTGTGAATTTGCGCGGTCTCGCAAAAGTTGAGAATTTGAAGCCCATGAGCGCAAGTTAAATCCTGCTCTAGTGAATAAGTCTCTTGCTGTATCAAAATATTTCAGTAATGCACTCTCTGTAGGAAAACTCGACAGTATATTATCAACATACAAATCATTCATTAAAGTGTCAGTATATTCACAACGGTTCTCTCTCAAGTGTTTTTGTAGAACGGAATTCAGTATGAATGGCGATGAAGTGGCTCCAAATAATACAGACTTAAATCGGTAAGTTGATAGTGGAGTTGATGGGTCTGTTGGTGTATCGAACCAAAAGAAACGTGTGACATCTCTATCCTGTGTCTCTAATCCAACGTTCAAGAACGCCTTCTCTATATCAGTAGTAACGGCAAATTGGTGTAAACGAAATCTTAAAAGAATGCCGACTAAGTCATTTAAATTGGGTGGAGTAGTCATCAAACAATCATTAAGACTAGGCGATTCTGGTGTTGCTTTACAACTGCAGTCGTATACGACCCTAATTGGTGTTGTAGTTGAATCTTTTCTCACAGCATGATGCGGAATATAGTGTATTTTGCTAGTTTCATCGGTCTCATTAGTAGTATCCACTTTTTCTATCTGTTCTTCTAACTTTGTGATGTCAATTTTCTCGGTGGCCAGTGACTCTATTTTCCAAAATTTCTCCAAGTCGTACTCATCGGTTTTTGTTGCGATCATCACGTTCATCATTGAAGCTCTCTTGTATCCATCTGTGTCAGAGTTGTGTGAATGTAGCGTTCCAGACAACAAGTATCCGATTTTTGATTGAACAGCTGTCGGTCCTTCGCCTCGGATAATATCATTCTGAACAATTGACCAGAAGTAATCAGCTCCAATTAGAATAGAAATTTCAAAGTTTTCATCTGCTGTTACTGGGTGAGCTAATTTGATTCCTGACAAATATGTAAGTTTTGCTGCTTGGCGTACATAGGTTCTCATCGGTGCTGCGATCTCTGGAACGATCAAGACTCGAATCGGCAGTTTACCATCTGTAGTTATGAGATATACCAATCCTGTTCTCAAATGGCGAATTTTAGTACTATTTGCATTGTCTCCAAATCCGGATAGGTTAACGCTTTCAGTTCCAGTAGGCTTGAGTTTCAATTTCTCGGCTAATTCCTCTGTGATAAATGACCGCTGTGCGCCTTCATCAAACAATATTTTTGCATCAAGTATTTCATTTTCTGCACTTACTGGGTTAATTGCTGTCTTCAAAAGTACACGATCTGGCGATTGTGAGTGTAAAACAATGTCTGGTTCCTCCGCGTTGTGTTGAATTGTGCCTACGCTTACATCCCCTGTTGGTGTGTTGTCTTCATTTGTTTTAACATTGTCTTTGCAAATGCTGGTGTGATGACGTTTGTGACACTTGTTGCAAGTTTTTGTAGATTTACATGCGGATAAGCTATGGTGTCCTAGACAGTTAAAGCATAAGCGGTCTTTTTTCACGATTGACATTCGGCCATTGTAATCAGATACTTTAGTGCAATTAACAGACGAGTGTGGCTCCTTACAGTACGCACAGTGTGGCTTGGGTTTAGTGTTACTTGCGTTTGTATTCTTGTTACCTCTATTTCGATTACTAGAATTTGTATTTGTCAGATAGGCGGCGGTAGCTGTAGGGGGTTCTAACTGTTCTGAAGTTTTTCCTGCATCCATAATATAAAGTTCATCGAAAATTCCACGGCGTAATTCATTCAGTTGTAAATCTGTAGATCTATATTGTCTGGCAAGATTTCGGCGGATTTCACCGGGTAGTTTGTTCATAATAATGGGCACTAAAAACGCTCCGTATGTGTCTTCACTTTGACCTAAGGACTCCAAACCTCTAATGTGTATCTCAATTTCATCGTAGTAGTTTTTCATGCTAGATATCGTGTATTTAGGGGCTGGTATATCCACTAGTGCTTGCATATACTTCTGTCTTATTACATGCGATTGTCCATATCTTTCTTGCAGTAAAGAAATAGCTTTCTCATAATTTGCATGTGTAAGCGCAAACCCTGTGACGGTTTTCAATGCCTCATCATGGAGTAGTGACTTCAAATAATTAAATTTCTGAACATTTCCAAGAGTAGTGTTTTCGTGAACGGATGTCTCGTATGAATCCCAAAATGACTGCCACTGCATAATATTACCATCAAAGATAGGAAGATTTAATTTTGGGCAACTTGTTGTACTCATTTACTCTAGTGTTACTATGTGAAAACTGAGTTTCCGGTTCACGGAAGTTTGAATTACATGTATTCTGTTTAGTGTATCTCCCGGGTTGAGCATAACTTTGTTGATCATGAGCGGGTTGAGCATAACTTTGTTGATCATGAGCGGACTGAGCATAACTTTGTTGATCATGAGCGGGCTGAGCAGGGGCGGAATGAGAAGGGCCGCTATAACTAACGAAATCTTTTGCATTTGTATTGAGTGCGGATGTATTGACAAGAATGAGCTTTTGTATTTGCGTTATTTTTCCATCTAATGTGTAAGCATACTCATCTGAATCGACGATCTCGGCTTCTACTTCTCCTTCATCAAGATTTTCTAGAATGTCCTCATTTAATTTTTGTAGTGTCTCTTGTTTCTTCAACAGATTGTTCACAATTTTAGTTAACTCTTCAGTGTTCACGGGCTCATCTCCGTCGTCTCGGATGTCCTCAAATTTCTTCAAAAGTCGGGAAATAACACTTCTGTGTCCTGCACGTATCGAACGTAGTTTGGAACTCATCCTGGTCCTTCGGCACCAATATCTTAGAGTGGTATTATAAGACTTGTTAGGCACAATAAGAAATACTAGCTGTTTCTACTTGTAATGATTCTAAATTCTATTTGCACATAAATCTCAACGTCATAAGTAGCGTGACGTTACAATACATACATAGCGGTACCGCGAACGTCTAATGAACACAGTCCTGAACAGCATCTATATACAAAGTATGAAAGATCCATGTCGTATTCCTTCTTAAATATTTAGCTTTTAAAAGGTTAGCTAACACCCCCGTTGCCGCCGCATCACTATCTCTATGTCGAGCTTTCTGCCACAGAAGTCGTAGGCTCGACAAAAACTTTAATTTATTTCATTAACTAATTTATATTCAAATTAATTTGCAACCTAATTGACCACTTTGGGATGCAGGTTTTATTCTTAACAGGAACCCAATACAGATCATTACATTAATATGTAGTTATGACAAAGATAAAAACCAAGTGATGACAAGTTATAAGTAACATAAGTAAAAATTCCAAACTAAGAGCAAGGAAACCTTAGAAGTTCATTCAGACTAAACTTTATTATAAACATAATAATACAAATGAAAGATTTTCAATACCATTAGTTCAACACATATCAGTTAATCTGAAATCTTATCATAGCTAAACTAGACGTTGAAAACAATTTAATAAACTTAATCACAATCTTTTAAATGAAATTACGATAATTGTTTTGAAATTCAATTTTTTCGTTACACCATAAACACTATTGCTGTAATTAAATTTTCTTATTTTGACTAAGTTATTTTTCTTAATACCGATCCATATCCCTATCCTAGTCTCGGTCCTTTACTCTATCCTTATTAAGTTCAAATACAAAGCATGAACAGAATGTAGGACCAGTAGTATTTATACAATGCACATCACCGTTTACGGTCTTTGACTCTTCTACATGGACTCCTGTAAAAAACAAACTGTATACTTCTGATATATATAGTTATCATAGGTACCAGGATTATTATTTAGTACGCCAGACGCGCGTTTCGTCTACATAAGACTCATCAGTGACGCTCATATCAAAATAGTTATAAACCAAACAAATTCAAAGTTGAAGAGCATTGAGGATCCAAAATTCCAAAAAGTTGTGCCAAATACGGCTAAGGTAATCTATGCCTGGGATAAGAAAATCCTTAGTTTTTCGAAAAATTCAAAGTTTTGTAAACAGGAAATTTATAAAAATGACCACATAATTGATATTCATGTCAACACCGAAGTGCTGACTACTGGGCTGGTGATACCCTCGGGGACGAAACGTCCACCAGCAGAGGCATCGACCCAGTGGTGTAAATAGTTATCATAGGTACCAGGATTATTATTTAGTACGCCAGACGCGCGTTTCGTCTACATAAGACTCATCAGTGACGCTCATATCAAAATAGTTATAAACCAAACAAATTCAAAGTTGAAGAGCATTGAAAATCCAAAATTCCAAAAAGTTGTGCCAAATACGGCTAAGGTAATCTATGCCTGGGATAAGAAAATCCTTAGTTTTTCGAAAAATTCAAAGTTTTGTAAACAGGAAATTTATAAAAATGACCACATAATTGATATTCATGTCAACACCGAAGTGCTGACTACTGGGCTGGTGATACCCTCGGGGACGAAACGTCCACCAGCAGAGGCATCGACCCAGTGGTGTAAATAGTTATCATAGGTACCAGGATTATTATTTAGTACGCCAGACGCGCGTTTCGTATATGTCTGACTGTATACAAATTTACACTTTCCTCTCTCTCTCTCTCTCCTTTACTGTTACTTTTACTTTTTATTTTCGTGTTCGACCATGGAAGCTTAACTATCATTTTAAAATCAATTTGGTTAACATAAAAATTCAAATTCATGCACCTACAGTATTTATTTTTAAGAAGAAGTACTCCACAGAGGCTTCAATCTGTATTGTCCTATGTGCTTAATTTATAACCAAGATAGAACATATACTTCATAAACTTTTGGAGTGTCCAGAGCCTTTTCTGGATATGTTTTCATCAGGATTGATAATAATCGAAAAACTTAAAAACTATATGACCAGACGGAACCTAAAATTAAATAGCCCAATCCGACCACGGTCAACTTTTACCTGTCCCTATCTCTGTATCTGTCTCTATCTATGTTTCTGTCTGTATCTCTATTATATCTCTTATCTATATATCTGATATCTTTCTGACTCCTTGAACTGTAATAAGAGATAGGAGGTATCCTGTTAAATCTTATTTCTCATATATATTACTTGCAGAACATCTTTGAGGTTACTTAATCACTTTCTTGCTTTTGAATTCGTTGTTTAATTTCTATGTGACTGTCATACAAGTGCGATGTTTAGCTAAGTTTAATACACTATGTTGTACATAAGTTAATGGATGTACCGAATCAGAATTTCACATAGGAAATTGTGTTTCAAAAAATCAAACGTTTTGATAGAATTTATTGCGTACGGAGTATATATCTCACAATTGGTACGATATTCCCGGGATTGTATTTCCTATCAAGATTTCAATGATAGAGGGTTGCTGCTCGGCAAAAAGCTATTAGGTAGCAATAAACAGTTAGGAAAAAATACTAAAATTTGCCCTTATGAATTTTACCCTCCCCTTTTCATTGCTTTCTTGCAATACCAAGCTTACTGTTTGTGTCATATATGGGCATATGTATGTAATCAGAATCTTCCATAGATTTTATATCCAGTATATAAAATGGTAAAATATAATTTCTTTTTGGTGTATCCATGGCAACAATCTGCATTTATTTGTTATAAAATATTGCAAAAAGGGGGGGGGAAAGATGTCACATATTTCCCCAAAATTTGGCTAAAAGTAGAATTTCAATCGCTTGAAGTAATACCTTTTCTGAAACAGTGTATATATATCATTCAGCAAATCCAATAAAAATCATATGTCTTTCGTCTCATTTTTTTGTAAAATTGCGTCAAAAACTTCGTGTAGAAAAAGAGTGTTTGTAAACAGTACATTAATTTCTGGACCGATGGCCGGTCTAGCTATGAAAATACGGATTGTCAAACAGAAAACAGCCCATAAAACATGTAAAAAATAATCTTGATGCACTTATAAACCATCTTTGAAGGCTGAATTAGCACTCATCTGTCTAAAAATGAATTTTATTACACAATAACTTTCCTATTTGAAAATTCCACAGGGGCCAAAATGCGAAACTAAACTCTTAACTGTGTACTGCTACCTTAAACCAAGAAATCCAAATGGTGAAGTTGAAATCATCCCTTCGTAAATTTTACGGACGCCATCACGAGTTGATTGAACGTTATGGAATATCCGTTTTACAGATGGTATAAGATACATTCATAATGTCGTAACTACAATCCCGTTACCTTTTTATGGATGTGACCTACCTAATTTTCCGGGTTTGTAATAATATGAGCAACACAACGGGTGCCACATGTGGAGAAGAATCTGCTTACTCTTCCGGGAAACATAAGATCACATAAGTCGAAAATAAACTTGAAAACGTCTGGGCTTAAAGGAAAAAGTTAACAGATAAACAATAGTCGAAATATTACATACTCTACCCTTACATAAATAATAGCTATCAGTTCATGTCGTCTTCTTCAATTTGCACAGCAACAATCATCGCTCAATCAATTTAAACAAAGAAAAGCAAAGTATCAAGCTAGCTTAAGACATAAAAGGAATGCAACTTGAAATAGATGTGGCATTGGTCCGATTTTTTTTTGACAACACACTAAGTATATGTAACCAATGAAAGAAAAAACGATTTACTTTCTGCATTTGATATATAATAATGCAGTATGAAATAATTTTGACTTGAACACATCTGTTTTAACTTCACAACATCAACTTTGTTAACATGTTTATCTTTATTTCGAGGCAAAAACAATTCATACTGATAAAATAGACAGTAAGCTATTACCTTTCCCTTCTTCTGTCCCTCTTTCTATCTGTATCTCTATCTTCTCTGTATTTGTATTCTCTCTTACTTCCAGGTCTGTAATAATTGATTGAAGTAATCTGGTTTGTCTTACCTTACTTTTATTGTTAGGACGCGTCAAAAATCATTTTAATATCCAAAATAAGGATACGCAGTATAAATGACAATAGGACAACCATCCACCCACGTTCAAATGAAGTCGGCGCAAGGAATAATAGACAACGGTACGACTTTAAACAATGAGACAACCCCATACTCCATACTCTGTTACAGTATTCTTTTATTTATCTTTATGAATATTACTTTTACTGTTTAGTCTGTTCTTTTGGTGGTATCCATTTCACGTTGCTCTGTACTTATACATCATGGTTTTATTGTTCAATGATAATTGTTGGATTCTTGCCTTTCATTTCTGCTAATATGCTTTTACTGTATTCCTTTTTGTGCTCCTTGGTTACATATGACGTGGCTCTGTCATTATAAAAACCGTCATTCTCTATGATAATTTTTGTATTCTTGTCTATTGTTTTTGCAAATGTGCTTTGTCTGTGTGCCTTTTTGTGTTTCTTTCATGCATATGACGTCTCTGTACTTAACATTCCGTCATTGTGGTATTGTGTCATGGTGGAATAAAATTCCGACCGTGCAAGTGATGTATAGCCAGTCAAGATCGTTAAAATCTCCCATTTGTTGTATTGTGTCATGGTGAATATATTTGTTTGTTTTATAGTGATTAAGATGCTTACGCATCATTGACTGCTTTACCTCTTTTTTGACTTTTTCACCTAGTATGTCTGTTTGTTTTGTTCACACATCGTTGTCATTATAATGGAATTTTATACGACTGTCATACATGTGAGGGGTTAAGCTAGCTATAAAACAAGGTTTGATTCACCATTTTCTTAAATGAAAATGCCTGTACCGAGTCAGGAAAATGACAGTTGTTGTTCATTCGTTTGGTGTGTTTAAGCTTTTGATTTTGCTATATGATTAGGGACTTTCCGCTCCGAATTTTTATCGAAGTTCATTTTTGTGACTTTATTTGTTATTTTCTTTTTTCATTCAAGGTCTATTACATTTGAGATAGAAATTTCAAAATGAACTTCATTTCAGTTGTTGATTAATTGATAAAAGCACCAATATGAATTTGCCTCAAATGAGTTTACACATTTCATTTTGATAACAGGTGTTTACATACCAGCTTTGGTCTGACGTTGATCTAAATGAACTCCTTTCGCTACCAGAATCCCTTCTGAAGCTTCGACTTCTGTAAAGTTTGATAGTAAGAGCAAAGAGTGTACAAAATGAAATGATATTTAAAAATAATATTGGCAGATCATATCTAACAAAGACTAAATAAAGTGTTACCAATGAATCTATTGATCTTGTAAATACACTTAATTTCCATTAACAATCATATGACAAACTGGATCATACCTAATAACAATTGTTCGTTATCACATTGCGATGAATTATGAGAAACTAAAGTTTCAACAAGCACAATACATAAATTTGGTTAATTTCTTTCTATGTTGTTTAGTCATCTGTTCAAGTGTTAAGGTTATTATGCATTCTTGGCTTTGAAAAAAATCGGCTTTGAAAAGTGTTTGGTATTACTACAAATTTTCACTTCTTCGTACTATGAACATCAGGATTATTTATTGTGTAAACATAGAAATATTTCCTTTCTCCTATTAAACTGTAAACCTTACAACAAAATTATTTTCATTTATTACTCAATTTATTTCACTTGACTGGGCGGAGTTTAACCGTTTCGCTCATAATAAACCATTCCATCTATAGATAGGTGTTTTAGGATAAACTCATCAATGAAGTGTCAAGTTATTCTTTTGTAAATTCCTTTGATGGCAGTGATAGGTGATTAAAATCAGTAATAATTATAACGGCAATCATCCTAATCACACACATCTTTAAATAGACTGTCCTTATGCAAATTAAAACGTAAGCTCCGCCCGATCATTTAAAATGACATTGGTAATACCTGTGTATAACAGTATTGCAAATGGCAGATTTTTGTCAAAGTTACTGTTGTTTTACTGAAATTGTTTAACATTTCACAGCGGTATAAAACTGTTACTTGATTGACTTATTCATCCCGTCATTTTGATAACATGTATAAATAATAAAATAAATATACCTGCTTTGGTCAGACATGGACCTTAAATAATGAACTCCTTTCACTACCAGAATCCCATCTGTATCTTCGATTTCTGAAAATTTAAATATTAAGCACAAGACGGTTACAAATCAATGGTATTTTTTTGTCATATCTAAGAAATACAAAAGCTAAATAAACTGTAACCAAGGAAACAGTGTTTCTTGTTAGTACGTTCACTGTCCATTTAAAATTGTTTGATGAAACGAAGCATAGATATAGGAAGATGTGGTATGAGTGCCAATGAGACAACTCTCCATCCAAATAACAATTTATAAAAGTAACTGTCCGTAAGTATATTTTGGAAATTATTAGAAACTTAAGGTTTCAACTCTTACAGGCAAAGTTGCCCTTACATAAATTTTATAAATTTGGTTATTATTCTTGTCATCTAGCTCTTTAACTGTTTAGGTTTTCATACATCTATGGCGTTCACCTAATTGTCTTTAGTCCGATGTAGGAAAATCCAGAAAAGGGCCTCGGTTGCATGAGATTTATAACATGTAAGGATAGTTTTCATTAAAAGGTATTTGTATTTTCCCTAAACATGATTTAGACAGAATTAAAATATTATTAATCTACATTGCAGTAAACTCTAAACAAACACTGATATATTATTGGATAGCATATAATATTGATCTTCTCTAAACTATACCAGACACAAGTTGGTTCCTTTTTCCTTTTTCCTTTTTCGATATTCAAATTTTGAAAAATATTACAAGTCCAAACTAAATTTTTTTTTGCTTCAAAACTTTTTTTCCTCAAAATTTTTTTTTCCTCAAAATTATTTTTCCTCAAAATTTTTTTCCTCAAAATTTTTTTCCTCAAATTTTTTTTTTCCTCAAATTTTTTTTCCTCAAAATTTTTTTCCTCAAAATTTTTTTTTTCTCAAATTTTTTTTTCCTCAAATTTTTTTTCCTCAAAATTTTTTTTTTCTCAAATTTTTTTTTTCCTCAAATTTTTTTTCCTCAAAATTTTTTTTTTCTCAAATTTTTTTTCCTCAAAATTTTTTTTCCTCAAATTTTTTTTCTCAAATTTTTTTTTCCTCATTTTTTTTCGTTTCCTTATTCAATTTCTTTTTCCTTATTCGATTTTTATTTCCTTTTTCATATTCATTTCCTTTTTCGGTTTCTATTCCCTGAATCGGATTCTATTTCCTTATTGGGTTTCTATTTCCTTATTCGGTTTCGATTTCCTTATTCGGTTTCTAGTTCCTTATTCGATTTTCATTTCCTTATTCGGTTTCTTTTTCCTTTTTCAATATTCATTTCCTTTTTCGTTTCTATTTCCTTATTCGGTTTCTGTTTCCTTATTTGATTTCTTTTTCCTTATTCAATTTTCATTTCCTTATTCGGTTTCTATTTTCTTATTGGATTTTCATTTCCTTATTCAACTTCCATTTCCTTATACGGTTTCTTTTTCCTTTTTCAATATTCATTTCCTTTTTCGGTTTCTATTTCCTTATTCAGTTTCTATTTCCTTATTCGGTTTCTATTTCCTTATTCGGTTTCTTTTTCCTTATTCGGTTTCTTTTTTCTTTTTCAATATTCATTTCCTTTTTCGGTTTCTATTTCCTTATTTAGTTTCTATTTCCTTATTGGGTTTCTATTTCCTTATTCGGTTTCGATTTCCTTGTTCGGTTTCTAGTTCCTTATTCGATTTTCATTTCCTTATTCGGTTTCTTTTTCCTTTTTCAATATTCATTTCCTTTTTCGGTTTCTATTTCCTTATTCGGTTTCTATTTCCTTATTGGATTTTCATTTCCTTATTCGATTTCCATTTCCTTATTCGATTTCCATTTCCTTATTCGGTTTCTTTTTCCTTTTTCAATATTCATTTCCTTTTTCGGTTTCTATTTCCTTATTTGGTTTCTTTTTCCTTATTCGATTTTCATTTCCTTATTCGATTGCTGTTTCCTTATTCGGTTTCTATTTCCTTATTCGGTTCTATTTCCTTATTTGGTTTCTATTTCCTTATTGGATTTTCATTTCCTTATTCGATTTCCATTTCCTTATTCCATTTTTCATTTCCTTATTCGGTTCCTTTTTCCTATTTCGATATTCAATTTTGAAAAATAGTACAAGTCCAAACTAAATTTTTTTTTGCTTCAAAATTTTTTTCCTCAAAATTTTTTTTTCCTCAAAATTTTTTTTCCTCAAATTTTTTTTTTCCTCAAAATTTTTTTTTTTCCTCAAATTTTTTTTTTCCTCAAATTTTTTTTTTCCTCAAATTTTTTTTCCTCAAAATTTTTTTTTTCTCAAATTTTTTTTCCTCAAAATTTTTTTTCCTCAAATTTTTTTTCTCAAATTTTTTTTTTCCTCATTTTTTTCGTTTCCTTATTCAATTTCTTTTTCCTTATTCGATTTTTATTTCCTTTTTCATATTCATTTCCTTTTTCGGTTTCTATTCCCTGAATCGGATTCTATTTCCTTATTGGGTTTCTATTTCCTTATTCGGTTTCGATTTCCTTATTCGGTTTCTAGTTCCTTATTCGATTTTCATTTCCTTATTCAGTTTCTTTTTCCTTTTTCAATATTCATTTCCTTTTTCGTTTCTATTTCCTTATTCGGTTTCTGTTTCCTTATTTGATTTCTATTTCCTTATTCAATTTTCATTTCCTTATTCGGTTTCTAGTTCCTTATTCAATTTTCATTTCCTTATTCGGTTTCTTTTTCCTTTTTCAATATTCATTTCCTTTTTGGGTTTCTATTTCCTTATTCAGTTTCTATTTCCTTATTCGGTTTCTATTTCCTTATTCGGTTTCTTTTTCCTTATTCGGTTTCTTTTTCCTTTTTCAATATTCATTTCCTTTTTCGGTTTCTATTTCCTTATTTAGTTTCTATTTCCTTATTGGGTTTCTATTTCCTTATTCGGTTTCGATTTCCTTATTCGGTTTCTAGTTCCATATTCGATTTTCATTTCCTTATTCGGTTTCTTTTTCCTTTTTCAATATTCATTTCCTTTTTCGGTTTCTATTTCCTTATTCGGTTTCTATTTCCTTATTGGATTTTCATTTCCTTATTCGATTTCCATTTCCTTATTCGATTTCCATTTCCTTATTCGGTTTCTTTTTCCTTTTTCAATATTCATTTCCTTTTTCGGTTTCTATTTCCTTATTCGGTTTCTATTTCCTTATTCGATTTTCATTTCCTTATTCGATTGCTGTTTCCTTATTCGGTTTCTATTTCCTTATTCGGTTCTATTTCCTTATTCGGTTTCTATTTCCTTATATGATTTTCATTTCCTTATTCGATTTCCATTTCCTTATTCGATTTCCATTTCCTTATTCGGTTCCTTTTTCCTATTTCGATATTCAATTTTGAAAAATATTACAAGTCCAAACTAAATTTTTTTTTGCTTCAAAATTTTTTTTCCTCAAAATTTTTTTTTCCTCAAAATTTTTTTTCCTCAAAAATTTTTTTTCCTCAAAATTTTTTTTTTTCCTCAAATTTTTTTTTTCCTCAAATTTTTTTTCCTCAAAATTTTTTTTTTCTCAAATTTTTTTTTTCCTCATTTTTTTCGTTTCCTTATTCAATTTCTTTTTCCTTATTCGATTTTTATTTCCTTTTTCATATTCATTTCCTTTTTCGGTTTCTATTCCCTGAATCGGATTCTATTTCCTTATTGGGTTTCTATTTCCTTATTCGGTTTTGATTTCCTTATTCGGTTTCTAGTTCCTTATTCGATTTTCATTTTTATATTCGGTTTCTTTTTCCTTTTTCAATATTCATTTCCTTTTTCGTTTCTATTTCCTTATTCGGTTTCTGTTTCCTTATTTGATTTCTTTTTCCTTATTCAATTTTCATTTCCTTATTCGCTTTCTAGTTCCTTATTCAATTTTCATTTCCTTATTCGGTTTCTTTTTCCTTTTTCAATATTCATTTCCTTTTTCGGTTTCTATTTCCTTATTCAGTTTCTATTTTCTTTATTCGGTTTCTATTTCCTTATTCGGTTTCTTTTTCCTTATTCGGTTTCTTTTTCCTTTTTCAATATTCATTTCCTTTTTTGGTTTCTATTTCCTTATTTAGTTTCTATTTCCTTATTGGGTTTCTATTTCCTTATTCGGTTTCGATTTCCTTATTCGGTTTCTAGTTCCTTATTCGATTTTCATTTCCTTATTCGGTTTCTTTTTCCTTTTTCAATATTCATTTCCTTTTTCGGTTTCTATTTCCTTATTGGATTTTCATTTCCTTATTCGATTTCCATTTCCTTATTCGATTTCCATTTCCTTATTCGGTTTCTTTTTCCTTTTTCAATATTCATTTCCTTTTTCGGTTTCTATTTCCTTATTCGGTTTCTATTTCCTTATTCAATTTTCATTTCCTTATTCGATTGCTGTTTCCTTATTCGGTTTCTATTTCCTTATTCGGTTCTATTTCCTTATTCGGTTTCTATTTCCTTATTGGTTTTTCATTTCCTTATTCGATTTCCATTTCCTTATTCGCTTCCTTTTTCCTATTTCGATATTCAATTTTGAAAAATATTACAAGTCCAAACTAAATTTTTTTTTGCTTCAAAATTTTTTTTCCTCAAAATTTTTTTTTCCTCAAAATTTTTTTTTTTCCTCAAATTTTTTTTTTCCTCAAACTTTTTTTCCTCAAAATTTTTTTTTTCTCAAATTTTTTTTCCTCAATTTTTTTTCCTCAATTTTTTTTCTCAAATTTTTTTTTCCTCATTTTTTTCGTTTCCTTATTCAATTTCTTTTTCCTTATTCGATTTTTATTTCCTTTTTCATATTCATTTCCTTTTTCGGTTTCTATTCCCTGAATCGGATTCTATTTCCTTATTGGGTTTCTATTTCCTTATTCGGTTTCGATTTCCTTATTCGGTTTCTAGTTCCTTATTCGATTTTCATTTCCTTATTCAGTTTCTTTTTCCTTTTTCAATATTCATTTCCTTTTTCGTTTCTATTTCCTTATTCGGTTTCTGTTTCCTTATTTGATTTCTTTTTCCTTATTCAATTTTCATTTCCTTATTCGGTTTCTATTTCCTTATTGGATTTTCATTTCCTTATTCAATTTCCATTTCCTTATACGGTTTCTTTTTCCTTTTTCAATATTCATTTCCTTTTTCGGTTTCTATTTCCTTATTCGGTTTCTATTTCCTTATTCGATTTTCATTTCCTTATTCGATTGCTGTTTCCTTATTCGGTTTCTATTTCCTTATTCGGTTCTATTTCCTTATTCGGTTTCTATTTCCTTATATGATTTTCATTTCCTTATTCGATTTCCATTTCCTTATTCGATTTCCATTTCCTTATTCGGTTCCTTTTTCCTATTTCGATATTCAATTTTGAAAAATATTACAAGTCCAAACTAAATTTTTTTTTGCTTCAAAATTTTTTTTCCTCAAAATTTTTTTTTCCTCAAATTTTTTTTCCTCAAAATTTTTTTTTCCTCAAATTTTTTATCCTCAAAATTTTTTTTCTCAAAAAGTTTTTCAAATTTTTTTTTCGTTTCCTTATTCGTTCTTTTTCATTTCCTTATACAGTTTCTATTTCCTTATTCGATTTCCACTTCCTTATTCGATTTTCATTTCCTTATTCGGTTTCTTTTTCCTTATTCGGTTTCTATTTCCTTATTCAGTTTCTTTTTCCTTATTCGGTTTCTGTTTCCTTATTTGATTTCTTTTTCCTTATTCAATTTTCATTTCCTTATTCGGTTATTATTTCCTCATATTTACAACTATCAAACATCAACACGCACCAAACTGGATGTAATTGAAAGATATCTAGAGGTCAATATACAGGCTCGAACAAAAGACAAAAAAGGAAAAGTATAGCGAGCTTTTTGGGATGAAGTAAAGACCGAACGTCAGTTTTAGTCGGATATACTTTAATGTTAGTCTTACATGTATAGATGTGTACATATATCATTGATTCAGTGGCGATGGCAAATAGACACTGATAAGTCTTAAATAAAATTTTATAGTTTTGAATGTTTCTTCATCAGTTGACTAAAACTAAGTGGAGGTATGTTCTTATTGCCGACAAGAGAGGCACTCAACCTATATTAATTTGTGCATAAAGCGATTGGAAGTTGCTAAATACTGAATGTTTTTGCCACAAATGCGAAAGTTTTAATCTGTGTATATATACTTAAAATACGATGATAAAATTCATTTCTTTTTCAGGATTTCTGTCAGATCCAACCATGTAGTAAGTCATGTTGGTGAGATATGGTTTTAGTCGATGATGTTCCTGAAGAACCTGTAGTACAAAGTATATCACTGGATTGAGCTCTCTGTCTAAGTGTATCATTAAAGTGCTTTGCTTTGAGCTGAGTTCATTGCTGTGCAATTCATTCTTTGTGAAATAAAGATTTGACATACAACTCTCATGTACAAGGATTTGTCAAAGTAGTTTTCATTCTATGTACAATGTACTAGTATGTAATAGGGAGATAAAAAAAAAAGCATTTTATTTCGATTTGAACCAAACATTATGTGTCTATTGATCAAATTGAAGAAGAAAAACCGGACAATGCTACTCCCCCTTCACGCAATATTATGCTAGGTTGTTTTAATACATCTGTATTGCCTACTAAAGACTAGGACCTGAGTGTAAATGGTCATTCAATTATGTGAAGAAGGACAAATTTAGGCCTATCTGGCCTAATTGATTTCTAAAACTATTATATTTCATTGTACCTGTTCAACATTTTTTCATTTATTCGTTTATTTCTTAATTTGTGTGAATTAACATATGTTTGGATTGGGAAACAAGTTTTGCAACTTATATTAATCCCTTTCCACTTTGCGGGTGAGAGTGCTGCCTTGTAGCGGCATTAGCCTACTCTTTTTCGAAATCTACAAGGGTGTCTTTAACGTGCAAGAGATATGGCTCTCTCTTATCAGAGGTTTCCAGATTTGCAACCGTACCAACCGTAGTACGAACTGGGAGCCGTCATTTTACTTTTGGAAATTATTGATGTGTACACTTAATATCAACGAATATTTTAGAAATCATATGCAGAACTATTTTGAGAAATTTTAGCTGTAATTTGGGACTAATTTCATGTGGTTACTTCTCGTATTCATAAGAAACAATATTGTGTGCACTCGATTGTGCTTTCAAGCAACCGTTGCAAGTAACCGTAGGTACGAAAGGTTTATAGTTAAGAGTTATTTCCCCGTGAAACTACATAGACACTAAAAAGATAAATTACAAAACAAATTTAAAACCTATATACATTTTGTTCGTAATAACTTTATGTATCATTATAAATGTAAATGTTTTGTATTATTTTGGTAAGTTTTTAGAAAACATGAACAAATAAAATGTATTTTAACAAAATAAATTGACCTCAATAACAAAAAGAATGATGATAAAATAAATTTAAAACCAACACTAATTTATGTTGTCTATGCAAGGTCGTCCGAAATAAAGTTGAATAAACAATAATTGACAGAGTTTTCTATGTGTTCGACAAAAGAACTGTATTTGTTACTTACTAGAAAACTATGTCAGCATCCTATTTGCTATAAAAAGTGGACGGAAGTTTTTGAGATTGAAGAGAATGATCTTTGTAAAGTATGGAAACGTTAATTTCTATTGGAAACCATCTATATTAATGGATCTAGATTTCAAAATAGCTCATTATTGTATTTTCACAAATTCTAAACTTATGACTATGAAACTTATAAATTACAATGTATGTGATGTTTGTGAAAAGGAAGTAGAAAATATCACTCATTTATTTCTATTATGTTCTGAATTAGTAGAATTTCATCTGTTTATGCAACAAAAGTTGTCAGTTTTATTTGATAATGTTGATTATGACAAAATTGATAATTTAGTGTATGAAGAGGTATTTATGTTTGGTTTATTTGGATCTATCAAAGGCGTAAATGTAAGTTTTGTCAATTTCATGTTATCTATAGCGAGATATTGTATCTTCAGAAGAAGGAATTTACTTAAAAATTTAAACAGTAATGTTGATCTTATTAGACTATTTAAATACACTGTAAAACATTATATAACTTACCTGTATGAATATTTGTGTGATGCAAGATGTATGAGAAATGTTTTTGAGAAACACTTTTTAAAGAATAATATTCTGGTACAAGAAACCGAAGGTGTAATAACATTTAATTTTTAAATATTGTGCTGATTATATATATGATTATACTTTAAAACATTGCCTTGTGATATTTGTGTGTAATATGTAATATATCTGTTGTATATATATGTTGAAGAATTGAATAAAGATAAAAAAAAAGTTTAATAAACACAAAGTTATTTAAAACTTCAATTTCAACAATTATGCATAAAGCTATGACTCATAGTGTATTTACTTGGCATCTTTCCGTTTGGGACAACTATCTTTACCCTCGGGCTAAAACTTTTTCTTTAAAAAAGACTCCCTAAAATCACTATGCTATAAATGTTTTAGAAACATGTCCTTTTTTAATACACAACTGTTCATATATCTTTTTTCGCAGTAAGCCGAGAGAGAAAACCAAGAAAAACTGGAATAAAATTATTTTATGTAATATCGTGTTCATGATACTAGTACATATAAATCTGAACAAATTACATAAAAACATTTACCAACCGATTGAAATGATCCTTAATTTTGAGTCAATAAATCAGTTTAAATGGTGCAAAAGACATTATATAGCAACATAGTATTTTCCGTAGAACATTACGAAGAGTTAGAAAGACATATTCATATTGCATTAGACTAAGTGTAAATATAGCGTCAAATTATTGCCGTTATCAGTGAACAAAATACGCTGTGTTGTAAGAAGTTTTTCTATCATTGCTGTGCGACAAAAGGATTAATGGATGGATATTGGTTAACATTAACCCTCTTAGATTATATGCTCGCAAGCACGTGCAATACACACATTTACTCGCGACAATATTTACCAATATTAATGCAAATAAATTACAAAATCTAGTGACATAATAATAATAATAATAAACAAACAAGATATATAACATCGTGATGATAAATATTTCGACTCAAAAAATGGTTTTCGATAGAGTCATAAAATTTAATATATTCATTCTTTACATAATATAATTAACAATTTTACTAATCAATTCATGGGGGCTTGAATATATCTTGATTTTACCACGGGTTGTCCCTTTATGCCGATATTTTACCCCTCGCTATCGCTCATGGTAAAATATTTGTCAAAAAGGGCAAACCCGTGGTAAAACCACGATATTTGTCATAAAGGGCAAACTCGTGGTAAAATCACGATATATTCATGCCCCCATGAACTATTTCTTAATTTTGCTAATTCTATTTTTTTTATTAACAGTTCATTGCCAAAATAAAAGGAAAAAGATAGATCAATATTTTTACAATGTGTGTTGCTCCAATGATCGAAAAGATAGCTTAATTAATAAAAAAATATTTAATGAGAAGCCAACACAATTTTGAACACATTTTTGCCATTAGCACGTGTTCTAGTTCAGTTGCGGATCCAGAACATTTCATAAGAGGGGCCCGCTGACTTACCTAACGGGGGGGGGGGGGGTGAGGGGGGTGAGCTTCAGCCATGTTTCAGTGATTCCATATATAATGAACCAAATTTTTCTCACGAAGAGGGGGGGGGGGGGTCGAGCCCCAAGCCCCTGGATTCGTCTTTGTAGTTATAACGACACAAGTAAGATGGGAGAGATCCGTTTGCGCCAAAAAAATGCGTCCTTTTGCGCCACAACTTATTTTCTCAAATGCTACGTTTGCGCCACATGTTTTAAAATTAGATGGTTTCATTTGCGCCAAAAATAAAACATACGATTGCGCCAGTTAAAAGAAAATTACTTCCTTTCTTCTTTATTCGGACTTGGAACCGGCAGTGTAACACGGCACATGTTTCCTTTTCCGAAACATATGTTTTTATTACTGCTACTGCATGGGTACTTCCCAATTTAATGTATGTAGTAGCTTTAAACTTCTTTTTTTTGTCCAAAAACACAAACATTGAAGGATGAAATCCATAAAATAGTTAATAATAGTTCATAATAATAATAAAACCCATACGCATGGTGGGAACAAAGCAAGCAAGATATAATTAAAAAATAATTACTAATTATTCCAATTCATATTAAGTATTAGAAAACATTCTTTATTCTAATAATTTTCTAAATATACAGAAAACAAAGACATAGTCATACAGGAATCTAATGTACAGTAGTTGTCGTTTGTTTATGTAGTTTAAACGTGTTTCTCGTTTGTCGTCTTTTATATAGATTAGTCCGTTGTTTTTCCTGTTTGAATGGTTTTACACTAGTAATTTTGGGGCCATTTATAGGTTTTTGTTCGTTGTGAGCCAATGATCCGTGTTGAAGGCCGTACATTGACCTATAATGGTTTACTTTTATAAATTTGTTATTTTGATGGAGAGTTGTCTCTATATTTAGAATATAAAGGTCGAGGCAACTCAGTTCCAGTAAGGACTGTTTGATTCATTCTCTGGTGCACAAAATCAATTTTATCGTATAAAATCACAAGCAAGGTTTCTAGAAGCAGTGAAATCGTAATAAAATAAAAGATAAAGGTTTTTATCGCTGATATGCAATTCGATTTCTTTATTTTCACCGTGATAATAACAATAATCTCATGCATTAAATGATACCTCCAAAACAGCACTAACGGTTGTGTTACGTATCAACCGTACCTGATACGTAGCAAATCTGGAAACCTCTACTACGGGTCAGCCATTTATCGTCCCCTTGCGACGAACTATCATCGTTTCCTTAAGACCATACTCGCAAATGGTGTCAAGGGAGAGCAGAAAATTGAGTCCCTGAAATTGTCATCCCGAACGGGAATCGAACCAGGAACCTTTGTGTTAGTAGTTCGATGATCTAACCACTACACCACGGCTCTCACTAACATTGTTACAGTAAATGTTAATTACTACACTTTCATACCACAACAAATACTGTAATGGTATCACTTATATTTGTGTCCATATATTATAACCAAAAAAATAAAAAGAGAATAATTTTGCACTACCATTTTTGTATTGAATATTATAACTTTTTAGATATCTAGACACATTAACTAGATGCTCATAATATCCACCTTACATGCTTGAATTCTACCAGATTACTCTAAGAACAGTTATGAGTCTTTGAAGCATGCTGACAAAGGATCTTTTCACGATATCATTTTCACATTAGTAAAAACTCCTTTTTGCTTTGACAAGCTTTGGAGGAAATATTATCAAAGAATTGAAGAAAAAACCACAACACATAAGTTCTCTTTCTAGCTCATCTAGCCCCAAGCATCATGTCAGGCATTTTCATTACTAAAAAAAACAATTCGACATTTTGACAAAAAGTTTTACTAATGATACTGACGATCCACCATAAAGTAATATACATAGATCCATACAAATAGTAAGCAAATACATATGAAAAAGATGTGGTATGATTGCCACTGAGACCAAAATGACACAGAAATTAAAACAACTACAGTACGACCTTCAACAATGAGCAAAGCCCATACCGCATAGTCAGATATTAAAGGCCCCGAAATGACAATGTAGAACAATTCAAACGAGAAAACTGACGGCCTTATTTATGTACAAAAAATAAACGAAAAACAAATCCACACTCATCTGTGTCCACACTTGTTATCTAATAAAATATCATACAAACACTATATATATATATATATATATTATTAATTCGTATATTTTAACATATTTGATTCGTTTAGAGATAGTCACATGTTAAACTATATTTTCGAAGGTAGAGAAAAAACGGCGGATAGCAAAAAGCATATTGACCGGCAAAAAGCATATCGCACGGTTATTTTTAGAATATCTAAAAACTGATATACTTTGTGACGTCATGTACTGAATTTCATGGGCGGATTCTGGATTTTAGAAAAGGGGCGACATTTTTAAAGATGGCTGAGCGAAGCGAGTCGAAAAAAATTGTGACCTTTTTGGGGGCTAAAAAACATAAAATTTGTGTAGAATGCATATTTAAACGGTTCCTTATTTTGGGCATATATATTTTATAGTTGTTGTAAAGTGTAAGGGTTGAACATTTTTTTATGCTGTATATAAAAAATAATAGTATGGATCCAAAGCTATTTACTGCTTTATTGCATGTAGGACCTCGACATGGACAATTCTTGTTTGTTGTATGTTAAGTTAGAACAACCTCACAGATTTCTTGTTGTAAACCAGATATACGCCGGGCTCTTCAATGAAATTTACAATACGACCGACACGATTGAAGAAAGACAAACAAGCAATTTTTATCCAAATGCTCGGTTGATATGTTTCGCCAAATTTTTTTAATGGAAATGCGGGGTTCCAAATTAACAAAAGGCTACGACATAATTCTAAAATGACAGCGAGTTTATGAATGACGGTTGACAAATGGATCACACACAGCAGCCGGTGGCATTTCGGTCTTGAAAAAAGTATTTTATATGCAGTATCAGTTCGCCGAAACAGACATTCCAGTCACACATGCAAACCCCCGCCCCCAAAAAATACGCCCGTTTTTTTGTTCATCATGTTTATATAATTCTAAATAATTTTGTTGGAAACTTTCGTTTCTTATAGCAAAAAAGTGGACAAGATTATTGTTTTCAATCCAGATACGGTCAAAATTTTAGTTTTTAATAGACAAAAACCCAAGTCAGTTTTTTTTCTTTCAAATATCTCAGACCGCCTTCTCTAACAAATGGTTCGTTCCTTACACTTTAAATCTATTTAGACTGGGGACCATCATTCAGCTGTGTTATTTCTAGTAAAAATAGGCTGGGGCGTTTGGGGTTACACAGGTTTCCGTAGGTAAGTAATAATGTTGTGGAACTTTTTTTCAAGAAAGTGTAATAGAGTATAACTTTCTGTCTCGTGGAATTGTGAAATAGAACTTCAAGTCAATACGTTCTTGTTCAATCCTGTTTCGTTTTGAAGATGTCATGATTGTTATCCTCAGTCTATGTGTTACTGAAATTTGATTTTCAAAATGACTGAGTGACGTTTTACGGCGAACTGGTCAACTCCGCCATAGCGAATCACATGAGTTTGTTATAATCAGTAAATACCAGCAAAAAATATCATTATAAGTAAAGAATTGTCGCATAAAAAATAAATACACGGGAAATGGGAAAGTTCTCGAAGACTTGTCTGATTAATCAGTTTCCCCAAAAAAGTCCAAGCAACGCCTTATTTGACCCATCTAGATCCGCCACTGCCAGTCAAACTACGTCTTTCAATGTAAATACAGAAACAAAATCATCAATTGTATATGAAAAATGAAATATATATTATCACTAAGTTTAAAACAATATTTTGGTCGAGAGAAAAATTACAATAAAAAGATTCATTCATACTGCTAGATTTGAACTTGGCACTGTTACATTGTGTACGATGCCAACGACTAGGAGATCACGGCTATGAACAGCCCGCATTTGATGGTGAAAAATTTACATTATTATATATTGTACATCTGTATCAAAAGCAATTCTGCTTGAGATTCACAACACGTACCACAAATCATACTAGTTTATTGATTGATTGACGATGGATGTTAGATGTCATATAAACGTTCAAAACAATCTAAACATAATGTAAATGAAGGATTCAAGGATAGTTTCATTACATACATAGAAAGTATAAACACAATATAATTAAAGTACATAATATAAAAAATTTAGAATGCATGTGTCATTCTTAAAAGAACTATGAGAGACTGTTACATTTTTGTATTTACACAGAACATAAAAGTGCAATGTCACCATGCACATTCAAGGATGATGGATTAATCAGTTTACACAAATATTTATGTATACTTATTCAAATTCAATTAGTTTAATTACCAAATTTTAGAAACTATTTATATTCACATATATTATTTAAATATTTCTTTTACATTATAGTATATATTTTTTAGTTTGAAAAGGATGAAAGTGTCTCATATGTCTTAAAGGCAGGGATCTAATATTGTTTTAAAGAATTTTTTTATATTGTATATGATGATGTATATTGGATCGTGACACTATAATAAACTATTTACTTACTTACTATATACAGTAATTTGCAATCAGCATACAACAAATGGAAGTTTTTAACGACCTTGACTGGCTATCTAGCATACGTGTACAAGGTTGCTAATTACTATATATAAATTACAAATTTACTCCGATATATATACTAATATATAAAAACTGTTGTTTCTAATTTGTGTTTGTAGCTATGTATACTGTATTGTTTAGTCCTATATTTGTATTTTTATACTATTAAACGAGAAGACCTCCTTTTGTGTGTCGCTTCTCTTCCTTCCATGATAAATTAATCATCATGCCTCTGGGTTTTAAAGATGACATGCATAGTCGCATTTGTCGTCCATTCTTATGGTTCATTTTTGGAGAAAAACAACAAAAAAAGGAGTCCGAATATCAATTCCGTCATCAGACTGACTTTTAGTCATAGATAAGACTTCCGGTTTGAAACATGCACACAAGTACAACCACTCGTATGATAGATAACAAAAATGAGAAATAAATTAGCCAATCAGAGCGTTGTCCATATTATGGTGTTTAGATCCACAACTATCTTACCACCTTAGAAAAGACAATTATTTTTCGCGTTTATCTGTATATATAAACTACGATTATACTACTTTAATATTTAAAGACTCGCTGTATAATGTCTACTGTTTTCTTTGAAATGACAATTTAAGGGATCATACCAGTTGCATATATATATGTTGTGTACAAGATGTCATGTTGTACAAATTATAATTTGTACAGATATTTTGTACAAGTTGTCATTGTTTTATGAACATCTTATTTTGCATATTTCTGTAATATTTCCATAACTACTTGATACCAGGGTTTTCCCTTGATCAATTATATTTTCGCCACCTCTTTCGCCAAAACAATATATTTTTCGCCACTTTATTATTTTTTTCGCCAAATAACAAGAAATATATTTTTTCGTTTAAAATTTACCTTTTTTTAACCCCCTCCCTCTTCCCTTAAATAAGATGATTTTGCTCCATTGTGTCAATGATTATTCTCTCAAACTTATTTAAGAGTGTACATTTTAATGAATAAACTTTAAAACAACGATTTTTTTTATAACTTAAAAGGGAAATATCTTATTGTATTTTAAACAACTTTCCTAATTATTTTATTTATACTTTAATGATAAAGAAGATATAAGTCCTGGAATATAACAAAATTAATGAACATGTTTTGGTCACATAATACCAGTATAGTTCGTAATGAAAGTTTCTTTAAAAGAAAAATACTAAAACTCAAACGACTTTAAAGTAGTCGTCCTAATCAATTACCTAAATCAAATTTAAAGGATAATTAAAGTTTTAAATCGGAGATTGTTCTTGCTTTTGAACATTTTCCTCACATCAGCATCTTTCTTTTCTAATCTACCTTTAATGGTAGTAGATGGGACGTCAAAAGAGATTGCTTCAAATACGCGCGTCACAAAGTGGTAGATAAACTCTGTATGTAACATTTAGTAGCAGCCATTTAACAATTATTGTATTCTACTTCTTCTTATAAATATTAAAGGTTTTTAAATTTTGGTAATTAAATTTTTGTTACTTTCCAAATTTTTTTTTAATAATTTCCGTATATTAATTATATGTTTTTTTTAAATCATTTATAAATACCAAAATCTATTTAATTTATAGAATTTGTAATGATTAAACATTAAATAAAACATTCATATACAAATATAACATCTGCTATCAAAAAGGGGAAATTACAACCCATTTAAGTTAAATTAAACTTTAACATTAGTACTTGTAAAATATTGTATACAAAGGTATCAATTGAACTAGAGGACTTGGAAATTTTGAACCATGCAGGAATCAAATATCTTATTAATCCCTCTAAAATAGTATGTTTCTTTGCTTACACATTTAAATCATTATCTTATTCAATGTATTGACTGCACAAAAAATACTTGTAAAGATCAAACACATTTTTTTTAATAGTAGCTTGGACAAGAAATGACGTTTTTATTGAAAACGCCCAATTCTAAAGCCGATGGACAAACATGAACTATCAGTAATAATTGAAACAACAGATCCTTCATATTATCTTATATTATTTTACCGCTCTATAATAGTATCCCAATACAGATACATATAAATGGGGTGGGGTGGGTGCATATATACGTTACTATCATTTTTAAATCACATTGATAGCGTTTGAAAAATTTTAATAAGAGAGAATTAGTTAAATAATGTATCTTAAAATATTTGAGATAATACTTTCAAATAAAATTATGGGTTAGAACCACAAATTCCTGACTTCTCAGTTACATGTCAGTTGTATTACTATCAATTTTTTTTTACTTTAAACTCATCAATTTTAAATTAGAAGAAGGCAAGGAAAGGAGAATTGTGAATTTAATGCAACAATAAAAAATAAAATAAAAAATGTTTAGCAAAGCAAACGACATGGTCCTGTGCTATTCGTTTGATGCATGGATGAAATATACAATCAACGACAGTGTAGTAACTTCAAACACGAAATTAGTCAAAGAATCTTTGATGGTACCTATTGAACTTCTTTGAAGTCAAATTTTCCCATGGTTGATACTACAGATCAAAGCCTTTTTTTACCCTTTTATGTTCAACATTCCCATGAAAAAAAGTATTGGTCACGTGACGGGGAATTGGCAGCATCCTTTTTCTGTAGACTTTTGTTCTGTTCGGTAAACCTTTCATTGCACAAGTTACTTTGCAGCACAATGGACGAAGTATCAGCACGAGGGTAGGTAAATTATTTCATTGATTCTTTTTGTCTTATGTAAAGGAGTTTTTAAAGAAATTCATTTTAACAATAAATAAAGGATAAAGCTCATCATAAATTACATGTAAGCATTTGGCAAAGAGTCGAAGTATGAATAAATGAACGAGAAATTGAAAGTAAAAGCAGCTTTACAGTATTTGTTGTCAATGCGAACAGATTTTAACCACAGCTATATGTGTTTTTTTTCAAAATATAAGTCATTCTTGAATATATTGATGTAATAACTGGTACACAGACAATTTGAATTGTGTTGTCATGTATGGGACAATAAAACGAATCAAATGATATATTCAGGGAGTACGTGGGTCATTATTTCCATCCTGTTTGAGAATTTGTAAACGGTCGAGTCCCCCACACCTTAACCACATATATGGGACAATAAACAAATCAAATGAGATATATGGGGATTCCCTGTGGTCACCCCACCCACTCCTGTTTTAGAACATGGAATTGGTCGAGATCCCAATCCTTAACTATATATATTTATGTATGAGAAAATAAAACAAATCAAATGAAATGTAGGGTGAGTCCCTTGGGTCACCCACCCATACCTGTTAGAGAACTCGGAAATGATCGAGATCCCAACCCCAAACCATATATATTCATCCTGCCACATTTTTTATGTATGTGCATGTCCCAAGGCAGCTGCCTGTAAATCAGTGGTTGTCGTTTGTTTATGTGTTACATATTTGTTTTTCGTTCATTTTTTTAAACCAGAAAACATAATGCCCCTCTACTATCGTAGGTAGGGGCATACAAAAATTAATAAATAACACTCATAATGCTTAGAATGGTTGTCCTCGTGCAACACAGTTAATAACACCATATAGGAAAAACAGAACTCATTTCGTCATAAGACACTGTCAAACATCCATACATACTATCCACACTCATCTGTGTCCACACTTGTTTTTTTTTACATAAATAAGGCCGTTAGTTTTCTCGTTTGAATTGTTTTACATTGTCTTATCGGGGCCTTTTATAGCTGACTATATGCGGTATGAGATTTGCTCATTGTTGAAGGCCGTACGGTGACCTATAATTTTTAATGTGTGTGTCATTTTGATCTTTTATGGATATTTGTCTCATTGGCAATCATACCACAACTTCTTTTTTATATCATGTATAACAAATATAATAAGGTTTATGGCGAGTCCGTGGAGGTCACCTCACCCTTCCTGTTTGAGAACTTGTAAACGGTCAAGATCCCCACTCCTAAACCGTATTTATTCCTGTTCGTCATTTCAAAAAGATTTGAATGTCATACAAGATCATTCTCCTATGCGTCGCATATGTATATCACTTTACTACTCTTAACCAATGTGTACTGGACTTTGTCCAATGTCAGGCTTCAACGTGAATGACGAATTGTTGGAGCTTTATTTGGGAGACTTCGTAACGGAATCCCGTTACAAATAGTATGTTTATTATAAAATTTTATTGGTGCATAAAATGAGACTAGGTTAATTGAATTTACTTTAATTATTTTAGGAATTATTTCTGGGCCTATCACAATTTTTAACCGGATTTTTGTGACAAAAATGTCGGTTATTGATTTGGGGATGTACGGCGGGCGGCCGGGCGGGCGACAACCAAATGTTGTCCGTGCATTTACTTATGAACCATTCAACCGAAGCTTTTCAAATTTTAATATGTTGTTACAGACAACAAAATGAAGGTCAAGTTCAATAATGACGATTTTGACTTTTACCGTTCAGGAGTTATGGTTCTTGAAAGATAGGAAAATGGCATTTTCAGTCGCGTCCTTGCATTTACGCACTAACTGTTCAACCAAAGCTTCCCAAATTTTAATATGTTGTTACTGATGACAAAATGGAAGTCAAGTTCAATAATGACGATTTTGACTTTTACCGTTCAGGAGTTATGGTTCTTGAAAGATTGAAAAATGGCATTTCCAGTCGTGTCCGTGCATTTACGAATGAACTGTTCAACCAAAGCTTCCTAAATTTTAATATGTTGTTACTGATGACAAAATGGAAGTCAAGTTCAATAATGACGATTTTGACTTTTACCGTTCAGGAGTTATGGTTCTTGAAAGATTGAAAAATGGCATTTCCAGTCGTGTCCGTGCATTTATGCATGAACTGTTCAACCAAAGCTTCTCCAATTTCAATATGTTGATACTGATGACAAAATTGAGGTCAAGTTCAATAATGACGATTTTGACTTTAACCGTTCAGAAGTTATGGTTCTTGAAAGATTGAAAAATGGCTTTTTTAAGTCGTGTCCGTGCATTTACTCGTGAACCATTCAACTTAAGCTTTTCAAACTTTAATATGTTGATACTGATGACACAATGGAGGTCAAATTTGATATTGACGATTTTTACTTTCACCTTTCATCAGTTATGGTTCTTGTAATATTGGCAGGACACAAATAAATGTTAATAACTCCGGTTTGCTGTCGTTGTGACAGCCTCTTGTTATTTATGGATCATTGTTAATTAATTTGCCATTAAATAAACATAAATTTACAATAAACGAATGTCTAATGTTTGAAATAAATTGAAGCAACACTGCCACAGTTTCCATAATTACGTTTGCCTTGCTTTTTGGTTAACTGCCTACATCGCTTATAGTGCTTTGATTACTTTCTTTGGATACTCACACCGATAGTAGAAAGGTTAATTTTGTATAATTTCGTATTTGATTTTGAAATTTAAAAATCAAATGAGGCGTCATTTTGCATTTGCGCCGATTTTTTCTTTCATTTGCGCCGATATTTTCTTTCATTTGCGCCGATTGTTTTACAGGTAAATTACAGGTGAATAATTCAGTTCAGTTCAGTTCAGTTTCTTGTATATTCCTCCATTAAATGTGGAGCACTACCCAAAGGGTATAGTTTGAGCAACTATTTACACCTTAAAACATAGGGAAACAATTAATTATATTATATACAGATGACTGAATTTGGTTATAATGATCACTAAATAATAGATATCATAATTAATTCATAGGATTGTCATCATAAAGTTTTGTGTTTTTTTTGTGTTTTTTTTTTAATATATAATAATTTATATGTGCTAGGGTGTAGGAAAATGCCGATTAAAAAAAAAACTGCATATACATGTATTTACAGGAATTAAAATGGTCAAAAGTTTTAAATTACTTATAATCATTAGCTGAGAGTGCTATACATATAATAATTACATTAGATGTATGTTTCATTGTAATACGTTATTCTAATTGGCTAACAGTACATCACATGTTATTCCGTAAACAATTGCATGAGACAATAACATTTATCATGCATGATGACACAAGGTCCCACAATAAAGTGCACAGGTGAATTAAATAAAACTGGATAACAATCGTGTTTTCATGATCCTAGCTAAAAAATCTAATTAAAAGTATTGAATGCTTCTTTTTGTTACTTTATAGTGTTGTAAAAGCGTTGACCGTGCGTACATTTTAAGAATGAAGCGCGGAAGCGCTTCATACAAAATGTACTTCGGTCAACGCTTTTACACCCCAATAAATTTACAAAAAGAAGCATTCAATTCTTTAAAAGATATAAGAAGATGTGATATGAGTGCCAATGAGAGAACTCTCCATCCAAGTCATGTTATTTTTCATTTTACATTATAGACCTCTTCCATTAGCCACTTGTACAAATTTATGAATTGTCAATCATAACATGTATATAACTGTTGTCCCCTGCTCACAGTGGGGAGGTGGAAGAAGGCCTACAAGATACATCTCCAGACATTTTCCCTGAATGTAACCGTAGTTCTTCACCCTCTGTCTTTCGGACATCTGCCACATATTTATGCTCGATCTGTGTTTTGACAATAAAATCCGTGGTGACTCTGGCTTTACACAGTTTTATAGTACATTAGTAAGATATGTTGTTATATTTCAAGACACTTATCTTCCGATATGTATGGCCCTTGATGATTAAAGAATTGTCTCCGCGGCTAGTTTCAGTGTGCAATATGTCTATCATGTTACAATGAAGTTGCAGAAACATATGAATCAAAATTATCTTAAAAACATAAATGAAAAACATTTAGAACCAAATTTTACCACTGGTATAGTACATGTACAAGTATTAACTTACCTGTAAATCTAATTAGGAGCAAATAAAAAAAATCGGCGCAAATGAAAAAATTAAATCGGCGCAATGAAAGAACGAAAATGTTCAAAATCGGCGCAAATGTCATACGCCCAAATGAGGATGAGAGTCGAGAACTGACATTTGATCTCGAGTGTTCGAATTGATATATCAATCAATCTACCTTTTCTCTTATCATAAAAACATGTTCTTTAGTAGAATAAACAATGCAAAATTTAAAGACAATAATGAATTCAGCGTTGAAAAAACGATTTGATATGTCTACATCGCTCAATATATAACGTCGACTGCTCGTGCCACGCAAGGTCAAGTAATCGACATTTTTAAGCTAGTGTCCGAGATAGCAAGTCGAACACTTCCGATATTTAGTTAGTAACTTGATTGTTTTTATAATTAAGTCGAACGCTACAGGTATTATGTTGGGCGCCCAAGATATTGTAATTGAGGCTCGAGATATAATGTCTAGCGCTTCAGATGATATCAGTGATATTGTTGACTTTTTTCAAAACTCAAATGATGAAATCATAATCTTTCAGTCAGTTTAATTGAAGTCTGGAGCTGGCATGTCAGTTAACTGCTAGTAGTCTGTTGTTATTTATGTATTATTGTCATTTTGTTTATTTTCTTTGGTTACATCTTCTGACATCAGACTCGGACTTCTCTTGAACTGAATTTTAATGTGCGCATTGTTATGCGTTTACTTTTCTACATTGGTTAGAGGTATAGGGGGAGGGTTGAGATCTCACAAACATGTTTAACCCCGCCGCATTTTTGCGCCTGTCCCAAGTCAGGAGCCTCTGGCATTTGTTAGTCTTGTATTATTTTAATTTTAGTTTCTTGTGTACAATTTGGAAATTAGTATGGCGTTCATTATCACTCAACTAGTATAAATTTGTTTAGGGGCCAGCTGAAGTACGCCTCCGGGTGCGGGAATTTCTCGCTACATTGAAGACCTGTTGGTGACCTTCTGCTGTTGTTTTTTTTTTATTTAGTCGGGTTGTTGTCTCTTTGACACATTCCCCATTTCCATTCTCAATTTTACGTATGGTTTGGGTTATAGGTTGAGATCTAGACATTATAAGCATAGTGCTCATTAGTTTAGCCTTGGTATAAAACACATAGTGCTCAGGACGATGAGCCGAGGATGAAGAATCCAAACCCTCCCCTAACCTGGGACAGTCGTAACTGTACAACATAAGAACGAACTATAACAGTCAGTTGGAAAAGGCTTAACTCATCAGAAGGATACAAAAAGATAAAGATATAAACAAAAACAGAGTGACCGTGTCTGGGCACTTATACATCGCAACAACAAAAAGACCATAGGTACAGATCTGATAGTACTCGCAGTTGCTGACAGCTAATTCAAAGCCAATAACAAATAATAAAAAATAATGCACTTAATACTATCAATCATTGCACATCTAACATCCAATGCATTCAGTGTAAAGACGTCATAAACATGACCTTATGTAATGCAAAGATACAGGTATCGACATAATGTAATTCCATGATTGTGCATTATGCATATGTTCCAGACCGTATGAATATTTGGACCGTATGCGTACTTTTTCAAAATACGCATACGGTCGGACCGTACGCGTATGGTCTGACTAAGGTCTGACTATATATATATATAGAAGCTGGTCAAGTTTATTAGATACAGATGTATAGAATAGATCAACATAACTCATATATCAAATAAATAAAATAAGTTCAATAGTTATTGAAATATAAAATTAATATATTAACTATTTAAAACAATCACGCTCATTTGATCTGTAAATCTCCGGTATTTAGCATGTCAGTAATTCAGTAATTGCAGCCCAGTACGCTCATTAAAAATACTGCTCAGACCGTACGCGTACTACGATCAAAATACTCATATGGTCTGGAACATATATAACAATTGTATTTAGTTTGCTTTCAATTTACTGATTACAAACTCAATATTGATAACAATAAAAACAATATTCAATGATGTAAATACAGTGTTGAATTTCTTAAAACCTCGGTCACACCTTACCGGATAGCTCGAACGGACGCCTAACGGATAACTTTTATTCAATCCGTTCATGTCCGTTAGACGTCCGTTCTTATCCGTTAGACGTCCGTCCATATCCGTTGCATGTCCGTTAAGGTGGTTTGGGTGTCTTCCTCCATCTTGGATTGTAAAAAACAGTGAACCAAAGGTCCATATTTTCTATCAAGTTAGCAAAATTTGATGCAGGAATGCAGAAATTTAATATGAATTTTCATTTAAAAAAAACAATTTATAAGAATATAACTTATAAATATTGATAATTTTGCAAAAATTGATTATTTTTTTTTGTTTTAAAAAAAAATTTAAATTGCCATTTTAAGGGGAGGTAACTCTAAAATAGTTCATTTTCTGAAGGATTCTTCATGGAATTTTCCTATTATGTATTTTAGTCGGAAAAAACTCACGGTGACCCTATCTTTTCTTTCGAAATTCTCAAAGCATTGTCTGGAAGTAATCTTTTCCTTAAGTATTGAACAATTCTATCATTTTGTTTAGTTTCTATCCACAAATTGGTGTTTTTTCCTGTATAATCCTTACAAAATGTGTCATTTTGTCGCGTCCTGTAGTGTGAGAAAATGCACGGTGACCTATCATTTTTATAATATATTTCAACATATATCAATAGATACTACGTTTTGGCAAAGTATGAACAAATTCTATCATTTTTATTTTAGACTCTCATACCACCTTAAGCGTACGTTTTATCCGTCGACGTCCGTTCTGTGTGGTGAAAATTTTTGAGCATGTTCAAAACTTTGAACGGACGTCCAACGGATTAAATGTCCGTTGAACGTCCGTTAGGCGTCCGTTTTGTACGGAACTCCTCCGTTTCGTCTCTGTTTTGTATCCGTTACGTGTCCGTTATACATCTGTTGGAGGTCTGGAAGATAAATTCACCAACGGATGTATAACGGGCGTTAAACGGATAAAACGGATGTTGAACGGATGAGAAACGGACTTCTGCCGGACGTATAACGGATAAAACGGACGATGAACGGATCTGAAACGGATAAATGCCAATTGAAAATTTTGCGTTAGGAATGCAAATTATTGGTATGTCAGATTAAGCTTCATGAATTCTTATTATTCATAATCGATTTTAGAGTATAGGCACGTCTTCATAATAAAGCAGTTCTTATTCAAGCCAGACACTGTCGTTTGGCGGAATTTTGAAGAACACACCAAAACCAGATATACAGAAACATTTTTAATATTTATGCGATTTACATGTATTATTATTGTCGCCTTTGGTTTTTTCGTATATCTACTTCATCCCTTTTATCCGGTACGCTTCCGTTAGGTATCTGTTTTATGCTTTACTTGTCCGTTGGGTGTACGTTCGACATCCGTTCTGTCCGGTACGTGTCCGTTTTGTCCGGTACGTGTCCGTTTCTCGTACGTTGTTTATCCGGTCTGTGTCCGTTTTGCATCCGCTACACGTCGGTTTAATTCGGTCAGTACATCAACGGACTCCCAACGGATAACAATTTTGTCAACGGACAGCTTTTATTTTTATCCGTTAGTCGTCCGTTCGTGCTATCCGGTTAGGTGCGACCGAGTTAAGGATAGACAAGTTTTCAAGGATCATTTATAAATTTGCGGGTGCGGTAAATTACATCTCCGTGAAAATGAGGATTTGTATATCAATTTTGTTACATCGGTTGTCTGATTATTTGTCAATCGAGCGAACATTCATTTCAATTTTTATTTTTAGGTAAAAAAAAAAATAACAACCAAATAGTGCATACTGATTTCTAAAAAATGGACGACAAACAAAAACGACGAAGAAAAAGAAATAAGAATTTGTCCTCTCAGGAGTTTCAGATTCCGGAAAAAGTGAAAAAAACTCTTCCTCCTACAGTTAATGTTGAGTTGGAAGTCGAATATATAATGAAAAATATGTTCGGCGCAGAATTGGGGAACATATTGCTTCCTGAGCAAGTAATTGAGGAAGCAGAAAACACTAAAACAGAAGACGAAACTATAAACGAAGACAATGTATATAATTTACAACACAACATGTACAAATCACTTCAAGACTCAAGTGACGAGGAAGATAAAAGTTTTTTTAAGTATAACACACTGCATGAGACCACACACAATTCCCCCAGGAACAGTGAACATGAGAATGATTCACTCGACATAAAACTGACAAAACCAAAAAGACCGATAAACAAGCCAGATGATTTAGGAGAAAGAATTCAGAAGAAGGTTTATCATGAGGATGATGAGTTTGAAAGAGGGGGACCAGTGCTGCCACTAAACAGTGATTCTGAAGAATATAGTCCTGCAGTCTATGTTTTACAGGACATTAACAAAGACTTTTCAGAACAAACACCACGAGAGAAAGATAGAAATAATGCCCCCAGTAATACTGAACATGACAATGATTCACCCGACATGAATTTGACAAAATCAAAACGACCGATAAACAAGCCAAATGATTTAGGAGAAAGAATTCAGAAGAAGGTTTATCATGAGGATGATGAGTTTAAAAGAGGGGGATCAGTGCTGCCACTAAACAGTGATTCTGAAGAATATAGTAATGAGGATGATGAGTTTGAAAGAGGTGGACCAGTACTGCCACTAAACATGTACAAATCACTTCAAGACTCAAGTGATGAGGAAGATAAAAGTTTTTTTAAGTATAACACACTGCATGAGACCACACACAATTCCCCCAGGAACATTGAACATGAAAATGATTCACTCGACATAAAACTGACAAAACCAAAAAGACCGATAAACAAGCCAGATGATTTAGGAGAAAGAATTCAGAAGAAGGTTTATCATGAGGATGATGAGTTTAAAAAAGGTGGACCAGTACAGCCACTAAACAGTGATTCTGAAGAATATAGTCCTGCAGTCTATGTTTTACAGGACATTAACGAAGACTTTTCAGAACAAACAACACAAGAGAAAGATAGAAATAATGCCCCCAGTAATACTGAACATGACAATGATTCACTTGACATGAATTTGACCAAACCAAAAAGACCGATAAACAAGCCAGATGATTTAGGAGAAAGAATTCAGAAGAAGGTTTATCATGAGGATGATGAGTTTGAAAGAGGGGGACCAGTGCTGCCACTAAACAGTGATTCTGAAGAATATATTCCTGCAGTCTATGGTTTACAGGACAGTAACGAAGACTTTTCAGAACAAACAACACAAGAGAAAGATAGGAACACAGAAGCTAAGTACAGGAAAGATGATCACATACCAGCTTTTTCAGATAACAATGATCCGTCAGATTCCAGCGAGGAACATTGTGAAATAGAATGCCCTTCGAAATTTTCTATAAAAATTAGCAAGCAAACATGGGAGACAATAAAACCTAAAGAAAAACAGTATGCCCTCTCTGGAAAGTGGACCGATGTTTTGAGCAAAGAGTTTTATAAGATTAACTCATCTTGTGTTTTAGCTTTTAAATATAACCGGGTGAAAAAAATGGGATCAAGAAAGAAAACAACACCATATTTTAAGGGAAAGGCGTATTGTGGGCATGCAAAAGGCACAATGTATGAATTTACCATAAGAAAAAAACCTAAAGACAGCAAGGAATTTATCAAGATAAAAGTCCAAACCCACGGAAACTGTGTTCATAAAGAACAAGTGGTAAAAAAAAGAAAGTTAACTGGAAAACAAAGAACTGAAATAGGAAAACGGTTAGAAACAGAAGGTGCCAGTAATGTGCACTATACTCTTATGGCAGATATGCCAAATGAAGCTATTGAACATGGAAATTTTACAGAATGCCTAACTAAAAAAGTCCTTCAAGAAGTGCTGTATGAAATACGACAAAAGGAAAAATTTGCTAAAGAAGATATAGCCGACGTCTTGCTTACAAAAAATGCAATGTCTGATCTTGACGAGACAAGCAAAAAAATAAAAGGGTATATTCAATCTGTTGGAGCAGATCCATTTAGCATTATTTGCTACACAGAAGAACAAATACGATTGATGAAAAGTTTAAAAAAAAATGGAACTTTGGTAATATATTTAGATGCTACTGGGAAAGTTGTTAGAAAAATACAGAACCAAACAAAAAAACCATTCTATTATGCAGCTTGTGTTAAAAGCCCCGTTAAAGGAGAGCCGTCAATGCCTGTAGCAGAAATGGTGACAAATGACCATACATCTGTATCCATAGCGTCATTTGCCTTGAAGCTAAGGCATGCCACTTCTATTGTATTTGGTAGGCCTATTGTTCCAGATCGTGTGGAAAGCGATTTTTCGTGGCCAATAATTAATGCCTCGCTTGCTGCATTTTGTGGCCAAAATATCAAGCAGTACTTAAATTCAATGTGGGGTTTATTAAGACGAGAAAACACAAACGAAGAAAGGAGAGACACATGTATAATACATTTATGCTGCAGCCATATTATAAAAAAAATTCGAGATAAAATGTCTGATTTAACGAAGGACAAGCAGCTGGGCAAATTTATTCTTTACTGTTTTGCTTTGCTGCAAAACGCAACAAAATTGGAAAAGGCAAAATTAACATTTAAGCATATCAAGAATGTCCTGACAAGTCCTACACGGACAAAAAAAGTAGAAGGAGGAATTTCGTATCTGAATCTAAATATTGAGAGTTCAATTGAAAGTCAAGTTGAAAAGGATACAGAAGGAGAAGGGGGAGATTTTGTCATAGACTTTGACGAAGATGACCAACTGGTTTCATTATCAACCATAAGAAAGTCATCACCTTTTAGTGACTATTTTTTCAAGCAGGAAGGCGAAATTGAACTAGACGAAACAAATGAGCAGCCAAATCCGTATTATCTACCTCCAGCTCTACTTTACATAGAGACATACATGCCAATATTTCCTTTATGGAGTGGAGTTGTCGTCAGTATAACAGAAGGGATAACAAGGGACTCAAATTGCCATGTCGAAAACTGGTTCAAAATAATGAAGAAAGACACTTTACAAGGCAAAAAACGTCTTGCTCCTGGGAATTTTATAAGAAGAATTTATCAGGTGCTGAAAGGTCGAATCAAGGGATTTTCCAAAACCGTTGGCAGCGGTAAGATTAAAACTACGAAGAAGGCAGTTGGACATAATATTGAACTGCAGGAAGAAATATGGAAAAAACGAGAAGAAAGTAATATCCGGTCTTACTACATAAGTCCAAGTAAGGCACCGGAACCAAAAAAGGCAAAACAAGTGTGCAAAAGAAATAATGGTTTAAAGAATGTAAAGAACAACTGCTGGCTAAATTCTTCTCTACAAGCTCTCAAGATGTGTACCAAGATTTCCTCATGTAGTTATGGTAAGAACATGTATACATATGATAGATGTTATAAGATCCTTGATAAAATAACTTGAATTTGTTTGTCCACTCCCAAAAACACTGAAATTGTACAGAATTAGTAATATTGTTTGAAAATTGATATGTATTACCATAGAAAGCATGAGAAACTTTAAACAACTAAAAGTGTTCAGCAAAGAGCAAAGAAAGATCTACAAAACGTTGGCATGACTTAAACCATGAATTGACACCTTATGACATTAAGCGCGTTACTGCCAAGCTTAGCTAGATAATTGAATCAAGGGATTTGAAAACGTAATGGACAAATTAGAACTGGCCTGCTGTTGAAAAAATAGAATAATCGATAGAATAATTATTGTTTGGCTTTAATCTCAAAAAGGATGATGACAAATTTAAATTACAAGTATATTTATCAACTCGAGAAACATCTGCCATAGAATATGTTCCCCGTTTATATTTGATTATATACTACTAGTAATTTTGTTGGTCCCCGGTACCAGGTTTTGCGTGGAACGTACAACCAACTGTTAGACCTCTTACGGGAACAATTTATAAAATCGGCGTCGCTCGACTTTTAAATAAAGAGTAACCCTTGGAAATATTAAGTATTTGGAAAATGGCCTCGTCGGCGCTCTTACGTGTCCAATTCTTGCAAGAATGTTATGAAACTTATGTCATAGGTTAATATTTATATCAGTAATGACTCGGACCGGCTTACTTTATATGAATATGCTTTATCAAACTGTGGAGTATATAAACGTATTATGAAAATAATTTTTTTTTCAATTCGTTTATGCACCAGTTTGTCTTCATTTCGTATTTTTTTAAATACCAAATGCACCATATTTAAAAAAAAAATGCTAATTTCGTTTTATAATCGTCAGCTTCTGACTTTCTAAGAGAACCTAAATTATTTTAATGCTTTGTCATATGGGTGTGTTTTTCTGGATAATTTGATATGGAAACGTGATAGATTGGTACAGTTAAACGAAGACATTCTCAATTTTTATATGTATTTATATCGGTTCGAAGATCGGGGTAATGAACTCTGAAGTTGTGGTAAAATCAATAAGACAAAGACATACTATCATTTATGTTCATAATTTTTATATAGATTAGACCGTTGGTTTTCCCGTTTGAATGACTTTACACTAGGAATTTTGGGTCTCCGAAGTTTATAGCTTGTTGTTCGGTATGAGCCAAGGCTCCGTGTTGAAGGCCGTACATTGGCCTAAAATGGTTTATTTTTTTAAAATTGTTATTTGAATGGAGAGTTGTCTCATTGTCACTCACACTACATCTTTAGACATATATCTATATAATAATGCGTATTTCCAACAATAAATGCACATTTAAAATCATATTAAATGCTGACACCACTAGATTATATTGTAGATGATAGCAAGGATGTTCTAAGAAATGTGGTTTTGAAGAAGATAGCATTGCTGAATACTAAAACTATACAGCCTACAGTTTATTCTATCACTGATATACTGGTAATGTATAACATTATGACATTTAAGGGGGTAGGACTTGGTAACACTAAAATGTTCCTCTCGTTAATTTTTTCGTTTATTTACATCCTTGAAAATATAGGGATCCATTCATCATCTGCCACTGAAGTGTTAATGAAATTAAATGGTCGTGATCTTTCATTTTATGTTTTGGGTATATTCAATATGACCAATGTTGGTGTACTCTTAAAATCGGCCGAAAACACCAGTAGGCAAAAATCATTTTGTGTTCTGGCACATGTTGTCATTCGAAATAGACTATTAAAATGCACAGAAGAAATATATTTCTAAGTAAATCTGAAACATCGTGGTAATACAAATAGCCTAAATGTAAAAAAAAGAAGTTTTTAATTATTGATACACTGGCATTCTCAGAACGAAAAAAATAGAGTTCATAGACAACAGTAAAGTCCACCTGACTGTCTTTGCATTCTTTTAATGTGTTATAATCGACGGTGTTCTGTCCCAATAATAATTGTAATGAATTTTATAAGATAAAAACAGTAATATTCAGTATGGGACGAGTATCCTTTGGGTGAGATAACATATTTTTAAACACAACTATATATTGGTTTCTCTCCCAGGCAACAAAATGTCCCTGCCATCAATAGTCAATAGCAAGAAGCCTTCAGAATTTATTGTTTTGATTGACAGTCTGTCACTATCCAACTAAGTACTGTGTAGATTATTTATTAGCATAAGCTTGTACTGGGATTGTGGTAAAGTCCAATACCAAGGTGCTCCGATTAGGAGGAACAATAACTTCCCAATGCGCAAGACCGGAAACCCCACTTCGATGCTAGAGATAACCCAACAAGACGTGCTACGAAGTCAAGTGACCGATTCACTGACTATTCAGTGACTATAACAGATAGTTAAAGGTTTGTAGCCATGAGTATAAACGCCCATAACAGAAACACAACATTGGTATCAGATGTGAACGCTGTCGTGGCTATAAATTTAGTTTTTGTGTGTCTATTTTGACGCGGTCAAATTCATATTTGGCGGGATTCTGAAAATATATTTTCGTGATTTCGCACGTGGGTCTGTAATAAACCATTGCATACACACCTACATTTATTCCCCTGAATGAACATATAATTATTGTTTATTACTTATGCGTTTTGTAATTACAGGGAGCAGAAATTGTAACTTGTAAAAAGTAATAATATTGAAATAAAGTGTTCATTTCAATTTTGCGCAGTCACACTTGAATTTTTACAAGTCAATATTTGTTTTTTTTTATAGCATACACTAAGTTTAACTGACAGTACATCAGTACAAATCAATTTTCCAGTTGTTCAGATGATATCTTCAAGAATCATGGGAATAGTGCCTTTCATATTTAAAAAACCCAAACACAATCAGTTAGTACAAACTCTGTATCAATGACTCAGCACTTAAAAACCATTAACTTTATTTTTCAATCCATTTGTTCAAATTGAATTTCCCAAATTTCTTTCTAAATGATTCCACAAACTTTAGTAAACCAGTGATCTGGAAGGATTTTTTCTCAATGGGCCCAGGGCCCCCCGAAAATAAATTCAATGAGCCATTTAAAAAAATAATGGGCCATGTTGTCCAATGAGTGGGCCATTTGAATTGACTTAAGTAAAACAAAAATAAAAAAGTATATCAGCAAAGAGGTGGTGTTACTTACCTTTATGATTCTTACTAATATCATGGATAGTGTTCTTGTGATTTTATTAATTTCAATTTCAATGAATATACAATACTTCTTCCTAACCAGACAATATTTAAGATAACCTTTATTTACAATTTTAAAACTGGTACTGTTGTCTTGGTCTTGTTCATGTTCATTTTTTATTTTACATTTAATTTGGGTCTTCGTCAATACCATACTTATTCCAGACGTTCCGTATTAGAGGACGTTTCTGGCATTTCCTCTGCACTTCTTGTATTATTATAACTTCATCACGATGACAAGAATAACAGTAGAGAGTATTAATTAATTGAAAGAACAAAACAACAATTCGGTGAAGTCATGATTTCAAAGTGTCAAAACGAGCCAAAGACCAAAACATGACAAGGACAGTTTAGGGCCTTTTATGGAGACATAAACTATATTCATAAAAAGGCTTTGAGATTTTTCAATCGAAATAATAGTAAACTAAGCTAACTTAAAAGATTATATGATATGAGAAAAAATGTCGTCTGTACTAGCCAAATTTTACAAATTTAAAGTTGTTTATAAATAATTATATCATGAACGATGGTTAACTACATTTTTTTGGGTAATCAGTTAAACCGCATGGTTCTATTATTACCATAGGAAAACACCCGAGACGTCCCAAAAATATATAAGTGCTCCTATCATTGGAAGAATATTACACAGTTGTGTACACACACATGGTGGCACGGAACACGATCGGAAATCCATAGGACGATTTTTAAACGTTTCGAAATGAAGTGAAAAAATCGTGCGCCACATGGGCGCTTATATTTGTCACTCTATGCGCCATTTATCGTCGATATGCGCAATAAGCGCAGGGCACACGTCCTTCCCGATCACTGAGTAAACGAGTCTTTATCTGTTTAATAGTCATTATATATATATATATCTTTAATGAAATTAATGCTTTGTTGTGTAAAACATGTACAGTTAACTGGATCTGTTTGCTTAATATTTTCCCTGTCAAATGTAAACAACATAAATGCTTGATCACTGTTTAATTAACTGCTATGTTTTTAATAAAATGCAGCAGCACAAATGATTTTCAATACATGTGTAAAAGTTGTCTCCCATATATCAGGTCTATCCCCTTAAATGAATCCATATACAATTGTTTCTTAGATTCCATATAAACATGATAAATGTTTGTGTTATATTTATTTCATCAATTTAAAACGTTTTCTAATTTCTGTAATCATGGTACGTAATGGTAATTTATTTTCCTTAATTCATAACATCCTTTTCATGTGGGTCTCTGCTCTCATTGGGGCCCATCCGCAGTGGCGGATCCATAACTTTTCATATGTAGGGGCCCGCTCCGGTCATGCTTCAGTGATTTCCTATATAAGCAACCAATTATTTTGGGGGGGGGCCCCTAAATTCGCCTCTGCCCCGACTCCCCCTTTAACAATAGTTCATAATACACAGATAAGCGCTAAAATTATTCATGTGTCATTAAAATTAATAGAGAACACACAAAAAAAAAGATTTTTTTTGTGGAAAAAAGGAGGAGCCGGGCTAGAAAAACAATTATCCTGTCCCAAGTTACCTATGATTTTTGATACCTTTTCTGAAATTCTCAAGTCACTAAATGTTTTACAAAAAAAAGAAGATGTGGTATGAATGCCAATGAGACAGCTCTCCACAAGAGACCAACATGACACCGAAATTAACATTTAAAGGTCCCCTTGCTGGAAAAACAATTATCCTGTCTCAAATTACCTATGACTTTTTTCTGAAATTCTCAAGTCACTAAATGTTTTACAAAAAAAAGAAGATGTGGTATGAATGCCAATGAGACAGCTCTCCACAAGAGACCAACATGACACCGAAAATAACATTTAAAGGTCACCTTGCTAGAAAAACAATTATCCTGTCCCAGTAAGCAGGATCTGGGATCAGAAACCCCCAATGAGACCCCTTTCATGGACTATTGCAAAACAGAAGATGAGGTTATATTGTATGTTATCTACAAAATCATAGATCATTTTATATAAAATCACACCAGATGCTTCAACAATGTTCAAATATGTACTTACTACTATAGATTAACATAGAATGCACACAACAGTAAGATGTAACAAAATTAAATCTACATATTACAATGTACCAAGGATTTGTAATTACTGTTGAAAGATATTTGTTACACAATTAAATTGATATTTGTTCACGATTTTACTACTCTTTTGGTGGTGCTGTACCCTTTACGGTTCATCATAAGGAATTGAAAAATATGGCCGTGTTTACACCTAAAAAATTACTATGAGTACAGACAAACTGGTACATCTAGGAAAGTTTTAAGGCATGGCAGGAACTAGATATATAAAAGTTATATGAAGTCTACGTTTCAGAAAATTAAAAACTTACCTGCATTTTGATGTGCATTTTTTCCCAGTCTGCAAAAGATAGCAAAATAAACAAACACCCGAGTTTCATTTGATACGGTCCACTCAGCTACACAGTTTAAACCTGTTAAAACACCTATTGTTTACAGGTGACTATTGTCCATCTATTGTCCATTTAAATCAATACTACTCACAACATTGATTATATGAGGGGAGCTTCTCAATCGTTTTCACTACTTAGTTAATTTTTGCACCTTCTGCTGGAACGAAAAAAAATGGATAGAAAAATCTAGAAAAGTTATAATTTTCTGAAACATAAAATGCATTTAAAATTTATATATCTAGTTCCTGCCATCCCTTAAAACTGTTGCAGGTGTATAGGTTAGTCTGTACTCAGAGTAAAATTTGGAGTGTAAATACGGCCATTTTAGCCAAAAGGTTATGATGAACCTTAAGATTTGCATATAGTGGATTCTAATTATTTATTGTTTTGTAAAGATAAATATAAGTCAACAGAACACTTCCTACATCAACTACATGTATATCAGCAGTCTTTGTATGCTTCAAAATAATATAAATATCTACAAAAGAATAAATTATCGATTTTCAAGTAACATATTTTTTTGTTTTTTGTTTGTTTTCAGAAATCATTTACCTTGAATGTGGAACTGAAAGATCTGGCAAATGGAAGACAACACGATCCATCGATTTTTCTGGCCTATTTCCTCGAGACACTTAAAGAATTTGTTCCATGTGTTCTTAGATATGACCATCACTGTTTGAGATGCAACCGTGTAAGTGTAAATGATTCCTATACTTCATTTAGTATGCTATTTTTCTATAGACTGTCCAATCCTACAAACATGTCCATTTTATGATTTATTTAATTTCTTTATGACCAGAGTTCGCGAAAATGGTCGGTCCTGACCGCCAAAATGAGGCTCAGACCAGTATTTTGAAACCTAGTGCCGGTCCTGATGACCGATGTAAAAACGGCCGTTGTAGTTCCCTTTTTATCGGTAATTAGTTGTATCGCAACTAATTCCAATACGTGTTTACATCGGTCTTCAGATGTACCTGCAGGTTATTTCCGGTACTGGATTCCTGTTATTATAGACAAGCTGCCGATCTACACGTGGCCTGCTAAATTTGTTCTTGGCAAACAATCGGCGATTGAAATCTTAGATGGAGATAACAAATACTGAGAAAATGATTCAGTTGATGAAATTGATAGTTAAGATGACTATAAGAACAATCAGAAGAACAGAACGTGTCCTTCATTTTTAATTTGTCCGTGGCTGTGAAAAATAAAACTAAAAATAACAATAAAGATATTTTTGGATAAAATATGTTATTATTTTATATTAGGATCAAATTGACAGATTTTTAGGACTGGCAAAAATTTTGTAGGACTGACAAATAATTTTGCTCTGTCGGTCCAATGTCCGACGGGTCAAACGAAGTTTTTGCGAACTCTGTATGACTATTTTCCCCTGATTCAAATGTCTATATGACGCTTTTCAATCCATAGCAAAGGTCTTTTTATTTTAATGATTCCAGATAACAATTTTGGTACAAAGTAATCACTTTCAAGGTCAAGATATATAACATGTCATTTGATTGTAAATAGGCCAACGGTCAATATCATTGTTAATTAAAGTATAAATATGTTTGAAAAATGGTTTATGATTCATAACTTCAGTTTCCTTTTATCGGTAAGAATAAGTTTATGCACAAGAAAAAATCATAAAAGGAATGTAAAAAATGCTTAGATAGCTTTTCTTAATCCTAAATTCATGAAACTCACAGCAAAGCATTTACGTGAAGCATTTTTCGAAAATATAAATGGTGGTTCCTCAAACGGTTGCTATTCTATAAAAGATTGGTCAGTAAATGTCCATAATACATTTAATATCTTGTATATATAAAGCAAAATTTTAAAACTGTCTTCTGAAGATGTATACAGGTACATTGTTTCCAGATTTTATCAATATATTAAGTCTATTGAGTTAATGGGAGAAAAAGGGATATAGAGCAAATGTATATGTGACAAAATACATAGAAAAAATATAAATAATCAAGGATCCTGTTTTTAGCTCACCTGGGGCAAAAGGGCTGAGTGAGCTTTTATCATCACTTGGTGTCCCTCGTCTTTCATCTTCTGTCATCTATCATCAGGTGTTAACTTTTACAAAAATCTTTTCCTTAGACTACTGGGCCAAATTTGGCCACAATCATTAGGGTATTTAGTATAAAAAAATGTGCCTGATGACCTGGCCAACCAACCAAGATGGCCACCATTGCTTAAAATAGAACATAGGGGTAAAATGTAGGTTTTGGCTGAAACATGTATCTCAAACCAAAGCATTGAGGAAATCTGACATGGGATAACATTGTTTATCAGGTCAAGGTCTATCTGCCCTGAAATTTTCAGATGAATCAGATAACCATTGTTAGGTTGCTGCCCCTGAATCTGTAATTTTAAGGAAATTTTGCTGTTTTTGGTTATTATCTTGAATATTATTATAGATAGAGATAAACTGTAAACAGCAATAATGTTCAGCAAAGTAAGATTTACAAATAAGTCAAGTAACCAAAATGGTCAGTTGACCCCTTTAGGAGTTATTGCCCTTTATTGTCAATTTTTTTTTAAAATTTCCTAAAATTTGTAAATTTTTATTAACATTTTCCACTGTAACTACTGGGCCAAGTTCATTATAGGTAGAGATAATTGTAAGCAGCAAGAATGTTAAGTTAATTAAGTAAGATGTACAAACACATCACCATCACAAAAATATAATTTTGTCATGAATCCATCTGCTTCCTTTGTTTAATATTTACAATTACATAGACCAAGGTGAGCAACACAGGCTCTTTAGAGCCTCTAGTTTCTAATACTATATGCAATAGGTCAACTAGTGCAGGTTTTATTTGACCTTGACCTCATTTTCATGGTTCATTGCTAAGTGTTACATATTTGTATTTTGGTCTGTTTTTGTCGAGCCTTCGACTTTAGTCGAAAAAGCGAGACTAAGCGATCCTACATTCCGTCGGCATCGTCGGCGGCGTCAACAAATATTCACTCTGTGGTTAAAGTTTTTGAAATTTTAATAACTTTCTTAAACTATACTGTATTTCTACCAAACTTTGACAGAAGCTTGTTTATGATCATAAGATAGTATCCAGAAGTAAATTTTGTAAAAATAAAATTCCATTTTTTCCGTATTTTACTATAAATGGACTTAGTTTTTTCTGCGGGGAAACAAAACATTCACTCTGTGGTTAATGTTTTTAGAATTTTAAAAACTTTCTTAAACTATCCTGGGTTTGTACCAAACTTGGACAGAAGCTTGTTTATGGTCATAAGATAGTATCCAGAAGTAAATTTTGTAAATAATTAAATCCATTTTTTCCATATTTTACTTTTAAATGGACTTAGTTTTTCTGCCGAGAACCATTACATTCACTCTGTGGTTGAAGTTTTTAAATTTTTAATAACTTTCTTAAACTATCCTGGGTTTGTACCAAACTTGGACAGAAGCTTATTTATGATCATAAGATTGTATTCAGAAGTAAATTTTGTAAAAAGATTACTCCGTTTTTTCTGTAATTTACTTTTAAATGGACTTAGATTTTCTTACAATCATAAAATAGTAACAAGAGGAATATTTTGATTTTTTTCCTCATTGTTGTTGAGCCTGCGAGTTACAGCAAAAATAGGCGAGACACTGGGTTCCGCGGAACCCTTACAAATTTTTCTTAATTAATCAGCAATAGGTCAACTATATTTGTTGTATGGAAGAATTGTTAGCTGTATATGTCTGCCTGGCATGGTTCATCTGACTATGACCTCATTTTCATTGTTCATTGATCAATGTTTAGTTTTCTTGGTTAATGTTAAGTTTATGTGACAGTTGTAATACAGCTTTATATTTAGGACTATCAACATAAAATCAATGATTAGTAAAGAAGGTGAAACATTTCAGGGTGTGCACTCTTGTCATATTATTTTTGCTGTTTGTTTGTCCTGACTAACTCATTTTACAATGATAATTGTAAGGCCTTTTATACATATAGTTTCTTTATGATGTCAGGGCGAAGGCTTTATCGTGAAGGCCTTACTGTGACCTATGATAATTATATACATTTACTACCTTTACATGCAGGTCATGTAGGTCTTGGGTGAAAAGATGTCTCATTCATTTTTTGTCATTGGAAATCACACCAATTCAACTTATGTTTATATTGTAATAATTCTTATATGATTTGCATATCTATAAATACTTGAATTGGATTGGTCAATTAGAATTTTTCTTCGGACTTTTATTCAGTTTGTGAGTTAATCGCCCCGGTTTACACATCAATAACCTCTAGAAAAAATGTGTTTAATCCTATATTGCATTTTTTTAAGAAAAGATGTTTACATCTTTATTTTAAATTGTACCAAAAAGTAAAAAACAAATTCATCCTATTAAACGTATACCACTCCCACCTCCAATTATTCTCCTGAACCACTGAGTAGTCTTGATGTACGTTATAATTAGTAACTTGAAGGAACAAACATGTATTTTAATTTGTTAACAAAACGCCTCCCCATTTATACAGAATTATTTTTGCAGGAATTTGTTGGAAGAGAGGAAAAAACTTTGATCTTGTCAGTTGAACTAGTTCATCAAGAATTGAAACCTTCTGTTCAGAAAATGGTAAATGAATATCTTAAAACTGAAACATTGACAGATGAAAATATGCTGTAAGTTTGTGATTATTTTTATTCAGTTAAGCTAAGTTAGTGCAAATAGGATTATGTGATTTTGACATATTGGTTAACATGGTTAAACCGTTTTTGGTTCAGGACTCCTTGAGGTTTTAACATATATATCATTTTCATACCCCATGTCTGTTTTATAGCAGAGGAATATAGTGTAGGCGGAATCGCTTTGTTGGTCCATCCACTACAATAAGTACTTTTATATCTGCAACTCCTCTTAAACTACTAATTATAATAATGTTATGAACTTTATCAAATTATTAATCATATTATTCTTACAAAACATGGCCTTAATCCTGGTCTTCTATGGGTAGGGATACAATGCAGAAAATAAATCACTATGTAACATTTGATAAGTGTACTGTTTGGACAAATTAATACTTAATGTTTCTACTTGTCATTTAATATCCCCTTCTCTAAACTATATCTGCAGAAGGGGTCATTTACATACACACAGAGTGACATGTCAATGTACACAAGGCTCATAATATTTTGTCGAAGTTGACTTGCTTAGTCCTGTTGCCCCTTGGTGACGACTAATGATATTTCTCCACCTTGTTATGTTCTTTGCTAGCCTCTCCAGATAGTGACACATGTACCCAGCTATACCCCTTATTAATTTTACTGAAAATGGCCTTGTTACTGCTCTTGCAGAAACAAGTCTTGCCAGAATTTTATAAAAACTTATACTATTGCTCAAATTCAGTAATATATCAGACTTCAAACTTCAAAAATTGGTGCTGATTGACTTTTCTAAAAGAGTAAAGTCTTTGGACTTCAAATGCTTTGACAGATGAAATATGTACATCTGAACTCAATTTTTCAATACATATATTAAACTTTATCATATTTGCTGGACTATTTTTTAAGATTAGCAGGGGTTTTAAATATTTTTGCCCCCCCCCCTCCCCCGTAAGAAAAACACAGGCTTTTCCATTGCCTTCTTTGAAGTACCAGTTTTGTAACCACAACTCCTCCATAAACCACCTATTGTATTTTTTAATGAAATTTTCTCAGATTCTTCACTATACAATTATGTTGTCCACCTCATATTCTTTTAATGCAGTAATAAAATTATGTGGTTTTTCAAAGTAGACATTGCTGCAATTTTGTATTTTATTTGGCTTAGTAAATAGTTTGATTCGAGCGTCAATTACGATTCTTGTTTTTAAAGAAAACTTCCATCTGGCGGAGAATAAATTATAAACATTATGCCTTAGTTACGCATTTACTCTTATTCTTAGGTTTTTTTTCCCTTTTTTTTTAAATGAACAAATGATCAAAGCGGAATCTCTTAACATTATAGTTATATCACATAGTTTGATCTAATTTTGATATGATTTTGCTTTTAATTTTCATGAAGACAAATAGTTTCCTTTATATTAATTAATGATCCAAATTTGGTTCTAGTGGTGTAAGTTTTCGCTAATATGTTTTATTACGGCTCTGTTACATAGTTTATAAAAAATCAAATAAGGTAAACTTATTACATCTTAATTTTATTACTTTTTAATTTATGTACTGACATTGCATGCTTTTGTGCTGTTTGTTCATTTTTTTATTGTTTGATTATTAGAATTTGCAGGCATTGCAAAATAAAAACACCATTCGAGCGTATCACTAGAGTCATCCAGACACCGTCAACATTAATCATCCAGTTAAAGAGATTTACAAATGACTTGGAAAAAGTAACAGATACAATCAAAGTAGACAGGTAAGAAAGACCTTTTTACAGCAATAAACTTGGGTTTGTAGATAAAACCAAAATAACTGGTAACCTTGCTTGCTGACAGCATTATAAAATGATTACTGTTCCCTGAACCAGGGGAGGGGGGGGGGGTGGGGGGCATAGAAAATTTATACCATCTATAGGTTAAAATATCTCTGACAAATTCTCCAATAAACTCAACAAAAAAAAGGGTTATGTCCCTTGGAAATCATTTTTTTTTTTGGAAAATAGACCTGTTTGCGTTTCACAGGACCTATTTTTGTCAGATTTTCTGAAATGTATGTTAGAGTTCAATATCAGCAATATATGGACAAATTTTTTAATTGGTGTCGATCGACTTTTTAAATAATGAGTTATGCCACTTTAAAAATAATGAAAAATGACCTTGTTAGCACTCTCAAAGGAAGAATTCTTGAAATTATTTTATGAAACTTATTGCATACTTGGTTTAAATCAGCATTGTTTTGGACTAGTATGAAAATGTGGGTGATGATAGATTTTTAAAAGAGTGGGATGCTCCTTGGTAGGCAAAATATGTTCATTGGAACTATGTCTTTTTTTAAAAGTTCAGATACAGTTACCATTATTAGAGACACCTAGTCTGAAAGATAACCAATAAGAATAGAAAGCTCAGAAAGGAGGACAATTTACCAAAGTCTGATTGGTATAATTGCTTACATCAACTACAACTACATTTGGTCTTAGATCAATATGTGTGTTCTCGCAATCATACCACCTCTATGTTGATATAAATTTTTGCTGTCAGGAATCGAAGTATGATTACTCTATTAGTAAAAGATATCGATCAATTTTAGAGAAGCAAAAGTTGCATGTTCAACTTGTGGATTTGTAAACAAGTCTATCTGCAGACATATTGACTGGTTAACCTTTCGACCTACGACATTCACAACATGTTTTTACATAAATCTGATAAAAAAAATGAAAATTGCTCAATAACTGTACTTTAAAAAAAATAATTTAAAAATGCATATATATATCTATAATATTTCGGTACTACAATCATTGATCATGATTATATTATTGAATAAGAATGGAAACAGTGAATGCGCCAAGAGACAACAACCCAACCAAAATGTGTAAAAACATTGACCGAAGTACATTTTGTCTGAAGCCTGGAAGCGTTCATTCTAAAAATGCACATGGTCAATGCTAGGATTAAATTACTAAAATAACTTCTTTTTTTTTATATACTTTTCTAGGATAATTTCTATTGATGAGGCACAGTATACTCTTCGGTCTGTACAGGTAGGTTATCCTAAAAATAAGAATTAAAGAAAATGCCATCTTAATTACATACTATATCAAAGAATAAAAGTTGGTTCTGAACTATTTTATGCAGACATCTGTAGTGGATCCAGGGGCTGTGATGGCGTAAACTCCCTTACCCTGCATCCTTTTTATTATTATTTTAGGTTTTATAGCAAAAAAGTTGAAAAAATGTTTACTTCACTCCCTAGGCAAGAATACTTTACCCTAAGCACTTCCCTCCTTTTTAGAATTCTGGGATTTATCCCTAGAAATTTCTCTTTGAATAGAGGTGTATCGTAAGCATTGATATTGAATATTGAACAGATATATCATGTTATGGAGGGGTATTTGCATAAAATACCAGTCAAGGGACTGTGAAATTTCCCGAGCCGCTAGGCGAGGGAAATTCTGTCCCAAGACTGGTATTTTTCTCAAATACCCCTACATAACATGTATGTGTATGTAACAATGTTTTAGATTTTAACGAGAGAAATTTATGTATTACTGAAAAATTATTACACCAGGATTTTCGATATCACAAACTAGTCAAAACATTTACTAAATTTTATCATCGGCATAAAGACATCATTCGTAAATATAGCTCAACATGCAGACTTCTAATACGTTCAGGTATTTCACATCCAATTTTTTATGGAAATATTCTTTATAAAGCACAAAGGTGTCAGTATTCACCTCAAAACCTTTGAATAGACTTATTAAGAAGGGATATCATTACGATACTGTTGTCAGATCATTAAAGATTGCATATTTTTGCGTTAATATTGAGTCACTGATAAGGTCTTTGCATCATTACTAAACCCATTTATTCTAAAAACAGTTGTTGGCATAACACGGGTTATGTTCTTCTCATATATGTTATGATGGTATGATACTAAACCCCTAACGGGAAGAATTGTGCCTGATGTTCATATGATGGTATAGGGGGAGGGTTGAGATCTCACAAACATGTTTAACCCTGCCGTATTTTTGCGCCTGTCCCAAGTCAGGAGCCTCTGGCCTTTGTTAGTCGTGTTTTATTTTAATTTTAGTTTCTTGTGTACAATTTGGAAATTAGTATGGCGTTCATTATCACTGGACTAGTATACTGTAAACCAACTTATTTTTGCGGATACTTTATTTCGCGTTTTACCCTTTGTAAACTATTTCGCGGCTATTTAATTTCGCGATATTCTAATTTCTGGATATAGATTAATAAGGAAAGATCTAAGTTTTACATATTTGCGACGATTTATATTCGCGTTAATTTTCTACTCGCGAAAATAAATCGCTCGCAAAGTTGGTTTACAGTATATTTGTTTAGGGGCCAGCTGAAGGACACCTCCAGGTGCGGGAATTTCTCGCTACATTGAAGACCTGTTGGTGACCTTCTGCTGTTGTTTTTTATTTGGTCGGGTTGTTGTCTCTTTGACACATTCCCCATTTCCATTCTCAATTTTATGTACTAATACGCGTTAGCTAGCTTTCATTATGAAACGTCTTATCTATAATCTTTTGGCGGGAAGATGCCCGCAGGGTAAAAAAGGAATATCCAAAAACAGGCAAATTCGTTTTAAATGAGGAAAACATTTTAGAATATGCGAAAAATACACTGGCTATCAACCAATCAAAATCTTGCTTTCTTGTATAAGGTGTTATTATAAATTGAACATTTTTTATGGAATTTGATTCATTACAGGTAGATGCATATTTTTTTAACTATATATATTGAAATGGTTTTACAATATTAACAATCTTTTTATAGATACATAGTGGAAATTTTCTCATGCATGGACATTGTACGTAATTCAGTTTGTGAAGCGTTATGTTTTTGTTTGGTTGTAATTATCTTATATTTTCTAACGAAAACCAAACTCAAGTTGATTTTTTGTCTTCACTTGCATCCGTCTTCTTTTATTGTACCCTTTAATACAATATGTTTTCTCCTTAAACCACCGAAAAAAGGAAACCTATCTAAACTTGATGTTTTTTTTCAAAATCGAAAGTTTTAAGTTGAAGTGAAAACAACTGTCACAGGCAGTCATAACAATTTACCATAGCCTGACTTTTAAAAACCGATTATGGTGATGAGGCAAACATTGATAAAATAGTTGAAGCTGATTTGCAGTGCAAAGATACTTGAACAGACTTTATTTTTATGATGATAGTTATTACAAGAAACCCCTCATCTTGAAGTTAAATTTCGAGTTCTGAATAAATTTGTCTTTTATACTCATGATACTCTCAGATACAAAATGATGCATGATTAAAGGAGTTAAAGACCAGCATTCATTTTGAAAGGATAACATTATTTTGATAGTATAGATCATGTTATAAAAATGCACAAGTATAAAAAATTGATACAAAAAGGTACATTTGTATACATGCCTATGTATAAAGGTATGAACAGTTCTTTGAAATAAAAGGGTTAATTGAAACAACTGTATTTGTAAAAAAACAACCTTACTTGCAAAATCTCTCTTTGTTTGTTATTTTAGTTTCTTCAACATTATTTTGTTCAGTTTTATTCATACTAATAATTATTTCAGTTGTTGCTAATGAGTATTGTACATGATTTTTATAGATGTTTTTTTTCACTGAACATCACAGAAATATTTAAGAATTAAAAAAAATCTGTTTATGTAAAAAAAAAAAAATATACTAATGGAAAAAAGAACTGCATAAAAAAATATCATGTCATTGGGACCACTTGAATTTACTTTTAACGACCTTGATGACAAATAAAACCAGTGCAATTATGAGATTATGTGATAACTCTACATTTTGTGAGATGGTTTTATCTTTTAGGTCATGAAAGATATTGAAGTGCTTCCAGAGACATACCTTGTCATTTTATTTAAATTAAGTTTGAAAAATTCAGGCTCTTTGATCAATTAATTAAGATGTTGTAATAATGGTGAACGCCACCAGAAGCTCCTAGGCACTTTAAAAAATGTTGGATTACGTCTCTTTGTCATTCAGAAGCAATTTTTGTCTGCCTAGCTTTAGTGACTTAATTCATGATTGAGCATGAATAACTGACTGTTCTGCATTGCTTATCTTTTGCTTCAGAATCTTGTTTGTTTAGGTATTAATAACAAAATGAGCACAGTACCCAAATTTTAACATGAGATTACAAATTCAAGCATGGATAGTCAGTATCAAGATTTTCATCTCTCCCTTTTAAATTTGAATTTTAAGATTCGTTAAAAAAAATTTGTTTTTCATGACTTTGAAACAATAATGTAGAATTGATCAAAAATGGGGGAGCTGAAGGTGAAAATTGGATTAGTTCTTTACAAAAAACTTCACATGTATCACCATTTATGTTTTTATAAGAATTTTTTCGATGCTCTGTTTCTTTTTTCCATGAGTATACATTGGGAACACATCTGTAGATTCTGAAGCGAAAACAAAATTAAAGACGAATATCACTTTGTTCTTGAGTGTTTGTTTTTTTACTTACTTAGAAGTTAACATTTCAAAGATAAACTATCAGATGCAGACTTCCAGCAAATGAGCAATGACAAAAACTTTTTCATGTGTTAGTCAATTTTCCTAGAAAAATTGGTAAATATCTAGTGGGCACCATAAAGAAATGCTGTCAAATATTTTGTATTTGGACAATTTTGATTTATTATCTAAAAGAATATTCAATTTGTTATTGAACATTTATATTTTAAACATATATTTGAATTTAATCATTATACATTCCAGTTGGATAAATTAGTTATTGAGACTTTTTACCAGATCTGTGTCACAAATTAAGAAATAATTGATGCAAGCTATACTTTATTGAAGTTTTAACATGGGTAGGCATTATATTCATGATTATTTTTGCCTGAGCAATAGTGAATGAAATTTTATTGTCGGATGTGAATAAGTGTTGGATTGTGTAGGGTCTTCAATGAACCCCCCTTTTTAGCTCACAAGTGAGCTTATGCCATCACTTGGCGTCTGTCGTCCGTCGTCTGTCGTCGTAAACTATTTCAAGAATCTTCTCCTCTGAAACTACTAGGCCAAATACTTTCAAACTTTAACTGAATGTTCCTTATGGTATCTAATTTATAAATTGTATCCGAAGTTTTGATCTATCAACAAACATGGTCGCCATTGCTAAAAATAGAACATAGGGGTCAAATGCAGTTTTTGGCTTATAACTCAAAAACCAAAGCATTTAGAGCAAATCTGACAAGGGGTAATATTGTTTACCAGGTCAAGATCTATCTGCCCTGAAATTTTCAGATGAATCAGACAACCCGTTGTTGGGTTGCTGCCCCTGAATTGGTAATTTTAAGGAAATTTTGCTGTTTTTTGTTATAATGTTGAATATTATTATAGATAGAGATAAACTGCAAACAGGAATAATGTTCAGCAAAGTAAGATTTACAAATAAGTCAAATGACGGAAATGGTCAGTTGACCCCTTTAGGAGTTATTGCCCTTTATAGTCAATTTTTAACCATTTTTCGTAAATCTTAGTAATATTTTACAAAAATCTTCTCCTGAAACTACTGGGCAAAATACTTCCAAACTTTAACTGAATGTTCCTTAGGGTATCTAGTTTGTAAATTGTATCCGAAGTTATGATCTATCAACAAACATGGTCGCCATTGCTAAAAATAGAACATAGGGGTCAAATGCAGTTTTTGGCTTATAACTCAAAAACCAAAGCATTTAGAGCAAATCTGACCGGGGCTATTTTGTTTATCAGGTCAAGATCTATCTGCCCTGAAATTTTCAGATGAATCAGACAACCTGTTGTTGGGTTGCTGCCCCTGAATTGATAATTTTAAGGAAATTTTGCTGTTTTTTGTTATTATCTTGAATATTATTATAGATAGAGATAAACTGTAAACAGCCATAATGTTCAGCAAAGTAAGATTTACAAATAAGTCAAATGACGGAAATGGTCAGTTGACCCCTTTAGGAGTTATTGCCCTTTATAGTCAATTTTTCACCATTTTTCGTAAATCTTAAAAATCTTTTACAAAATTCTTCTCCTCTGAAACTACTGGGCCAAATAATTCCAAACTTTAACTGAATGTTCCTTAGGGTATTTGGTTTGTAAATTGTATCCGAAGTTATGATCTATCAACAAACATGGTCGCCATTGCTAAAAATAGAACATAGGGGTCAAATGCAGTTTTTGGCTTATAACTCAAAAACCAAAGCATTCAGAGCAAATCTGACCTGGGGTTATTGTTTATCAGGTCAAGATCTCCAATGTATCTGCCCTGAAATTTTCAGATGAATCGGACAACCTGTTGTTGGGTTGCTGCCCCTGAATTGATAATTTTAAGGAAATTTTGCTGTTTTTGTTTATTAACTTGAATATAATTATAGATAGAAATAAACTGTAAACAGCAATGATGTTCAGCAAAGTAAGATCTTCAATTAAGTCAATTTGACCAAAATTGTCAATTGACCCCTTAAGGAGTTATTGCCCTTTAAGGACTTTTTTCGCAATTTGTTCATCATGTTGACTTACTTTAAAAAATCTTCTCCTTTGAAACTGCTGTATCAATTTCAGCCAAACTTAGGCTAAATGAGTTTCAGAGTATTTAGTATAAATTTTATATTTTATTTCCTTGTATGTCGAGAAACATAGCTACTATGGCTAAAATAGAACATAGGAGAAAATGATTATTTTTTTTGGCTTTTGAGGAAAATAGGACGATCCAAAAAACATTTAAATAAATTGAAAAGCCAAAATAATCATTGATGAGAGATTTAACCAAAAGAATTAAGGTGAGCGATTCAGGCTCTTGAGAGCCTCTTGTTTGTTTGTAAACAAGCTAACGACTGGCAATGTGATTTTTCAGAGGGAGGAGTTTTCAACAAGCCAGCATGACATTATTAGGTCAAATATGTCAATTTCCAATTGCAACACATTACAATCATAATAAATGAATTATTAACAAAAATTAACAAAAATGTGCATCATTTAAGAGTTTGGAAGTGAAATATATTAAATGCATGCCAATTTGATAAATTAATTATTCTGCAGTAGTCAATATATGCATGTGCAAACAAATTTTATATGATTTAGAGCATGGGTTTATTCATAAAGCGAAAGAAGCACGTAATATTAGAATCGAATATAGACTTATATATAAAAACTAAATTAATTATATTAGGTAACTTACAGACCCATTGTGTGTGTAACATCATTTATTTCGATTATTTGTTTATTAATCCCCTTTTTTAACAGACTATACATTGACACTGGAGGAAGAGAAAATTGTGTGTTATAATGATGAGCTGGTGAATATTGAAGACAAAGGAATCATGACTAATACATCTATTCAGGTAATAACATTCATAAACTTTTGTATACAACAATAACATTAAGGTGTATAATACTAAGGCTTTTCTACCTCAGACATAAATTACCATAGCTGTATTTGGCAAAACGTTAAGGAATTTTGGTCCTCAATGCTCTTCAACTTCGTACTTTATTTGGCCTTTTTAAATTTTTGGGATTTGAGTGTCACTGATAAGTCTTTTGTAGACGAAATGCGCCTCTGGCATATATACTAAATTTAGTCCTGGTATCTATGATGAGTTTCGTTACCACTAAATCAATCAAGAGGCGAGAAAACAATCCAATAAGTTTGACAGTTGATAGGTATTTTAAAACAGATATAAAATTGAGATTGGAAATGGGGAATGTGTCAAAAGACAACAACCCGACCATAGAAAAAACAACAGCACAAGGTCACTAACAGGTCTTCAATGTAGCGAGAAAGTCCCGCACCTGGAGGCGTCCTTCAGCTGGCCCCTAAACAAATATATACTAGTTCAGTGATAATGATGTTTATATTAGTATCACTAAAACAGCTTTTTTATATTTGATGTATCTGTAAAATATCTGTGCAATATTGGGTTACATCATGATCATGGTTTATGATTGTAACATGAAAATGAAAGTATATAGAAATTGCAATGTGACATCAAGTGAATTTTATGTTATAGTTATTGAACAAGCAAGTCTGTATATATGATTTAATCTGCACAGCTTGTAATACCCTGATAAACCTGAATGACTTGCACAGATATCCATGAAGGAGCCACTTTTTCAAGAGAGTGACCTGAATGTTCAAAAAAATCACACATTTATGTTTGTTGCCTGGATAGTGCCTTCAATTTATGTGGGATTTCCTTCAAACTTATTTGAAGTTTTTGTAATATAAATGGTTAGATTGAATAGATTTCTGCAAAAATCTGTATAGGGGGCCACTTTTTCAGGAAGAGAACTTGGTAAAAAATCATACGTGTATGCTTGTCGCCTGAATACCACCTTCTGTTATTCTAAGATTTCCAATAAACTTTCATGGCCTTGAAAACAAAAATAAAAGCTTGAACGAGATCAATTTCAAAGATGTCCAATAGAGAGTGGGTAACTTTTTCAGGATGTGGACTTAGTAAAAATTCAACAAGTTATGCTTGTCGCCTGGATATTGCCTTCATTTTTCAGGCTAAAAGATGGATTGGTATTTCCACTGGATATTTATCAGTTGGTCTTTTAGGTGTAAATAGCTTTTGAACTTTTGAATCATGCGTGATGTTTTGATATCAATGTTTTACAACTCGATCTTTATATCAATTTTCAAATTGGAATTAAGTTATATCCACAACTGCGAAATTTTAATAGGGCTTGTTGAAGGTTCAATGAAAAATAAAAAAGGTGAAGTTGAGAGTTTTAATTAAAGGAGTGAAGTGAAAAAAGCAGGAAATAGCCTACAAGTAAAAAAACGTGTACCTAAGTTTTAAAAGAGAAATCAAATTACCACTGTTTGAAACCTTACATGGTATGGGAAAATGACATCTCAACTTTAATGTTAAAATGTAATGAACAAAATATTATTTTTTTTTAAGAATAACGCCTATATCCTGTATTACGAACAGACAGATTCGGTAAGTAAAATTAGAGTAAGATGAAGTGGTAAACTTTGAAATTTTAATATAATACTGTTGGTCTAAAATGTTATAATTTTTCGTTTGATTTATTGATTACTTAGCTGGAGGAGATGTCAGGGGACACTGCTTAAGATAGGTACCAGTTAAAAAACCAAACCAAATGTAGATTTGATGAAGCCTTATGAAGTTCTGATGTGAACTGATGTGGAAAAATCTTTTGAGCCACGTTCTTGCTTTTGAGATAATTGTGTATATAGTCTATATATGCACCAATGTACGCAACCTTTGATAAGCACCAATTTATGCAATCTAAAAGTACATGACCCATATCGGTAATTACTAAAATGTGAAACGTTTGAAAAAGGAACAGTGGAATAACTGAAAATGGGGACAATTACGAATTACTAATTACGGAACATAGTTTCTATAACCTGATAACCTTATTATGATCCATTGTTCCGTTGTTCACACATATATATTTATATAAATAGATAAGTAAAAAAAAACACAATGTGACTTCTTGAGCTGTACAATTATATCTTCCAAATGTATCTCTTACATGCCATAGGCAGATGAACACAATTTAACTGATGATGATATTCTGGAACTTACTTTTATGTGACATATAACATTGGCATCGGTGTAGGATTCTACCATAAATGTGTTCATTTTTTTTATTATTAATAATGTGGAAAACAAAAATGCCCGGAATGATGACATTTTTTATTAACCCCATTGTCCTATAATATAAGTTCACTCCATAAAAGTCAAGTGATCTTTTCTCATAACATGGCTTCCGCCATCCATTAACTTTTTACATTTTGAACTTCCTCTAGAGAACCACTTAATGGCATGAAACCGAATATGGATTGCATATGGCTCATAAGATGATGACCAAGTGTTGTTACTTTGTAGCTGATTCATCCAAGATGGCAGCCATAAAGGGCTTAGTTTAACATGGGACCCTGTGGGAAATACATACAATTATCTTTCTTTAGAGAACTTCTCTATAGAATGTAACTAAGCATGGTATGAATGTTTATAATGTGGTGCCGACCGAGTGTTGGTACCTTGTAGCCGATCCATAATCTGAGATGGTCGCTAGACAGGGATCTAGTTTCATTTAGGACCCGATGGGAAATACTATAATGTCTCTAATTTAGAGAACCACAGAATTGAAGGAACTAAAACAGCGCACATTGAAATGTTCAGTATGAGGTGCTGACCAAGTGTTGTTTCTTTGTAGCCAATCCCTCATTCAAGACGGATGCCAGCGGGGGGCTTTAACTTTAACATAAGAGCCTATGTGAAGTAAATACAATCAGCAAGAAATATCCTTTGATTAGAATTCTTTTTATCCATATTACATAATTATTAAGTTTTTTTTTTTTTATTCATAGCATTGCGTGGAAAATTTGGAGACAGATCCAGTTATTGGCAAAATAGGCTCTCTTCTCCTTTATGAAAGCAATCTTGAATGTCTGGACGATGGACGATGGCTGAATGATCAAGTAAGTCGTACCTGATTACCTAAGTACTTGTAAATACAAACAACACCCAACAACAAAACCTGGTGCTCACAAGAACAAGAACATGCCACTTGAAACTTCCAATACTGAAATTCAAACCCTACCAACAAAGCAACATAGAAGATACAAATATGTATCAATCATGAACATTTGACGAGGTCAATAAGTTATATATGGTTCTGTTCAGATTATATTGACCAAGGACAAATTATATTTTGATAAATTAAAAGTCCTTAGTACTGAAAATATAGTTTTAAAAAAATAAAGAAAATAGCATTATAAATCAAACACTAAGTCAGGAATCTGATGTACAGTAGTTGTCGTTTGTTTATGTTATTTAAATACTCGTTTCTTGTTTTTAGCTCACCTTGCCTAAAAAAGAACATAGGGGTAAAATGTAGATGTTGGCTTATAACTCTAAAACCGAAGCATTTAGAGCAAATCTGACAAAGTTAAATTGTTTATCAAGTAAAGATCTAGCTACCCTGAAATTTTTAGATAAATTGAACAATAGGTTGTTGGGTTGCTGTCCCTGAATTGGCAATTTTAAGGAAATTTTGCAGTTTTTGGTTATTATCTTGGATATTATTGTAGAAAGAGATAAACTGTAAACAGCAATAATGTTCAGCAAAGTAAGATCTACAAATAAGTCAACATGACAAAAATGGTCAGTTGACCCCTTAAGGAGTTACAGACCTTTACAGTAAATTTTTAACAATTTTCATAAATTATGTAAATTTTTGTTTTTTAACAAAATATTTTCCTCTGTAATTAATGGACCAAGTTCATTTAAGATGAAGATAATTGTAAGTAGCAAGAATGTTCAGTAAAGTAAGATCTACAAGCACATCACCATCACCAAAACACAATTTTGTCATTAATCCATCTGTGTCTTTTGTTGAATATGCGCATATACCAAGCATTTTTACACCAGCAATGAAAACCTTCTTTCCTTTACGGGTAGACTTTTTATATACATAAATTAATTGGTACAAGAAAAGCAAAATGAGTATGTTAAATTTGATGTATGCCTTTTTGTGATTCTTCGTTACATTTGTTGTTTTTATTGTGATATTAAGATGATAACACAATATTGACTGCTGTACCCCTATTTTTGACATTTTTACTCTTTGAGTATGTTTGTTTTGTTCATACATCGTTGACAATGTACATTGTAATTGAATTTCATGCGACTGTCATACAAGTGAGAGGTTTAGCTAGCTATAAAACCAGGTTCAATCCACCATTTTCTACATTAGAAAATGCCTGCACCAAGTCAGGAATATGACAGTTGTTATCCATACTTTGATGTGTTTGGACTTTTGATTTTGGATTTTCCTTTTTGAATTTTCCTCGGAGTTCGATATTATTGTGTTTTTACTTTTTGCAAATTTAAAATTTTTATTATACACATTCTGTACACCGTGTTTATTTACTTTTGCTATATATATATATATATATATATATAAACGAGCCTAAATTGAAAACTACGTTCAAACCTATGACGGCGTTGGATAAAAACCGCAATTTTTATACGTATGCATGTCAAACAAATTTCGTTGTAGAAGGGTCTAAAAACAGCACAAACAACATTTTCCAAAAGACCAAAAGAGTGAAAAAGTATATATATATATATATATATAAGATACTTTCAGTGAAACAAGGTCCATTTATCAGGACTCCCGGTTGATATACTAATTAATGCAGTACATTCAGGAATTTATACACAGGAATTTTAATTGATATAGTGGCACCATTTTATAAAGTATAAAGTCCATCTAGGAAAAAAAATATTGTAAGAATCTGCTATTCCTTATCCAAATGATACCTCTTAAAATTTTTGGGCTCAATCATTCTTATGCAATTGTTAGATTATTTACAATTAACATGTACAATGTTATCTTATTCAAGTAGAACTTCAAAGGACCTTTTTCCAATGTTTTATTATAACTGTTCTAGTTTGTTAATACACTTTTGATATACATGTACCTTTTAGAAATGATTTTTTTGATTTTAAACATGTTCATAATTGAAATTTTATTTTCAGGTTATTAATGCCTATCTGGCTATTATTCAAAGAGACCACAGAGATTTGGTGCTCTGTCTGGACACTTTCTTTCTGATAGAAAAAAAGCATGATTTAAAAAGTATTAAGTCTATCAATACTGTGGATATGGTGCTTATACCTGTACCATCCAATAACCATTGGTCATTATTGGTAAGTTTTGTTTATGGTAGGGTCAGATTTTGTTTTCATGATGTCAATGTTGCATTACTCCTAAGTTTTTGTTTAAAATGTCCAATCAAAATTACAACATATACTGAGCCAAAAAAGTTTAGCAACATTTTTTTCAATTTTTTATTTTGTTGTCTCTGCCATTTCTTTTTGTTAATATCATTGACATAATACTGAGATCTACCTGTAGTTTTAACAGTCATACTTCATTGGTCAGAAAAAGACATAAACAGATATGCTGGCCACAAGAGTAGTGCATAGACTTGGGGCAGCTTCTTGGGTGCTTGCCACTTCTTCATTTATGCATGTGGAGCATGGATGGAAAATTGATTTTGAATAACACTATATACTCATTTCTGCATGCTGATCCTATTGCCCTCCATACAGCGAAATTTTTAGTGAATGTGAGTGATAATCATTCATGTTGCTTCTGATATGTCATATTTCCATTTTGTAATTATTAGAATTATATGTTGTTATCATTTTGTAATAAGATAAAAATTTTACATATTTGGTCCGAGTACACAGTTATCGTCCTTTGATTTTCGTTGTCCACGAATATAGTCCTTAGTGTGGACAGTGTGTTACTTGCCAATGTCTGTTATACCCCTTCCAAATTTATTTCTCCATGTTTTATGCCTCATATTGCAAGTTGGGGGGTAAAATGACACTTTAAAAAAATTTGGGTCATAAATATTAATGTAAAGTAGTGATTAGGTCCAGCTGAAAAAGGTCAAAAATTAGCACTTCAGAAGCTGTCAAAAGATTTCATGACCCCCTCAACATACAATTGTCCATATTTTGAGTTAGAGCTGATGAAGTTTTCTATAATTTTGATATAATTTGTCCCAAAAGTAGTACAACACACTGTAAAAATATTATTGAGAAAGCGCAGGTGGGATTTTTTTAATTTTCATTTATTGTCTAAAAGAAATGCACTACGAAATAACTGTACTTGGACCATTTGTTGCCAAATTTTTTTGGCTCAGTTTATAATGGCTAATAACTAATAAAAATGGAAGTTTTCTGTTACATAATTTTTGTAAAAGTAGCGATAATGTGGATATCAAAATTTGAACATAAAACTTAAATTGTAAAGCAGAAACCATTGAAATTCAAATCATTATGGACGTACATGTATGTGATTCAGGGGAATTATGAACATCACAAACATTATATATATCATCACCACACAAACTGTTATATTTATACCCCTGATTTTTAACCTCTTGATCTGTCTATCAGTCAGTCCGTTTTTTTATTCTGTCTTGTTTTTTTCTTCCGGATCTACATATTATAACTGTTTGAAATCTGGATTCAACAACAAGTTCATAACATCAACAACAAGTTCATAACAAGTTATACTAGTGGTGCATTTTTAGATTTATAGTGCAACAACTTCAGTTTAACCAAAGCTGTATATTCTAAAAAGTAAATAAAAAAAAAAACAAGGGGAATTAAAAATGGGAAAGGTTATACAAAGGCTCGAAATCATCAAACATGTCAAATGACAAAATGACTGAAAAATAACAGTCATGTTCTTGACCAGGTACATGTACAGACATTTTCTATGTAGAAAACCTGTGTGGCGCTATATATGCTTCTGTAGTTTATTGTCATTTTTTTTATGAATTACAATTATATTACTTTAGGTTGTTCAGTCCAAAAATCAAACAGTATTTGTCTTGGATTCATCTGGGGTAATAAACATGAAGGCAGTGGAATTCATACGGTAATATATATTGTCTGTAATAATTGTATATATCATGTATATGTAGAATACATTCATCAACATAGTAAAATTATAGATTATAACTGCTACAGTTAAGGTCTAGAACCAGATTCATTCTATTTGTTTAATCAAAAACTATCAGTAAGTTATTCAAAATAAGAACACAGCCATCAGACTTGAGTGTGAAGGTTAAACAAAACTTTGGTTAGCTTCATTGTCAGCTGAAGTATGAAGTCATCATTATATAAAAAAAGAATGTTAGATAAACTACTTTCCTTTGAGAATACACTAGTGCGACAGCTACCCAATCTATTAGCCCAGTGAACTTTAAAACTACTCTGTAAGGAGGATGCTATAGTTTACCATACCTGGGAATGACTTTACGATTAAGCTAGCAAGGAAGCTAATTATTAAAGATTGTGTTTGAACTTACACACTCAATATAAGAAAACAAATGTGGTATGAGTGCCAATGAGACAACTCGACATCCACGTCACAAATGAATATAAAAAGGTAACAATTATAGGTCTAAGTACGGCCTTCAAAACAGAGCTTTAGCTCACACTGAACAGCAAGCCCCCAAAAGTACTAGTGATATCTCAGCCTTCGATATTTTTATTAGGCTTCATTCCTATAAGTAAATTTTTGTCCTGTAGATACCTGGTTTATACGATTACAATGCTAGCACTTTATTTTTAAAATGGTTCCGAGACTTTATCGAGTTTACTCTGTAGAGACCAATGAATTTCAGGGACTGTTGGAACACAGGGAAAGTTATTTGGCAAAATAACCAAGTTAAACCGCTTTCTTACATTCCATACTAACAAACTGTTTTCTGTATGAGTTTCAATGTCCCCTTGAAATGTGTTTTTGGACTATATAGTTCTCATGATCTGAATTTTCATCTAGATAATTTTCTTTTTCCATTTTTCAAGAGCGTTATTTTTGACGCCCATTTTAAAATCAAATTAATAGTTGAACAAATCCTTGACCTCATTTTCATGGTTTAGTAGTCAAAGTTAAGTTTTTGAGTTTTGGTCTATTTTTCCAATACTTTATGCATTAGGTAAACTATATTTGGTGTATGAAAATATTTATGATCTAATTGTCTGTTACGCATGTTTTAATTGACCTTGACCTCATTTTTACGGTTCATTGCTGAGTGTGAAGTGTTTGTGTTTTGGTCTGTTTTTTCTTAATTTATAAGCAATAAGTCAATTTCATTTGTTGTATTGAAAAATTGTTAGCTGTACCTGTCTGCCTGGCATGGTTCATCTGACCTTGACCTCATTTTAATGGTTCATTGATCAATGTTTCGTTTTCTTGTTTAATGTTGAGTTTATCATGTTTATGTGACAGTTGTAGTAAAGCTTTATATTTAGGTCTATCAACATAATATCAATGATTAGTAAAGAAGGCGAGACATTTCAGCGTGTGCACTCTTGTTTCATAAGAAGAAAAAAAATGGGTGATTGATTCAGGATCTTTTAATCTTCATGTTTATATAATAATTATTTAATTTATATTTGTTTCAGATCCCTGTATAAAAAAGAATTCAGCATAGATCTTAGCTACACAAAGAAACTAAAACATGTATGTAATCAACAATAATTAAGTATAAATTTTTTTTGGTATTACTTAATTGTGCCAGGGAGATTTTATTATTTTGTTAATATTAGGTTTTAAGTTACTCAACAAAAAAAAGCTTCAAGTTTTACTTCTGATTGTGTGTGTGTCTGTCTGTTTCTTCCTCCCATAATTTTTTTTTGCCTGTTTTATGGCGTTAATTGTATTGGAACACTGCTAACAACTCAATTATTATATTAAAAGTTAATTTTACCGTGTTAATAATATGTAGTAACCTTTGAATAGTTTATTTAAGGGATACCACTTTTGATATTAATTTTTTTCAACACTATCAATCAGATAATATTTTTCCAAAAGGAGTATGTTCGGTAAGGTCCTAAAATGGCACCCTTTTTTAGCGTAAATTTCAGATTCAGATTTATTGACCAATATCCCAATATTTTATAGCTAGTACAGTGACTAGATAGGAAATAAGCCATTTTGTTGAAAAACTTACGTTTCTGCAGTTCATTATGACGTCACAAGTTGTACTCATATTGATCTTTCACGAAAAAATCAATGAAAAAGGGTAAAATTTCCATAGATTATTGGACAGAAAACATAGAACGCATACGTTGACAACGTAGATCTTTTGAAATAATGTTTTTGAAGACATTTCACATGTCTTATTTGAATATTTAGTTCGTCGACGCCTGCCCTCTATGTTTCCTGGTCCTTAATCATGTTAATTTGGTGGAAATCCAGCTGATTTTGTCAAATTTCAACAAAATCCCTTATCTTGACCTTTTTGGGATGTAAAAACCAACGTGTTAGAATTAATCTTTGTCAAAAACAGTTCTGTTTCACTTTCTCACTTGTCTTTAAGGCAACTTAAAACATTTATTGTCTTGTAACTATGAACTTTATAATTGAGGCCAAATATGGCCCTTACCAAACTTACTCCTTAAATACTAAAAGGTGTGGGGAAAATCTGGACTCAATATTTTTTTTTGTCAACTGTTTGAACAAAATATTTTTTTTCATCAAATTGGGAATAAATATTCTTTTAGACAAAATATAGCCCCCACCCATTTAAGTCAAATGGTAGTTTAGATTGTATTGGGGATCATACCTATTTGATTAGTGTTGTTTTTGTTATAACTAGTTTTCAATGAATATTTGATGGTGTCTTTTCATGTTTTAATGTTGTTCTAATGTATGAGGTAAAAATGAAGGTTGACACACCTGCTTAAGCATTTAACTCGCTGCATATATATGCATTTGTTGTTCAGTGGTTGTCCTTTGTTGTGATTAATTTACAATTTTTGGTTTCTCAATTTGTATACAGATTAGATCTTTGGTTTTCCTGTTTTAAATTGTAAACACTGGTAATTTCGTGGCCTTTTATAACTGTGTGAGCCTAGGCTCATCTGTGGCGAAGCCCTACTTTGAACTGTAATTGTTAACTTTAAATACATTGTGAGTTAGATGGACAGTTGTCTGTTTGGAACTCATACCTCATCTTCTTATTTATATTATAAAGATTTGCTAAAGCATTATCCAAGATTAAGGGAAGATCTTGTCATGTCACCAATAACATTTAACCCCACCATTATTTACATGTGCAAATCCCATCTAATTGGCCTGTAATTCAGTGTATGTTGTATATTGCAGTATTTTATATTTTGTTTTCTGCCCTGTCCCACATATAATAGAAGACTAGCATACTGTTTTCGACCAGTGCATCCATTTTAGTTCTTCCAGATCACCAGGCTAATATTCCCATCAGCTTGAAACATAGTATACATGACCAGGGACGTTGTTTGCGAAAACACTGTATTCACTATGATATTCCATTGTCCTATCTATTCACATTTTTTTTCACAAATAACTTTTTTAATATGATATATCTTTTCACAAGTTTTAAAAAATAATCAATGTTCTGAAATCAGAGGTAATTTGTAAATCTTTTTTTTGTATCTCTAGAAAATAAGTCTCCAAGAAAACGGATATGACTGTGGTGTATTTGTCCTCCTATATTCTGAAGCTTTAGCAGGTGGACAGACTTTGTGTTTCACGAAGGTAAGAACCAATATAATAAATCATCATCTTATTAGGGGGGTCTCAGTGGACGAGTAGTCTAAATTATCTTTACTGTTTTTCTAGCAAGTCAACACTGAGATTGTGAGATTAAACCGGGTGCTGGTGCACTTGATCGGATCATCCTTATTCTAATTTACTAGTATTGTTGGTTTTTTTTTATTCAAGTTAGGTGGTTTTCTCCAAGTACTCAGACTTCCCCTGCCAATTAAAAACTTGAGAATCACAAAAATGGCCAGACGTGGTACTTCAAATGGTGTTAAAACACCAAAAATGAAAATATAAAAGTTAATTATGCAATGTAATTACATATTTATTGAAATTGTAAATATGATTCCATTTTATATGTACTTCTCTTTACAGTCATTTGACCTTATTTTGACATTAATTTTGTTCAAATGATAATAAATTTAATGCATATAACATAACAACATGAGCTCTATATAGTATTGATTTGCATTTTGGAAAATAATCCAGGACACTTTTTTGGTAGAAGAAAGCATAACCCAATTTGAGAACAATGGGACAAAATGCAGCAATTTTCCTGAGAAAACACTAATAGCTTTTTTTCTTGTTAATTCATAATTCAGTATTTTGATGTAAATGACATTGGAGTAAATGAATGAAAATTCTCATTAATATCTCATTACCAACTATGCAAATTTCATTTTCCATTAGTATATATTACCCCTTTAAAAATATTTATGCCATGAGGTATTATAAGCTATATTAATATGTAATGAAAGGTAACTAACCAATAGGGATGAATGTAATGCAAACTGTTGGTACCTTTTTTTCAGAATGAAATAGCTACTGCAAGACAAAGAATAAGACAAAGAATAATGAAAGCAGTCATCAAATAAATATTCTATGCCAGTAAAGTGTCCTCCAGATTTACATTGAAAGTGACTTAAACAGTTGTTTTTAACATGTTGTTCTTATCTTTGAATTTGCTTGCATGAATTTACCATTTACTCTAAGGTGGTGTCAAATTTTGTAAATTAAGACCACTATTTTAGTTTTTTTGTACATGCAAGTAGTGATACTAGGTGTATGCAAGTAGTGATACTAGATGTATGCAAGTAGTGATACTAGGTGTATGCTAGCCAGTCTGTACATATTATCAATGCTTATAGTTGGTGTGTTTGGTATCCATACACGGTAGCATATCTATATATTTATACCCCTGCTTTAAAAAAGGGGGGGTATACTGTTTTACCTCTGTCTGTCCGTCCGTCAGTCAGTCTGTCCCATGAATATTTTCGTCGCATTTTTCTCAGGAACTACAATACAAGGATTTCTGATATTTGGTTTCAGGGTTTATCTAAGTCAGCTATACCGTGTGATGCGTTTTCAGATTGATCACTTGACAACTTCCTGTTTACCGAACACTTGTATGATTTTACACATGATAGCCAAGTTGAAAATTTTCGTCACACTTTTCTCAGGAACTGCAATACAAGGATTTCTGAAATTTGGTTTCAGGGTTTATTTAAGTCAGCTATACCCTGTGATGCGTTTTCAGATTCATCACTTGACAACTTCCTGTTTACCGAACACTTGCATATTTTTACACTATTTATTTTTTCGTCGCATTTTTCTCAGGAACTACAATACAAGGATTTCTGAAATTTGGTTTCAGGGTTTATCTAAGTCAGCTATACCGTGTGATGCGTTTTCAGATTGATCACTCGACAACTTCCTGTTTACCGAACACTTGTATGATTTTACACATGATAGCCAAGTTGAAAATTTTTGTCACATTTTTCTCAGGAACTACAATACAAGGATTTCTGAGATTTGGTTTCAGGATTTATATAAGTCAGCTATACTGTGTGATGCGTTTTCAGATTCATCACTCAACAACTTCCTGTTTACCGAACACTTGCATATTTTTACACTATTTATATTATCCACTTGCGGCGGGGGTATCATCAGTGAGCAGTACCTCGCAGTTTCACTTGTTGATTCTTTATTTTGGGGGAAATTGTATAAGCAAAAGTGCAAGGATAGGCGTTTGCTAGCCTTACTCTAATTATTTGTGCCTTTGGTATTGAATGGTTTGTATTATACTAGATTTATATATGATGCCAATTATTTGAAATTTGCGTACACATGTATGTTATGATAAGTGTGTTATTGAAAGCTTACTTTTATTTTGATTTTCAATTGTTTGTACATTTTTATAGTAAATGTACACTGCATATGTGTACTTTTATATAGTAGTTTACAAAAGAAACAACACAATGTGATGCATTTTCGAATGTAGGGTGCTCTTTTCTAATCAAAAGCATTGATTTTAGTTTAAATAAACAAAAGTTTTTTTGCAATTTTTGAGAATTTAAAAACGGCTTTTTTAACCAAAAATTAGAAACAATAATTATGTAAACTCAAAATGGAAAACATGAGCATATCTTATTTCATTTCTCTTATTTATTATATTTTTGATAAAGGAGTACTCCTGTAAGGACAGATTTTGGCCTCAAATTTCAGGTTCATCTGACGAAAGATTTTGACCACTTTTTAAACACTTAAAGTGTCTATTTCATTTGATTCAATTAAATTATGTGAAAGATTTTAACTAATTTAGTCATTAAAAATGATCCAATTCAAGCTCAAATATGAAAAATCGAACAAATATGCTGAAAAATGTCACTTTTCAGATGGTTTTTGTCTAAATTGAAAGTGGCCGCCTCCATGTTCATCCTCAACCTTTATATATGTTATGTATTATAATCAGTGTCTACTTGATGTGATTTTGTATATATATGCAAGTATCATTTCAACTTTATTATAGAATTGAATAGATATTTATTTTATGCAAGTGTATATTAGATTTTAAATTTTTTGTACATTTTGTATTATACAATAACCGTCTCTTGGTGAGGTACATATCTGATTATCAGTTTTTCAACAGTCAATTAATCCACATATTTACCGAAACAAAATTGATGGTTTTATTTCAATTTCCGAGAGAAATCTTTATTATAAAAATTATTTACCCAAATCAATTGTACATCAAACCTATTAACCAAAATTATACATGTAAAAGCATGTGACGTTTAGCGCGGTGAATATACTTTTTTTGGCAAGCAAATATGCATTTTTATTCACAATCCAATTCATATAGAAAAACTACTAAAGTTTTGTCAAAATGGAATAAACAGCTTTATTATAGATTTGTTTGTACATTTTGTATATAAGGAAGTACACCACTAATTAATGGCCCCATTGCTTTCTATGTTAAATTCCTCAATTTCGAGTGGTTAAAGCTCTTTTATCTTAAGTTCAAATAAAGTGACAATCATTGCATGTCAAAGCAACACCTTCTGGTGTCATGTACTGAAAAAATCAACATACCTTACATGGCATATAAGAAAGAACTGGTTCCTGGAACTTCGGATGTACCAAAACAGGTACTTCCGATCTGACAAAAAGGCAAAATGTACCCTCCTTTTTAAATTTCATGCCATTTTTTTATTATTCAAATTTATCAGTCCAAAATTGTTCTACAATGATCACCAGTCATGCAGCTTTCATTTGATTCCAAAATTAATAAAATATTTTAAACATTTTGAAAGTTGTGTCCATGCGTAGGAACAATTTTGTGTTAAATATGTACTACTTTCTGGTATGTTCTTTCTGGCCTGGCCCGAATTAGTGGTGTTACACCATGAGTGTAAATAAAAAGGGTTAACAAGCATAGTTTTATAATTATTTAGCAATGGTTTAATGAATACTCTTGATTTTACTGTATCCGGGATAATCCAAAATAAAACTTTGATTTTAACAATTAACGCAATTTGTTATATTTTTGAAGGCGGAGTGTTAATTTTCAATTTCATTACCAAATGCAAATGGCATATAAGAATAACGTACTAGTATGTATTTTATATCACATAATAAATAAATAGGTTCTACATATCTGTATTTCTGGGTTTTTTGTCTGACGTAAAGGTGCATGATATTTTTAAACTTTCTTTGAAACTAATAAAAAGGGAAATATGCTTTATTCATAAACAATGCAACATAGATTCTGTATTTTTCCATGTATATGGTACTGAAGTTATGTTTTATCATTTTTTAACTCTTGTTTTTACTTGACTTTCTAATAAACAACAAGTGTATTTTCCCATAAAGTGAAATATGTATTTTCCAAAATACTAGTTTTGAAATAATGCATGGACAAGCACTGCACAGTTTTTGTCGAGCCTGCAACTTTTGTTGCAGAAAGCTCGACATAGGGATAGTGATCCGGCGGCGGCGGCGGCGGCGGTGTTAGCTAACTTTTTAAAAGCTTTATATTTTAGAAGGTGGAAGACCTGGATGCTTCATACTTTGTATATAGATGCCTCTTGTTACGAAGTTTCCTTCAGTCACATGTCCAATGTCCTTGACCTCATTTTCATGATTCAGTGACCACTTGAAAAAAAAGTTCAGATTTTTTGTAATGTTGAATTCTCTCTTATTATAAGTAATAGGATAACTATATTTGATATGTGCGTACCTTGCAAGGTCCTCATGTCTGTCAGACAGTTTTCACTTGACCTCAACCTCATTTCATGGATCAGTGAACAAGGTTAAGTTTTGGTGGTCAAGTCCGTATCTCAGATACTATAAGCAATAGGGCTTGTATATTCGGTGTATGGAAGGACTGTAAGGTGTACATGTCCAACTGGTAGGTGTCATCTGACCTTGACCTCATTTTCATGGTTCAGTGGTTATAGTTAAATTTTTGTGTTTTGGTCTGTTTTTTTTCATACTATATGCAATAGGTCTACTGTATTTGTTGTATGGAATGATTGTAAGGTGTACATGTCTAGCGGGCAGATGTCATGTGACCTTGACCTCATTTTCATGGTTCAGTGGTTATAGTTGAATTTTTGTGTTTTGGTCTGTTTTTTTCATACTATATGCAATAGGTCTACTATATTTGTTGTATGGAATGATTGTAAGGTGTACATGTCTAGCGGGCAGATGTCATGTGACCTTGACCTCATTTTCATGGTTCAGTGGTCAAAGTTAAGTTTTTGAGTTTTGGTCTATTTATCTAATACTATATGCCATAGGTCAACTATATTTGGTGTATGGAAATATTTTATGATCTTTATGTCAGTAGCGCAGGTTTCTTTTGACCATGACCTCATTTTCACGGTTCATTGCACAGTGTTAATTTTTTGTGTTTTGGTCTATTTTTCTTAAACTATAAGTAATAGGTCAACTATATATGTTGTATAGAAGCATTGTTAGCTGTACATGTCTGCCTGGCATGGTTCATCTGACCTTGACCTCATTTTCATGGTTCATTGGTCTTTGTTTAGTTATCTTGGTTAATGTTAAGTTTATGAGACAGTTGTAATAAAGCTTTATACTTAGGACTATCAACATAATATCAGAGACATATATAGCAAATGATTAGTATAGAAGGCGAGACATTTCAGTGTGTGCACTCTTGTAGAACTATATCAGTGTTTAAAAAACTGTTATTGTACATGCAGAATTGCTGCATATAATTTATGACTGGAACCTTACTATGAATACTAAAGTAGTGTTTTAGTACTTATACTTGACTACAGTTTATTTGTTATGGTCTTGGTACTAAATAAATTGATGACATCATACAAAAGGATTTTGTTTTTATTGAATTGTTTGGTAAAATTTGATACCGCGCTAATAATGGGTAAACCAGATGCGTGTTTCATCTACGGCAAGATTACTATTCATCAGGGACGCTAAAATCGAAATAACAACTAGTACTAAAAAGCAAATAAAATGTTTTTATGCTGAATACACATGCAATATCAAGTAAACAATACAATACAATTTAGGAAGTCTTCAAACTCCTTGTTTAAAACTGTCATTAGAAAGAATCGATAATGAAGTACAAGTTTGTTAGATTTGTTGCAATATAGAAATAAATGTGGTTCCACGCTTCTTGCTAAAATGTGGTTGTTACATGCATTTATTACCCTATACATTTAAAAAATAAAACCAGTTTTCAATTCTAAGCATTTAAGCTCGCCTTCCCAAAGGAAATGTAAGCTTTTGCCATTACTTGGTGTCTGTGGTCATCAGTCATTGCGTAAAGAATTTGTCAAACATCTTCTCCTCTGAAACCACTGAATGGATTTTGATCAATCTTAGCAGGTCTATTTCCTAGGGTATGCTGCACAAACTGTATGCTTCAAATTGTTATCCGTAAAAAAAACATGGCAACCATTACTAAAAATAGAACAGAGGGGTCAAATAACAGTTTTTCACCAAAATATTAAAAATCATTAGTTTGGGCAAACTCTGGCAGGTTGGCAGTGTTCAGCATGATGAGAGAAACTAAAAAAGGAAAAGGGAAACCGAATAAGGAAATGAAAATGGAAAAAGGAAATGAAAATCAAGAAAGGAAATAGAAACTAAATAAGGAAAAAGAAACAGAATAAGGAAATAGAAATAGAAATAGAAAAAGGAAAATGAAACCAAATAAGGAAATGGAAATCAAATAAGGTATTGAAAATCCAATCAGGAAATAGAAACTGAATAAGGAAATAGAAACCGAATAAGGAAATGAAAATCGAATAAGGAAAAAGAAACCGAATACGGAAATGATAATCGAAAAATGAAAAAGAAAACGAATAAGGAAACGAAAAAAAAATTTGAAAAACTTTTTGAGGAAAAAAGTTTCAAGAAAAAAATATTGAGGAAAAAAAATTTGAGGAAAAAAAAATTTTGAGGAAAAAAAATTTTGAAGCAAAAAAAAAAATTTAGTTTGGACTTGTAATATTTTTCAAAATTGAATTTCGAAATAGGAAAAAGGAACCAAATAAGGAAATGGAAATCGAATAAGGAAATAAAAATCCAATAAGGAAATAGAAACCGAATAAGGAAATAGAAACCGAATACGGAAACAGCAATCGAATAAGGAAATGAAAATCGAATAAGGAAATAGAAACCGAATAAGGAAATAGAAACCGAAAAAGGAAATGAATATTGAAAAAGGAAAAAGAAACCGAATAAGGAAATGGAAATCGAATAAGGAAATGGAAATCAAATAAGGAAATGGAAATCGAATAAGGAAATGAAAATCCAATAAGGAAATAGAAACCGAATAAGGAAATAGAACCGAATAAGAAAATAGAAACCGAATAAGGAAACAGCAATCGAATAAGGAAATGAAAATCGAATAAGGAAATAGAAACCGAATAAGGAAATAGAAACCGAAAAAGGAAATGAATATTGAAAAAGGAAAAAGAAACCGAATAAAAAAATGGAAATCGAATAAGGAAATGGAAATCGAATAAGGAAATGAAAATCAAATAAGGAAATAGAAACCGAATAAGGAAATAGAAACGAAAAAGGAAATGAATATTGAAAAAGGAAAAAGAAACCGAATAAGGAAATGAAAATCCAATAAGGAACTAGAAACCGAATAAGGAAATCGAAACCGAATAAGGAAATAGAAACCCAATAAGAAAATAGAAACCGAAAAAGGAAATGAATATGAAAAAGGAAATAAAATCGAATAAGGAAAAAGAAATTGAATAATGAAACGAAAAAAAATGAGGAAAAAAAAAAATTAGAAAAAAAATTTGAGGAAAAAAAAATTTGAGGAAAAAAAAATTTGAGAAAAAAAAAAATTTGAGGAAAAAAAATTTGATGAAAAAAAAATTTTGAGGAAAAAAAATTTTGAGGAAAAAAAAATTTTGAGGAAAAAAAATTTTGGGGCAAAAAAAGTTTGGACTTGTAATATTTTTCAAAATTGAATATCGAAATAGGAAAAAGGAACCCAATAAGGAAATGGAAATCGAATAAGGAAATGGAAATCGAATAAGGAAATGAAAATCCAATAAGGAAATAGAAACCGAATAAGGAAATAGAAACCGAAAAAGGTAATGAATATTGAAAAAGGAAAAAGAAACCGAATAAGGAAATGAAAATCGAATAAGGAACTAGAAACCGAATAAGGAAATCAAAACCGAATAAGGAAATAGAAACCCAATAAGGAAATAGAAACTAAATAAGGAAATAGAAACCGAAAAAGGAAATGAATATTGAAAAAGGAAAAAAAACCGAATAAGGAAAAAGAAACCGAATAAGGAAATAGAAACCGAATAAGGAAATAGAAACTGAATAAGGAAATAGAAACCGAAAAAGAAAGTGAATATTGAAAAAGGAAAAAGAAACCGAATAAGGAAAAAGAAACCGAATAAGGAAATAGAAACCGAATAAGGAAATAGAAACTGAATAAGGAAATAGAACCGAAAAAGGAAATGAATATTGAAAAAGGAAAAAGAAACCGTATAAGGAAATGGAAATTGAATAAGGAAATGAAAATCCAATAAGGAAATAGAAACTGAATAAGGAAATGAAAATTGAATAAGGAAAAAGAAATCAAATAAGGAAACAGAAACCGAATAAGGAAATAGAAACGAAAAAGGAAATGAATATTGAAAAAGGAAAAAGAAACCGAATAAGGAAATGAAAATCGAATAAGGAACTAGAAACCGAATAAGGAAATCGAAACCGAATAAGGAAATAGAAACCCAATAAGGAAATAGAATCCGATTCAGGGAATAGAAACCGAAAAACGAAATGAATATGAAAAAGGAAATAAAAATCGAATAAGGAAAAAGAAATTGAATAAGGAACGAAAAAAAATGAGGAAAAAAAAAAATTTGAGAAAAAAAATTTGAGGAAAAAAATTTTGAGGAAAAAAAATTTGAGAAAAAAAAAATTTTGAGGAAAAAAAATTTGAGGAAAAAAATAATTTGAGGAAAAAAAAATTTGAGAAAAAAAAAAATTTGAGGAAAAAAATTTTGAGGAAAAAAAAATTTTGAGGAAAAAAAATTTTGAGGAAAAAAAAATTTTGAGGAAAAAAAATTTTGGGGCAAAAAAAGTTTGGACTTGTAATATTTTTCAAAATTGAATATCGAAATAGGAAAAAGGAACCCAATAAGGAAATGGAAATCGAATAAGGAAATGGAAATCGAATAAGGAAATGAAAATCCAATAAGGAAATAGAAACCGAATAAGGAAATAGAAACCGAATAAGGAAATAGAAACCGAATAAGGAAACAGCAATCGAAAAAGAAATGAAAATCGAATAAGGAAATAGAAACCGAATAAGGAAATAGAAACCAAAAAAGGAAATGAATAATGAAAAAGGAAAAAGAAACCGAATAAGGAAATGGAAATCGAATAAGGAAATGGGAATCGAATAAGGAAATGAAAATCCAATAAGGAAATAGAAACCGAATAAGGAAATAGAAACCGAAAAAGGAAATGAATATTGAAAAAGGAAAAAGAAACCGAATAAGGAAATGAAAATCAAATAAGGAACTAGAAACCGAATAAGGAAATCGAAACCGAATAAGGAAATAGAAACCCAATAAGGAAATAGAAACTAAATAAGGAAATAGAAACCGAAAAAGGAAATGAATATTGAAAAAGGAAAAAGAAACCGAATAAGGAAAAAGAAAACGAATAATGAAATAGAAACCGAATAAGGAAATAGAAACTGAATAAGGAAATAGAAACCGAAAAAGGAAATGAATATTGAAAAAGGAAAAAGAAACCGAATAAGGAAAAAGAAACCGAATAAGGAAATGGAAATCGAATAAGGAAATGGAAATCGAATAAGGAAATGAAAATCCAATAAGGAAATAGAAACCGAATAAGGAAATAGAACCGAATAAGGAAATAGAAACCGAATAAGGAAACAGCAATCGAATAAGGAAATGAAAATCGAATAAGGAAATAGAAACCGAATAAGGAAATAGAAACCGAAAAAGGAAATGTATATTGAAAAAGGAAAAAGAAACCGAATAAGGAAATAGAAATCTAATAAGGAAATGGAAATCGAATAAGGAAATGAAAATCCAATAAGGAAATAGAAACCGAATAAGGAAATAGAAACCGAAAAAGGTAATGAATATTGAAAAAGGAAAAAGAAACCGAATAAGGAAATGAAAATCGAATAAGGAACTAGAAACCGAATAAGGAAATCGAAACCGAATAAGGAAATAGAAACCCAATAAGGAAATAGAAACTAAATAAGGAAATAGAAACCGAAAAAGGAAATGAATATTGAAAAAGGAAAAAGAAAACGAATAAGGAAAAAGAAACCGAATAAGGAAATAGAAACCGAATAAGGAAATAGAAACTGAATAAGGAAATAGAAACCGAAAAAGGAAATGAATATTGAAAAAGGAAAAAGAAACCGAATAAGGAAAAAGAAACCGAATAAGGAAATAGAAACCGAATAAGGAAATAGAAACTGAATAAGGAAATAGAAACCGAAAAAGGAAATGAATATTGAAAAAGGAAAAAGAAACCGTATAAGGAAATGGAAATTGAATAAGGAAATGAAAATCCAATAAGGAAATAGAAACCGAATACGGAAATGAAAATTGAATAAGGAAAAAGAAATCAAATAAGGAAACAGAAACCGAATAAGGAAATAGAAACGAAAAAGGAAATGAATATTGAAAAAGGAAAAAGAAACCGAATAAGGAAATGAAAATCGAATAAGGAACTAGAAACCGAATAAGGAAATCGAAACCGAATAAGGAAATAGAAACCCAATAAGAAAATAGAATCCGATTCAGGGAATAGAAACCGAAAAAGGAAATGAATATGAAAAAGGAAATAAAAATCGAAAAAGGAAAAAGAAATTGAATAATGAAACGAAAAAAAATGAGGAAAAAAAAAATTTGAGAAAAAAAATTTGAGGAAAAAAAAATTTGAGAAAAAAAAAAATTTGAGGAAAAAAATTTTGATGAAAAAAAAATTTTGAGGAAAAAAAATTTTGAGGAAAAAAAAATTTTGAGGAAAAAAAATTTTGGGGCAAAAAAAGTTTGGACTTGTAATATTTTTCAAAATTGAATATCGAAATAGGAAAAAGGAACCCAATAAGGAAATGGAAATCGAATAAGGAAATGGAAATCGAATAAGGAAATGAAAATCCAATAAGGAAATAGAAACCGAATAAGGAAATAGAAACCGAATAAGGAAATAGAAACCGAATAAGGAAACAGCAATCGAATAAGGAAATGAAAATCGAATAAGGAAATAGAAACCGAATAAGGAAATAGAAACCAAAAAAGGAAATGAATAATGAAAAAGGAAAAAGAAACCGAATAAGGAAATGGAAATCGAATAAGGAAATGGGAATCGAATAAGGAAATGAAAATCCAATAAGGAAATAGAAACCGAATAAGGAAATAGAAACCGAAAAAGGAAATGAATATTGAAAAAGGAAAAAGAAACCGAATAAGGAAATGAAAATCGAATAAGGAACTAGAAACCGAATAAGGAAATCGAAACCGAATAAGGAAATAGAAACCCAATAAGGAAATAGAAACTAAATAAGGAAATAGAAACCGAAAAAGGAAATGAATATTGAAAAAGGAAAAAGAAACCGAATAAGGAAAAAGAAACCGAATAAGGAAATAGAAACCGAATAAGGAAATAGAAACTGAATAAGGAAATAGAAACCGAAAAAGAAAATGAATATTGAAAAAGGAAAAAGAAACCGAATAAGGAAAAAGAAACCGAATAAGGAAATAGAAACCCAATAAGGAAATAGAAACTGAATAAGGAAATAGAACCGAAAAAGGAAATGAATATTGAAAAAGGAAAAAGAAACCGTATAAGGAAATGGAAATTGAATAAGGAAATGAAAATCCAATAAGGAAATAGAAACCGAATAAGGAAATGAAAATTGAATAAGGAAAAAGAAGTCAAATAAGGAAACAGAAACCGAATAAGGAAATAGAAACGAAAAAGGAAATGAATATTGAAAAAGGAAAAAGAAACCGAATAAGGAAATGAAAATCGAATAAGGAACTAGAAACCGAATAAGGAAATCGAAACCGAATAAGGAAATAGAAACCCAATAAGGAAATAGAATCCGATTCAGGGAATAGAAACCGAAAAAGGAAATGAATATGAAAAAGGAAATAAAAATCGAATAAGGAAAAAGAAATTGAATAAGGAAACGAAAAAAACTGAGGAAAAAAAAAAATTTGAGAAAAAAAATTTGAGGAAAAAAAATTTTGAGGAAAAAAATTTGAGAAAAAAAAAATTTTGAGGAAAAAAAATTTGAGGAAAAAAAAATTTGAGGAAAAAAAAAATTTGAGAAAAAAAAAATTTTGAGGAAAAAAATTTTGAGGAAAAAAAATTTGAGGAAAAAAAAATTTTGAGAAAAAAAAAATTTTGAGGAAAAAAATTTTGAGGAAAAAAAAATTTTGAGGAAAAATAATTTTGAGGAAAAAAAAATTTTGAGGAAAAAAAGTTTTGAAGCAAAAAAAAATTTAGTTTGGACTTGTAATATTTTTCAAAATTTGAATATCGAAAAAGGAAAAAGGAAAAAGGAACCAACTTGTGTCTCAGACACAAGTTGGTTCCTTTTTCCTTTTTCCTTTTTCGATATTCAAATTTTGAAAAATATTACAAGTCCAAACTAAATTTTTTTTTGCTTCAAAACTTTTTTTCCTCAAAATTTTTTTTTCCTCAAAATTATTTTTCCTCAAAATTTTTTTCCTCAAAATTTTTTTCCTCAAATTTTTTTTTTCCTCAAATTTTTTTTCCTCAAAATTTTTTTCCTCAAAATTTTTTTTTTCTCAAATTTTTTTTTCCTCAAATTTTTTTTCCTCAAAATTTTTTTTTTCTCAAATTTTTTTTTTCCTCAAATTTTTTTTCCTCAAAATTTTTTTTTTCTCAAATTTTTTTTCCTCAAAATTTTTTTTCCTCAAATTTTTTTTCTCAAATTTTTTTTTCCTCATTTTTTTTCGTTTCCTTATTCAATTTCTTTTTCCTTATTCGATTTTTATTTCCTTTTTCATATTCATTTCCTTTTTCGGTTTCTATTCCCTGAATCGGATTCTATTTCCTTATTGGGTTTCTATTTCCTTATTCGGTTTCGATTTCCTTATTCGGTTTCTAGTTCCTTATTCGATTTTCATTTCCTTATTCGGTTTCTTTTTCCTTTTTCAATATTCATTTCCTTTTTCGTTTCTATTTCCTTATTCGGTTTCTGTTTCCTTATTTGATTTCTTTTTCCTTATTCAATTTTCATTTCCTTATTCGGTTTCTATTTTCTTATTGGATTTTCATTTCCTTATTCAACTTCCATTTCCTTATACGGTTTCTTTTTCCTTTTTCAATATTCATTTCCTTTTTCGGTTTCTATTTCCTTATTCAGTTTCTATTTCCTTATTCGGTTTCTATTTCCTTATTCGGTTTCTTTTTCCTTATTCGGTTTCTTTTTTCTTTTTCAATATTCATTTCCTTTTTCGGTTTCTATTTCCTTATTTAGTTTCTATTTCCTTATTGGGTTTCTATTTCCTTATTCGGTTTCGATTTCCTTATTCGGTTTCTAGTTCCTTATTCGATTTTCATTTCCTTATTCGGTTTCTTTTTCCTTTTTCAATATTCATTTCCTTTTTCGGTTTCTATTTCCTTATTCGGTTTCTATTTCCTTATTGGATTTTCATTTCCTTATTCGATTTCCATTTCCTTATTCGATTTCCATTTCCTTATTCGGTTTCTTTTTCCTTTTTCAATATTCATTTCCTTTTTCGGTTTCTATTTCCTTATTTGGTTTCTTTTTCCTTATTCGATTTTCATTTCCTTATTCGATTGCTGTTTCCTTATTCGGTTTCTATTTCCTTATTCGGTTCTATTTCCTTATTTGGTTTCTATTTCCTTATTGGATTTTCATTTCCTTATTCGATTTCCATTTCCTTATTCCATTTTTCATTTCCTTATTCGGTTCCTTTTTCCTATTTCGATATTCAATTTTGAAAAATAGTACAAGTCCAAACTAAATTTTTTTTTGCTTCAAAATTTTTTTCCTCAAAATTTTTTTTTCCTCAAAATTTTTTTTCCTCAAATTTTTTTTTTCCTCAAAATTTTTTTTTTTCCTCAAATTTTTTTTTTCCTCAAATTTTTTTTTTCCTCAAATTTTTTTTCCTCAAAATTTTTTTTTTCTCAAATTTTTTTTCCTCAAAATTTTTTTTCCTCAAATTTTTTTTCTCAAATTTTTTTTTTCCTCATTTTTTTCGTTTCCTTATTCAATTTCTTTTTCCTTATTCGATTTTTATTTCCTTTTTCATATTCATTTCCTTTTTCGGTTTCTATTCCCTGAATCGGATTCTATTTCCTTATTGGGTTTCTATTTCCTTATTCGGTTTCGATTTCCTTATTCGGTTTCTAGTTCCTTATTCGATTTTCATTTCCTTATTCAGTTTCTTTTTCCTTTTTCAATATTCATTTCCTTTTTCGTTTCTATTTCCTTATTCGGTTTCTGTTTCCTTATTTGATTTCTATTTCCTTATTCAATTTTCATTTCCTTATTCGGTTTCTAGTTCCTTATTCAATTTTCATTTCCTTATTCGGTTTCTTTTTCCTTTTTCAATATTCATTTCCTTTTTGGGTTTCTATTTCCTTATTCAGTTTCTATTTCCTTATTCGGTTTCTATTTCCTTATTCGGTTTCTTTTTCCTTATTCGGTTTCTTTTTCCTTTTTCAATATTCATTTCCTTTTTCGGTTTCTATTTCCTTATTTAGTTTCTATTTCCTTATTGGGTTTCTATTTCCTTATTCGGTTTCGATTTCCTTATTCGGTTTCTAGTTCCATATTCGATTTTCATTTCCTTATTCGGTTTCTTTTTCCTTTTTCAATATTCATTTCCTTTTTCGGTTTCTATTTCCTTATTCGGTTTCTATTTCCTTATTGGATTTTCATTTCCTTATTCGATTTCCATTTCCTTATTCGATTTCCATTTCCTTATTCGGTTTCTTTTTCCTTTTTCAATATTCATTTCCTTTTTCGGTTTCTATTTCCTTATTCGGTTTCTATTTCCTTATTCGATTTTCATTTCCTTATTCGATTGCTGTTTCCTTATTCGGTTTCTATTTCCTTATTCGGTTCTATTTCCTTATTCGGTTTCTATTTCCTTATATGATTTTCATTTCCTTATTCGATTTCCATTTCCTTATTCGATTTCCATTTCCTTATTCGGTTCCTTTTTCCTATTTCGATATTCAATTTTGAAAAATATTACAAGTCCAAACTAAATTTTTTTTTGCTTCAAAATTTTTTTTCCTCAAAATTTTTTTTTCCTCAAAATTTTTTTTCCTCAAAAATTTTTTTTCCTCAAAATTTTTTTTTTTCCTCAAATTTTTTTTTTCCTCAAATTTTTTTTCCTCAAAATTTTTTTTTTCTCAAATTTTTTTTTTCCTCATTTTTTTCGTTTCCTTATTCAATTTCTTTTTCCTTATTCGATTTTTATTTCCTTTTTCATATTCATTTCCTTTTTCGGTTTCTATTCCCTGAATCGGATTCTATTTCCTTATTGGGTTTCTATTTCCTTATTCGGTTTTGATTTCCTTATTCGGTTTCTAGTTCCTTATTCGATTTTCATTTTTATATTCGGTTTCTTTTTCCTTTTTCAATATTCATTTCCTTTTTCGTTTCTATTTCCTTATTCGGTTTCTGTTTCCTTATTTGATTTCTTTTTCCTTATTCAATTTTCATTTCCTTATTCGCTTTCTAGTTCCTTATTCAATTTTCATTTCCTTATTCGGTTTCTTTTTCCTTTTTCAATATTCATTTCCTTTTTCGGTTTCTATTTCCTTATTCAGTTTCTATTTTCTTTATTCGGTTTCTATTTCCTTATTCGGTTTCTTTTTCCTTATTCGGTTTCTTTTTCCTTTTTCAATATTCATTTCCTTTTTTGGTTTCTATTTCCTTATTTAGTTTCTATTTCCTTATTGGGTTTCTATTTCCTTATTCGGTTTCGATTTCCTTATTCGGTTTCTAGTTCCTTATTCGATTTTCATTTCCTTATTCGGTTTCTTTTTCCTTTTTCAATATTCATTTCCTTTTTCGGTTTCTATTTCCTTATTGGATTTTCATTTCCTTATTCGATTTCCATTTCCTTATTCGATTTCCATTTCCTTATTCGGTTTCTTTTTCCTTTTTCAATATTCATTTCCTTTTTCGGTTTCTATTTCCTTATTCGGTTTCTATTTCCTTATTCAATTTTCATTTCCTTATTCGATTGCTGTTTCCTTATTCGGTTTCTATTTCCTTATTCGGTTCTATTTCCTTATTCGGTTTCTATTTCCTTATTGGTTTTTCATTTCCTTATTCGATTTCCATTTCCTTATTCGCTTCCTTTTTCCTATTTCGATATTCAATTTTGAAAAATATTACAAGTCCAAACTAAATTTTTTTTTGCTTCAAAATTTTTTTTCCTCAAAATTTTTTTTTCCTCAAAATTTTTTTTTTTCCTCAAATTTTTTTTTTCCTCAAACTTTTTTTCCTCAAAATTTTTTTTTTCTCAAATTTTTTTTCCTCAATTTTTTTTCCTCAATTTTTTTTCTCAAATTTTTTTTTCCTCATTTTTTTCGTTTCCTTATTCAATTTCTTTTTCCTTATTCGATTTTTATTTCCTTTTTCATATTCATTTCCTTTTTCGGTTTCTATTCCCTGAATCGGATTCTATTTCCTTATTGGGTTTCTATTTCCTTATTCGGTTTCGATTTCCTTATTCGGTTTCTAGTTCCTTATTCGATTTTCATTTCCTTATTCAGTTTCTTTTTCCTTTTTCAATATTCATTTCCTTTTTCGTTTCTATTTCCTTATTCGGTTTCTGTTTCCTTATTTGATTTCTTTTTCCTTATTCAATTTTCATTTCCTTATTCGGTTTCTATTTCCTTATTGGATTTTCATTTCCTTATTCAATTTCCATTTCCTTATACGGTTTCTTTTTCCTTTTTCAATATTCATTTCCTTTTTCGGTTTCTATTTCCTTATTCGGTTTCTATTTCCTTATTCGATTTTCATTTCCTTATTCGATTGCTGTTTCCTTATTCGGTTTCTATTTCCTTATTCGGTTCTATTTCCTTATTCGGTTTCTATTTCCTTATATGATTTTCATTTCCTTATTCGATTTCCATTTCCTTATTCGATTTCCATTTCCTTATTCGGTTCCTTTTTCCTATTTCGATATTCAATTTTGAAAAATATTACAAGTCCAAACTAAATTTTTTTTTGCTTCAAAATTTTTTTTCCTCAAAATTTTTTTTTCCTCAAATTTTTTTTCCTCAAAATTTTTTTTTCCTCAAATTTTTTATCCTCAAAATTTTTTTTCTCAAAAAGTTTTTCAAATTTTTTTTTCGTTTCCTTATTCGTTCTTTTTCATTTCCTTATACAGTTTCTATTTCCTTATTCGATTTCCACTTCCTTATTCGATTTTCATTTCCTTATTCGGTTTCTTTTTCCTTATTCGGTTTCTATTTCCTTATTCAGTTTCTTTTTCCTTATTCGGTTTCTGTTTCCTTATTTGATTTCTTTTTCCTTATTCAATTTTCATTTCCTTATTCGGTTATTATTTCCTCATATTTACAACTATCAAACATCAACACGCACCAAACTGGATGTAATTGAAAGATATCTAGAGGTCAATATACAGGCTCGAACAAAAGACAAAAAAGGAAAAGTATAGCGAGCTTTTTGGGATGAAGTAAAGACCGAACGTCAGTTTTAGTCGGATATACTTTAATGTTAGTCTTACATGTATAGATGTGTACATATATCATTGATTCAGTGGCGATGGCAAATAGACACTGATAAGTCTTAAATAAAATTTTATAGTTTTGAATGTTTCTTCATCAGTTGACTAAAACTAAGTGGAGGTATGTTCTTATTGCCGACAAGAGAGGCACTCAACCTATATTAATTTGTGCATAAAGCGATTGGAAGTTGCTAAATACTGAATGTTTTTGCCACAAATGCGAAAGTTTTAATCTGTGTATATATACTTAAAATACGATGATAAAATTCATTTCTTTTTCAGGATTTCTGTCAGATCCAACCATGTAGTAAGTCATGTTGGTGAGATATGGTTTTAGTCGATGATGTTCCTGAAGAACCTGTAGTACAAAGTATATCACTGGATTGAGCTCTCTGTCTAAGTGTATCATTAAAGTGCTTTGCTTTGAGCTGAGTTCATTGCTGTGCAATTCATTCTTTGTGAAATAAAGATTTGACATACAACTCTCATGTACAAGGATTTGTCAAAGTAGTTTTCATTCTATGTACAATGTACTAGTATGTAATAGGGAGATAAAAAAAAAAGCATTTTATTTCGATTTGAACCAAACATTATGTGTCTATTGATCAAATTGAAGAAGAAAAACCGGACAATGCTACTCCCCCTTCACGCAATATTATGCTAGGTTGTTTTAATACATCTGTATTGCCTACTAAAGACTAGGACCTGAGTGTAAATGGTCATTCAATTATGTGAAGAAGGACAAATTTAGGCCTATCTGGCCTAATTGATTTCTAAAACTATTATATTTCATTGTACCTGTTCAACATTTTTTCATTTATTCGTTTATTTCTTAATTTGTGTGAATTAACATATGTTTGGATTGGGAAACAAGTTTTGCAACTTATATTAATCCCTTTCCACTTTGCGGGTGAGAGTGCTGCCTTGTAGCGGCATTAGCCTACTCTTTTTCGAAATCTACAAGGGTGTCTTTAACGTGCAAGAGATATGGCTCTCTCTTATCAGAGGTTTCCAGATTTGCAACCGTACCAACCGTAGTACGAACTGGGAGCCGTCATTTTACTTTTGGAAATTATTGATGTGTACACTTAATATCAACGAATATTTTAGAAATCATATGCAGAACTATTTTGAGAAATTTTAGCTGTAATTTGGGACTAATTTCATGTGGTTACTTCTCGTATTCATAAGAAACAATATTGTGTGCACTCGATTGTGCTTTCAAGCAACCGTTGCAAGTAACCGTAGGTACGAAAGGTTTATAGTTAAGAGTTATTTCCCCGTGAAACTACATAGACACTAAAAAGATAAATTACAAAACAAATTTAAAACCTATATACATTTTGTTCGTAATAACTTTATGTATCATTATAAATGTAAATGTTTTGTATTATTTTGGTAAGTTTTTAGAAAACATGAACAAATAAAATGTATTTTAACAAAATAAATTGACCTCAATAACAAAAAGAATGATGATAAAATAAATTTAAAACCAACACTAATTTATGTTGTCTATGCAAGGTCGTCCGAAATAAAGTTGAATAAACAATAATTGACAGAGTTTTCTATGTGTTCGACAAAAGAACTGTATTTGTTACTTACTAGAAAACTATGTCAGCATCCTATTTGCTATAAAAAGTGGACGGAAGTTTTTGAGATTGAAGAGAATGATCTTTGTAAAGTATGGAAACGTTAATTTCTATTGGAAACCATCTATATTAATGGATCTAGATTTCAAAATAGCTCATTATTGTATTTTCACAAATTCTAAACTTATGACTATGAAACTTATAAATTACAATGTATGTGATGTTTGTGAAAAGGAAGTAGAAAATATCACTCATTTATTTCTATTATGTTCTGAATTAGTAGAATTTCATCTGTTTATGCAACAAAAGTTGTCAGTTTTATTTGATAATGTTGATTATGACAAAATTGATAATTTAGTGTATGAAGAGGTATTTATGTTTGGTTTATTTGGATCTATCAAAGGCGTAAATGTAAGTTTTGTCAATTTCATGTTATCTATAGCGAGATATTGTATCTTCAGAAGAAGGAATTTACTTAAAAATTTAAACAGTAATGTTGATCTTATTAGACTATTTAAATACACTGTAAAACATTATATAACTTACCTGTATGAATATTTGTGTGATGCAAGATGTATGAGAAATGTTTTTGAGAAACACTTTTTAAAGAATAATATTCTGGTACAAGAAACCGAAGGTGTAATAACATTTAATTTTTAAATATTGTGCTGATTATATATATGATTATACTTTAAAACATTGCCTTGTGATATTTGTGTGTAATATGTAATATATCTGTTGTATATATATGTTGAAGAATTGAATAAAGATAAAAAAAAAGTTTAATAAACACAAAGTTATTTAAAACTTCAATTTCAACAATTATGCATAAAGCTATGACTCATAGTGTATTTACTTGGCATCTTTCCGTTTGGGACAACTATCTTTACCCTCGGGCTAAAACTTTTTCTTTAAAAAAGACTCCCTAAAATCACTATGCTATAAATGTTTTAGAAACATGTCCTTTTTTAATACACAACTGTTCATATATCTTTTTTCGCAGTAAGCCGAGAGAGAAAACCAAGAAAAACTGGAATAAAATTATTTTATGTAATATCGTGTTCATGATACTAGTACATATAAATCTGAACAAATTACATAAAAACATTTACCAACCGATTGAAATGATCCTTAATTTTGAGTCAATAAATCAGTTTAAATGGTGCAAAAGACATTATATAGCAACATAGTATTTTCCGTAGAACATTACGAAGAGTTAGAAAGACATATTCATATTGCATTAGACTAAGTGTAAATATAGCGTCAAATTATTGCCGTTATCAGTGAACAAAATACGCTGTGTTGTAAGAAGTTTTTCTATCATTGCTGTGCGACAAAAGGATTAATGGATGGATATTGGTTAACATTAACCCTCTTAGATTATATGCTCGCAAGCACGTGCAATACACACATTTACTCGCGACAATATTTACCAATATTAATGCAAATAAATTACAAAATCTAGTGACATAATAATAATAATAATAAACAAACAAGATATATAACATCGTGATGATAAATATTTCGACTCAAAAAATGGTTTTCGATAGAGTCATAAAATTTAATATATTCATTCTTTACATAATATAATTAACAATTTTACTAATCAATTCATGGGGGCTTGAATATATCTTGATTTTACCACGGGTTGTCCCTTTATGCCGATATTTTACCCCTCGCTATCGCTCATGGTAAAATATTTGTCAAAAAGGGCAAACCCGTGGTAAAACCACGATATTTGTCATAAAGGGCAAACTCGTGGTAAAATCACGATATATTCATGCCCCCATGAACTATTTCTTAATTTTGCTAATTCTATTTTTTTTATTAACAGTTCATTGCCAAAATAAAAGGAAAAAGATAGATCAATATTTTTACAATGTGTGTTGCTCCAATGATCGAAAAGATAGCTTAATTAATAAAAAAATATTTAATGAGAAGCCAACACAATTTTGAACACATTTTTGCCATTAGCACGTGTTCTAGTTCAGTTGCGGATCCAGAACATTTCATAAGAGGGGCCCGCTGACTTACCTAACGGGGGGGGGGGGGGTGAGGGGGGTGAGCTTCAGCCATGTTTCAGTGATTCCATATATAATGAACCAAATTTTTCTCACGAAGAGGGGGGGGGGGGGTCGAGCCCCAAGCCCCTGGATTCGTCTTTGTAGTTATAACGACACAAGTAAGATGGGAGAGATCCGTTTGCGCCAAAAAAATGCGTCCTTTTGCGCCACAACTTATTTTCTCAAATGCTACGTTTGCGCCACATGTTTTAAAATTAGATGGTTTCATTTGCGCCAAAAATAAAACATACGATTGCGCCAGTTAAAAGAAAATTACTTCCTTTCTTCTTTATTCGGACTTGGAACCGGCAGTGTAACACGGCACATGTTTCCTTTTCCGAAACATATGTTTTTATTACTGCTACTGCATGGGTACTTCCCAATTTAATGTATGTAGTAGCTTTAAACTTCTTTTTTTTGTCCAAAAACACAAACATTGAAGGATGAAATCCATAAAATAGTTAATAATAGTTCATAATAATAATAAAACCCATACGCATGGTGGGAACAAAGCAAGCAAGATATAATTAAAAAATAATTACTAATTATTCCAATTCATATTAAGTATTAGAAAACATTCTTTATTCTAATAATTTTCTAAATATACAGAAAACAAAGACATAGTCATACAGGAATCTAATGTACAGTAGTTGTCGTTTGTTTATGTAGTTTAAACGTGTTTCTCGTTTGTCGTCTTTTATATAGATTAGTCCGTTGTTTTTCCTGTTTGAATGGTTTTACACTAGTAATTTTGGGGCCATTTATAGGTTTTTGTTCGTTGTGAGCCAATGATCCGTGTTGAAGGCCGTACATTGACCTATAATGGTTTACTTTTATAAATTTGTTATTTTGATGGAGAGTTGTCTCTATATTTAGAATATAAAGGTCGAGGCAACTCAGTTCCAGTAAGGACTGTTTGATTCATTCTCTGGTGCACAAAATCAATTTTATCGTATAAAATCACAAGCAAGGTTTCTAGAAGCAGTGAAATCGTAATAAAATAAAAGATAAAGGTTTTTATCGCTGATATGCAATTCGATTTCTTTATTTTCACCGTGATAATAACAATAATCTCATGCATTAAATGATACCTCCAAAACAGCACTAACGGTTGTGTTACGTATCAACCGTACCTGATACGTAGCAAATCTGGAAACCTCTACTACGGGTCAGCCATTTATCGTCCCCTTGCGACGAACTATCATCGTTTCCTTAAGACCATACTCGCAAATGGTGTCAAGGGAGAGCAGAAAATTGAGTCCCTGAAATTGTCATCCCGAACGGGAATCGAACCAGGAACCTTTGTGTTAGTAGTTCGATGATCTAACCACTACACCACGGCTCTCACTAACATTGTTACAGTAAATGTTAATTACTACACTTTCATACCACAACAAATACTGTAATGGTATCACTTATATTTGTGTCCATATATTATAACCAAAAAAATAAAAAGAGAATAATTTTGCACTACCATTTTTGTATTGAATATTATAACTTTTTAGATATCTAGACACATTAACTAGATGCTCATAATATCCACCTTACATGCTTGAATTCTACCAGATTACTCTAAGAACAGTTATGAGTCTTTGAAGCATGCTGACAAAGGATCTTTTCACGATATCATTTTCACATTAGTAAAAACTCCTTTTTGCTTTGACAAGCTTTGGAGGAAATATTATCAAAGAATTGAAGAAAAAACCACAACACATAAGTTCTCTTTCTAGCTCATCTAGCCCCAAGCATCATGTCAGGCATTTTCATTACTAAAAAAAACAATTCGACATTTTGACAAAAAGTTTTACTAATGATACTGACGATCCACCATAAAGTAATATACATAGATCCATACAAATAGTAAGCAAATACATATGAAAAAGATGTGGTATGATTGCCACTGAGACCAAAATGACACAGAAATTAAAACAACTACAGTACGACCTTCAACAATGAGCAAAGCCCATACCGCATAGTCAGATATTAAAGGCCCCGAAATGACAATGTAGAACAATTCAAACGAGAAAACTGACGGCCTTATTTATGTACAAAAAATAAACGAAAAACAAATCCACACTCATCTGTGTCCACACTTGTTATCTAATAAAATATCATACAAACACTATATATATATATATATATATTATTAATTCGTATATTTTAACATATTTGATTCGTTTAGAGATAGTCACATGTTAAACTATATTTTCGAAGGTAGAGAAAAAACGGCGGATAGCAAAAAGCATATTGACCGGCAAAAAGCATATCGCACGGTTATTTTTAGAATATCTAAAAACTGATATACTTTGTGACGTCATGTACTGAATTTCATGGGCGGATTCTGGATTTTAGAAAAGGGGCGACATTTTTAAAGATGGCTGAGCGAAGCGAGTCGAAAAAAATTGTGACCTTTTTGGGGGCTAAAAAACATAAAATTTGTGTAGAATGCATATTTAAACGGTTCCTTATTTTGGGCATATATATTTTATAGTTGTTGTAAAGTGTAAGGGTTGAACATTTTTTTATGCTGTATATAAAAAATAATAGTATGGATCCAAAGCTATTTACTGCTTTATTGCATGTAGGACCTCGACATGGACAATTCTTGTTTGTTGTATGTTAAGTTAGAACAACCTCACAGATTTCTTGTTGTAAACCAGATATACGCCGGGCTCTTCAATGAAATTTACAATACGACCGACACGATTGAAGAAAGACAAACAAGCAATTTTTATCCAAATGCTCGGTTGATATGTTTCGCCAAATTTTTTTAATGGAAATGCGGGGTTCCAAATTAACAAAAGGCTACGACATAATTCTAAAATGACAGCGAGTTTATGAATGACGGTTGACAAATGGATCACACACAGCAGCCGGTGGCATTTCGGTCTTGAAAAAAGTATTTTATATGCAGTATCAGTTCGCCGAAACAGACATTCCAGTCACACATGCAAACCCCCGCCCCCAAAAAATACGCCCGTTTTTTTGTTCATCATGTTTATATAATTCTAAATAATTTTGTTGGAAACTTTCGTTTCTTATAGCAAAAAAGTGGACAAGATTATTGTTTTCAATCCAGATACGGTCAAAATTTTAGTTTTTAATAGACAAAAACCCAAGTCAGTTTTTTTTCTTTCAAATATCTCAGACCGCCTTCTCTAACAAATGGTTCGTTCCTTACACTTTAAATCTATTTAGACTGGGGACCATCATTCAGCTGTGTTATTTCTAGTAAAAATAGGCTGGGGCGTTTGGGGTTACACAGGTTTCCGTAGGTAAGTAATAATGTTGTGGAACTTTTTTTCAAGAAAGTGTAATAGAGTATAACTTTCTGTCTCGTGGAATTGTGAAATAGAACTTCAAGTCAATACGTTCTTGTTCAATCCTGTTTCGTTTTGAAGATGTCATGATTGTTATCCTCAGTCTATGTGTTACTGAAATTTGATTTTCAAAATGACTGAGTGACGTTTTACGGCGAACTGGTCAACTCCGCCATAGCGAATCACATGAGTTTGTTATAATCAGTAAATACCAGCAAAAAATATCATTATAAGTAAAGAATTGTCGCATAAAAAATAAATACACGGGAAATGGGAAAGTTCTCGAAGACTTGTCTGATTAATCAGTTTCCCCAAAAAAGTCCAAGCAACGCCTTATTTGACCCATCTAGATCCGCCACTGCCAGTCAAACTACGTCTTTCAATGTAAATACAGAAACAAAATCATCAATTGTATATGAAAAATGAAATATATATTATCACTAAGTTTAAAACAATATTTTGGTCGAGAGAAAAATTACAATAAAAAGATTCATTCATACTGCTAGATTTGAACTTGGCACTGTTACATTGTGTACGATGCCAACGACTAGGAGATCACGGCTATGAACAGCCCGCATTTGATGGTGAAAAATTTACATTATTATATATTGTACATCTGTATCAAAAGCAATTCTGCTTGAGATTCACAACACGTACCACAAATCATACTAGTTTATTGATTGATTGACGATGGATGTTAGATGTCATATAAACGTTCAAAACAATCTAAACATAATGTAAATGAAGGATTCAAGGATAGTTTCATTACATACATAGAAAGTATAAACACAATATAATTAAAGTACATAATATAAAAAATTTAGAATGCATGTGTCATTCTTAAAAGAACTATGAGAGACTGTTACATTTTTGTATTTACACAGAACATAAAAGTGCAATGTCACCATGCACATTCAAGGATGATGGATTAATCAGTTTACACAAATATTTATGTATACTTATTCAAATTCAATTAGTTTAATTACCAAATTTTAGAAACTATTTATATTCACATATATTATTTAAATATTTCTTTTACATTATAGTATATATTTTTTAGTTTGAAAAGGATGAAAGTGTCTCATATGTCTTAAAGGCAGGGATCTAATATTGTTTTAAAGAATTTTTTTATATTGTATATGATGATGTATATTGGATCGTGACACTATAATAAACTATTTACTTACTTACTATATACAGTAATTTGCAATCAGCATACAACAAATGGAAGTTTTTAACGACCTTGACTGGCTATCTAGCATACGTGTACAAGGTTGCTAATTACTATATATAAATTACAAATTTACTCCGATATATATACTAATATATAAAAACTGTTGTTTCTAATTTGTGTTTGTAGCTATGTATACTGTATTGTTTAGTCCTATATTTGTATTTTTATACTATTAAACGAGAAGACCTCCTTTTGTGTGTCGCTTCTCTTCCTTCCATGATAAATTAATCATCATGCCTCTGGGTTTTAAAGATGACATGCATAGTCGCATTTGTCGTCCATTCTTATGGTTCATTTTTGGAGAAAAACAACAAAAAAAGGAGTCCGAATATCAATTCCGTCATCAGACTGACTTTTAGTCATAGATAAGACTTCCGGTTTGAAACATGCACACAAGTACAACCACTCGTATGATAGATAACAAAAATGAGAAATAAATTAGCCAATCAGAGCGTTGTCCATATTATGGTGTTTAGATCCACAACTATCTTACCACCTTAGAAAAGACAATTATTTTTCGCGTTTATCTGTATATATAAACTACGATTATACTACTTTAATATTTAAAGACTCGCTGTATAATGTCTACTGTTTTCTTTGAAATGACAATTTAAGGGATCATACCAGTTGCATATATATATGTTGTGTACAAGATGTCATGTTGTACAAATTATAATTTGTACAGATATTTTGTACAAGTTGTCATTGTTTTATGAACATCTTATTTTGCATATTTCTGTAATATTTCCATAACTACTTGATACCAGGGTTTTCCCTTGATCAATTATATTTTCGCCACCTCTTTCGCCAAAACAATATATTTTTCGCCACTTTATTATTTTTTTCGCCAAATAACAAGAAATATATTTTTTCGTTTAAAATTTACCTTTTTTTAACCCCCTCCCTCTTCCCTTAAATAAGATGATTTTGCTCCATTGTGTCAATGATTATTCTCTCAAACTTATTTAAGAGTGTACATTTTAATGAATAAACTTTAAAACAACGATTTTTTTTATAACTTAAAAGGGAAATATCTTATTGTATTTTAAACAACTTTCCTAATTATTTTATTTATACTTTAATGATAAAGAAGATATAAGTCCTGGAATATAACAAAATTAATGAACATGTTTTGGTCACATAATACCAGTATAGTTCGTAATGAAAGTTTCTTTAAAAGAAAAATACTAAAACTCAAACGACTTTAAAGTAGTCGTCCTAATCAATTACCTAAATCAAATTTAAAGGATAATTAAAGTTTTAAATCGGAGATTGTTCTTGCTTTTGAACATTTTCCTCACATCAGCATCTTTCTTTTCTAATCTACCTTTAATGGTAGTAGATGGGACGTCAAAAGAGATTGCTTCAAATACGCGCGTCACAAAGTGGTAGATAAACTCTGTATGTAACATTTAGTAGCAGCCATTTAACAATTATTGTATTCTACTTCTTCTTATAAATATTAAAGGTTTTTAAATTTTGGTAATTAAATTTTTGTTACTTTCCAAATTTTTTTTTAATAATTTCCGTATATTAATTATATGTTTTTTTTAAATCATTTATAAATACCAAAATCTATTTAATTTATAGAATTTGTAATGATTAAACATTAAATAAAACATTCATATACAAATATAACATCTGCTATCAAAAAGGGGAAATTACAACCCATTTAAGTTAAATTAAACTTTAACATTAGTACTTGTAAAATATTGTATACAAAGGTATCAATTGAACTAGAGGACTTGGAAATTTTGAACCATGCAGGAATCAAATATCTTATTAATCCCTCTAAAATAGTATGTTTCTTTGCTTACACATTTAAATCATTATCTTATTCAATGTATTGACTGCACAAAAAATACTTGTAAAGATCAAACACATTTTTTTTAATAGTAGCTTGGACAAGAAATGACGTTTTTATTGAAAACGCCCAATTCTAAAGCCGATGGACAAACATGAACTATCAGTAATAATTGAAACAACAGATCCTTCATATTATCTTATATTATTTTACCGCTCTATAATAGTATCCCAATACAGATACATATAAATGGGGTGGGGTGGGTGCATATATACGTTACTATCATTTTTAAATCACATTGATAGCGTTTGAAAAATTTTAATAAGAGAGAATTAGTTAAATAATGTATCTTAAAATATTTGAGATAATACTTTCAAATAAAATTATGGGTTAGAACCACAAATTCCTGACTTCTCAGTTACATGTCAGTTGTATTACTATCAATTTTTTTTTACTTTAAACTCATCAATTTTAAATTAGAAGAAGGCAAGGAAAGGAGAATTGTGAATTTAATGCAACAATAAAAAATAAAATAAAAAATGTTTAGCAAAGCAAACGACATGGTCCTGTGCTATTCGTTTGATGCATGGATGAAATATACAATCAACGACAGTGTAGTAACTTCAAACACGAAATTAGTCAAAGAATCTTTGATGGTACCTATTGAACTTCTTTGAAGTCAAATTTTCCCATGGTTGATACTACAGATCAAAGCCTTTTTTTACCCTTTTATGTTCAACATTCCCATGAAAAAAAGTATTGGTCACGTGACGGGGAATTGGCAGCATCCTTTTTCTGTAGACTTTTGTTCTGTTCGGTAAACCTTTCATTGCACAAGTTACTTTGCAGCACAATGGACGAAGTATCAGCACGAGGGTAGGTAAATTATTTCATTGATTCTTTTTGTCTTATGTAAAGGAGTTTTTAAAGAAATTCATTTTAACAATAAATAAAGGATAAAGCTCATCATAAATTACATGTAAGCATTTGGCAAAGAGTCGAAGTATGAATAAATGAACGAGAAATTGAAAGTAAAAGCAGCTTTACAGTATTTGTTGTCAATGCGAACAGATTTTAACCACAGCTATATGTGTTTTTTTTCAAAATATAAGTCATTCTTGAATATATTGATGTAATAACTGGTACACAGACAATTTGAATTGTGTTGTCATGTATGGGACAATAAAACGAATCAAATGATATATTCAGGGAGTACGTGGGTCATTATTTCCATCCTGTTTGAGAATTTGTAAACGGTCGAGTCCCCCACACCTTAACCACATATATGGGACAATAAACAAATCAAATGAGATATATGGGGATTCCCTGTGGTCACCCCACCCACTCCTGTTTTAGAACATGGAATTGGTCGAGATCCCAATCCTTAACTATATATATTTATGTATGAGAAAATAAAACAAATCAAATGAAATGTAGGGTGAGTCCCTTGGGTCACCCACCCATACCTGTTAGAGAACTCGGAAATGATCGAGATCCCAACCCCAAACCATATATATTCATCCTGCCACATTTTTTATGTATGTGCATGTCCCAAGGCAGCTGCCTGTAAATCAGTGGTTGTCGTTTGTTTATGTGTTACATATTTGTTTTTCGTTCATTTTTTTAAACCAGAAAACATAATGCCCCTCTACTATCGTAGGTAGGGGCATACAAAAATTAATAAATAACACTCATAATGCTTAGAATGGTTGTCCTCGTGCAACACAGTTAATAACACCATATAGGAAAAACAGAACTCATTTCGTCATAAGACACTGTCAAACATCCATACATACTATCCACACTCATCTGTGTCCACACTTGTTTTTTTTTACATAAATAAGGCCGTTAGTTTTCTCGTTTGAATTGTTTTACATTGTCTTATCGGGGCCTTTTATAGCTGACTATATGCGGTATGAGATTTGCTCATTGTTGAAGGCCGTACGGTGACCTATAATTTTTAATGTGTGTGTCATTTTGATCTTTTATGGATATTTGTCTCATTGGCAATCATACCACAACTTCTTTTTTATATCATGTATAACAAATATAATAAGGTTTATGGCGAGTCCGTGGAGGTCACCTCACCCTTCCTGTTTGAGAACTTGTAAACGGTCAAGATCCCCACTCCTAAACCGTATTTATTCCTGTTCGTCATTTCAAAAAGATTTGAATGTCATACAAGATCATTCTCCTATGCGTCGCATATGTATATCACTTTACTACTCTTAACCAATGTGTACTGGACTTTGTCCAATGTCAGGCTTCAACGTGAATGACGAATTGTTGGAGCTTTATTTGGGAGACTTCGTAACGGAATCCCGTTACAAATAGTATGTTTATTATAAAATTTTATTGGTGCATAAAATGAGACTAGGTTAATTGAATTTACTTTAATTATTTTAGGAATTATTTCTGGGCCTATCACAATTTTTAACCGGATTTTTGTGACAAAAATGTCGGTTATTGATTTGGGGATGTACGGCGGGCGGCCGGGCGGGCGACAACCAAATGTTGTCCGTGCATTTACTTATGAACCATTCAACCGAAGCTTTTCAAATTTTAATATGTTGTTACAGACAACAAAATGAAGGTCAAGTTCAATAATGACGATTTTGACTTTTACCGTTCAGGAGTTATGGTTCTTGAAAGATAGGAAAATGGCATTTTCAGTCGCGTCCTTGCATTTACGCACTAACTGTTCAACCAAAGCTTCCCAAATTTTAATATGTTGTTACTGATGACAAAATGGAAGTCAAGTTCAATAATGACGATTTTGACTTTTACCGTTCAGGAGTTATGGTTCTTGAAAGATTGAAAAATGGCATTTCCAGTCGTGTCCGTGCATTTACGAATGAACTGTTCAACCAAAGCTTCCTAAATTTTAATATGTTGTTACTGATGACAAAATGGAAGTCAAGTTCAATAATGACGATTTTGACTTTTACCGTTCAGGAGTTATGGTTCTTGAAAGATTGAAAAATGGCATTTCCAGTCGTGTCCGTGCATTTATGCATGAACTGTTCAACCAAAGCTTCTCCAATTTCAATATGTTGATACTGATGACAAAATTGAGGTCAAGTTCAATAATGACGATTTTGACTTTAACCGTTCAGAAGTTATGGTTCTTGAAAGATTGAAAAATGGCTTTTTTAAGTCGTGTCCGTGCATTTACTCGTGAACCATTCAACTTAAGCTTTTCAAACTTTAATATGTTGATACTGATGACACAATGGAGGTCAAATTTGATATTGACGATTTTTACTTTCACCTTTCATCAGTTATGGTTCTTGTAATATTGGCAGGACACAAATAAATGTTAATAACTCCGGTTTGCTGTCGTTGTGACAGCCTCTTGTTATTTATGGATCATTGTTAATTAATTTGCCATTAAATAAACATAAATTTACAATAAACGAATGTCTAATGTTTGAAATAAATTGAAGCAACACTGCCACAGTTTCCATAATTACGTTTGCCTTGCTTTTTGGTTAACTGCCTACATCGCTTATAGTGCTTTGATTACTTTCTTTGGATACTCACACCGATAGTAGAAAGGTTAATTTTGTATAATTTCGTATTTGATTTTGAAATTTAAAAATCAAATGAGGCGTCATTTTGCATTTGCGCCGATTTTTTCTTTCATTTGCGCCGATATTTTCTTTCATTTGCGCCGATTGTTTTACAGGTAAATTACAGGTGAATAATTCAGTTCAGTTCAGTTCAGTTTCTTGTATATTCCTCCATTAAATGTGGAGCACTACCCAAAGGGTATAGTTTGAGCAACTATTTACACCTTAAAACATAGGGAAACAATTAATTATATTATATACAGATGACTGAATTTGGTTATAATGATCACTAAATAATAGATATCATAATTAATTCATAGGATTGTCATCATAAAGTTTTGTGTTTTTTTTGTGTTTTTTTTTTAATATATAATAATTTATATGTGCTAGGGTGTAGGAAAATGCCGATTAAAAAAAAAACTGCATATACATGTATTTACAGGAATTAAAATGGTCAAAAGTTTTAAATTACTTATAATCATTAGCTGAGAGTGCTATACATATAATAATTACATTAGATGTATGTTTCATTGTAATACGTTATTCTAATTGGCTAACAGTACATCACATGTTATTCCGTAAACAATTGCATGAGACAATAACATTTATCATGCATGATGACACAAGGTCCCACAATAAAGTGCACAGGTGAATTAAATAAAACTGGATAACAATCGTGTTTTCATGATCCTAGCTAAAAAATCTAATTAAAAGTATTGAATGCTTCTTTTTGTTACTTTATAGTGTTGTAAAAGCGTTGACCGTGCGTACATTTTAAGAATGAAGCGCGGAAGCGCTTCATACAAAATGTACTTCGGTCAACGCTTTTACACCCCAATAAATTTACAAAAAGAAGCATTCAATTCTTTAAAAGATATAAGAAGATGTGATATGAGTGCCAATGAGAGAACTCTCCATCCAAGTCATGTTATTTTTCATTTTACATTATAGACCTCTTCCATTAGCCACTTGTACAAATTTATGAATTGTCAATCATAACATGTATATAACTGTTGTCCCCTGCTCACAGTGGGGAGGTGGAAGAAGGCCTACAAGATACATCTCCAGACATTTTCCCTGAATGTAACCGTAGTTCTTCACCCTCTGTCTTTCGGACATCTGCCACATATTTATGCTCGATCTGTGTTTTGACAATAAAATCCGTGGTGACTCTGGCTTTACACAGTTTTATAGTACATTAGTAAGATATGTTGTTATATTTCAAGACACTTATCTTCCGATATGTATGGCCCTTGATGATTAAAGAATTGTCTCCGCGGCTAGTTTCAGTGTGCAATATGTCTATCATGTTACAATGAAGTTGCAGAAACATATGAATCAAAATTATCTTAAAAACATAAATGAAAAACATTTAGAACCAAATTTTACCACTGGTATAGTACATGTACAAGTATTAACTTACCTGTAAATCTAATTAGGAGCAAATAAAAAAAATCGGCGCAAATGAAAAAATTAAATCGGCGCAATGAAAGAACGAAAATGTTCAAAATCGGCGCAAATGTCATACGCCCAAATGAGGATGAGAGTCGAGAACTGACATTTGATCTCGAGTGTTCGAATTGATATATCAATCAATCTACCTTTTCTCTTATCATAAAAACATGTTCTTTAGTAGAATAAACAATGCAAAATTTAAAGACAATAATGAATTCAGCGTTGAAAAAACGATTTGATATGTCTACATCGCTCAATATATAACGTCGACTGCTCGTGCCACGCAAGGTCAAGTAATCGACATTTTTAAGCTAGTGTCCGAGATAGCAAGTCGAACACTTCCGATATTTAGTTAGTAACTTGATTGTTTTTATAATTAAGTCGAACGCTACAGGTATTATGTTGGGCGCCCAAGATATTGTAATTGAGGCTCGAGATATAATGTCTAGCGCTTCAGATGATATCAGTGATATTGTTGACTTTTTTCAAAACTCAAATGATGAAATCATAATCTTTCAGTCAGTTTAATTGAAGTCTGGAGCTGGCATGTCAGTTAACTGCTAGTAGTCTGTTGTTATTTATGTATTATTGTCATTTTGTTTATTTTCTTTGGTTACATCTTCTGACATCAGACTCGGACTTCTCTTGAACTGAATTTTAATGTGCGCATTGTTATGCGTTTACTTTTCTACATTGGTTAGAGGTATAGGGGGAGGGTTGAGATCTCACAAACATGTTTAACCCCGCCGCATTTTTGCGCCTGTCCCAAGTCAGGAGCCTCTGGCATTTGTTAGTCTTGTATTATTTTAATTTTAGTTTCTTGTGTACAATTTGGAAATTAGTATGGCGTTCATTATCACTCAACTAGTATAAATTTGTTTAGGGGCCAGCTGAAGTACGCCTCCGGGTGCGGGAATTTCTCGCTACATTGAAGACCTGTTGGTGACCTTCTGCTGTTGTTTTTTTTTTATTTAGTCGGGTTGTTGTCTCTTTGACACATTCCCCATTTCCATTCTCAATTTTACGTATGGTTTGGGTTATAGGTTGAGATCTAGACATTATAAGCATAGTGCTCATTAGTTTAGCCTTGGTATAAAACACATAGTGCTCAGGACGATGAGCCGAGGATGAAGAATCCAAACCCTCCCCTAACCTGGGACAGTCGTAACTGTACAACATAAGAACGAACTATAACAGTCAGTTGGAAAAGGCTTAACTCATCAGAAGGATACAAAAAGATAAAGATATAAACAAAAACAGAGTGACCGTGTCTGGGCACTTATACATCGCAACAACAAAAAGACCATAGGTACAGATCTGATAGTACTCGCAGTTGCTGACAGCTAATTCAAAGCCAATAACAAATAATAAAAAATAATGCACTTAATACTATCAATCATTGCACATCTAACATCCAATGCATTCAGTGTAAAGACGTCATAAACATGACCTTATGTAATGCAAAGATACAGGTATCGACATAATGTAATTCCATGATTGTGCATTATGCATATGTTCCAGACCGTATGAATATTTGGACCGTATGCGTACTTTTTCAAAATACGCATACGGTCGGACCGTACGCGTATGGTCTGACTAAGGTCTGACTATATATATATATAGAAGCTGGTCAAGTTTATTAGATACAGATGTATAGAATAGATCAACATAACTCATATATCAAATAAATAAAATAAGTTCAATAGTTATTGAAATATAAAATTAATATATTAACTATTTAAAACAATCACGCTCATTTGATCTGTAAATCTCCGGTATTTAGCATGTCAGTAATTCAGTAATTGCAGCCCAGTACGCTCATTAAAAATACTGCTCAGACCGTACGCGTACTACGATCAAAATACTCATATGGTCTGGAACATATATAACAATTGTATTTAGTTTGCTTTCAATTTACTGATTACAAACTCAATATTGATAACAATAAAAACAATATTCAATGATGTAAATACAGTGTTGAATTTCTTAAAACCTCGGTCACACCTTACCGGATAGCTCGAACGGACGCCTAACGGATAACTTTTATTCAATCCGTTCATGTCCGTTAGACGTCCGTTCTTATCCGTTAGACGTCCGTCCATATCCGTTGCATGTCCGTTAAGGTGGTTTGGGTGTCTTCCTCCATCTTGGATTGTAAAAAACAGTGAACCAAAGGTCCATATTTTCTATCAAGTTAGCAAAATTTGATGCAGGAATGCAGAAATTTAATATGAATTTTCATTTAAAAAAAACAATTTATAAGAATATAACTTATAAATATTGATAATTTTGCAAAAATTGATTATTTTTTTTTGTTTTAAAAAAAAATTTAAATTGCCATTTTAAGGGGAGGTAACTCTAAAATAGTTCATTTTCTGAAGGATTCTTCATGGAATTTTCCTATTATGTATTTTAGTCGGAAAAAACTCACGGTGACCCTATCTTTTCTTTCGAAATTCTCAAAGCATTGTCTGGAAGTAATCTTTTCCTTAAGTATTGAACAATTCTATCATTTTGTTTAGTTTCTATCCACAAATTGGTGTTTTTTCCTGTATAATCCTTACAAAATGTGTCATTTTGTCGCGTCCTGTAGTGTGAGAAAATGCACGGTGACCTATCATTTTTATAATATATTTCAACATATATCAATAGATACTACGTTTTGGCAAAGTATGAACAAATTCTATCATTTTTATTTTAGACTCTCATACCACCTTAAGCGTACGTTTTATCCGTCGACGTCCGTTCTGTGTGGTGAAAATTTTTGAGCATGTTCAAAACTTTGAACGGACGTCCAACGGATTAAATGTCCGTTGAACGTCCGTTAGGCGTCCGTTTTGTACGGAACTCCTCCGTTTCGTCTCTGTTTTGTATCCGTTACGTGTCCGTTATACATCTGTTGGAGGTCTGGAAGATAAATTCACCAACGGATGTATAACGGGCGTTAAACGGATAAAACGGATGTTGAACGGATGAGAAACGGACTTCTGCCGGACGTATAACGGATAAAACGGACGATGAACGGATCTGAAACGGATAAATGCCAATTGAAAATTTTGCGTTAGGAATGCAAATTATTGGTATGTCAGATTAAGCTTCATGAATTCTTATTATTCATAATCGATTTTAGAGTATAGGCACGTCTTCATAATAAAGCAGTTCTTATTCAAGCCAGACACTGTCGTTTGGCGGAATTTTGAAGAACACACCAAAACCAGATATACAGAAACATTTTTAATATTTATGCGATTTACATGTATTATTATTGTCGCCTTTGGTTTTTTCGTATATCTACTTCATCCCTTTTATCCGGTACGCTTCCGTTAGGTATCTGTTTTATGCTTTACTTGTCCGTTGGGTGTACGTTCGACATCCGTTCTGTCCGGTACGTGTCCGTTTTGTCCGGTACGTGTCCGTTTCTCGTACGTTGTTTATCCGGTCTGTGTCCGTTTTGCATCCGCTACACGTCGGTTTAATTCGGTCAGTACATCAACGGACTCCCAACGGATAACAATTTTGTCAACGGACAGCTTTTATTTTTATCCGTTAGTCGTCCGTTCGTGCTATCCGGTTAGGTGCGACCGAGTTAAGGATAGACAAGTTTTCAAGGATCATTTATAAATTTGCGGGTGCGGTAAATTACATCTCCGTGAAAATGAGGATTTGTATATCAATTTTGTTACATCGGTTGTCTGATTATTTGTCAATCGAGCGAACATTCATTTCAATTTTTATTTTTAGGTAAAAAAAAAAATAACAACCAAATAGTGCATACTGATTTCTAAAAAATGGACGACAAACAAAAACGACGAAGAAAAAGAAATAAGAATTTGTCCTCTCAGGAGTTTCAGATTCCGGAAAAAGTGAAAAAAACTCTTCCTCCTACAGTTAATGTTGAGTTGGAAGTCGAATATATAATGAAAAATATGTTCGGCGCAGAATTGGGGAACATATTGCTTCCTGAGCAAGTAATTGAGGAAGCAGAAAACACTAAAACAGAAGACGAAACTATAAACGAAGACAATGTATATAATTTACAACACAACATGTACAAATCACTTCAAGACTCAAGTGACGAGGAAGATAAAAGTTTTTTTAAGTATAACACACTGCATGAGACCACACACAATTCCCCCAGGAACAGTGAACATGAGAATGATTCACTCGACATAAAACTGACAAAACCAAAAAGACCGATAAACAAGCCAGATGATTTAGGAGAAAGAATTCAGAAGAAGGTTTATCATGAGGATGATGAGTTTGAAAGAGGGGGACCAGTGCTGCCACTAAACAGTGATTCTGAAGAATATAGTCCTGCAGTCTATGTTTTACAGGACATTAACAAAGACTTTTCAGAACAAACACCACGAGAGAAAGATAGAAATAATGCCCCCAGTAATACTGAACATGACAATGATTCACCCGACATGAATTTGACAAAATCAAAACGACCGATAAACAAGCCAAATGATTTAGGAGAAAGAATTCAGAAGAAGGTTTATCATGAGGATGATGAGTTTAAAAGAGGGGGATCAGTGCTGCCACTAAACAGTGATTCTGAAGAATATAGTAATGAGGATGATGAGTTTGAAAGAGGTGGACCAGTACTGCCACTAAACATGTACAAATCACTTCAAGACTCAAGTGATGAGGAAGATAAAAGTTTTTTTAAGTATAACACACTGCATGAGACCACACACAATTCCCCCAGGAACATTGAACATGAAAATGATTCACTCGACATAAAACTGACAAAACCAAAAAGACCGATAAACAAGCCAGATGATTTAGGAGAAAGAATTCAGAAGAAGGTTTATCATGAGGATGATGAGTTTAAAAAAGGTGGACCAGTACAGCCACTAAACAGTGATTCTGAAGAATATAGTCCTGCAGTCTATGTTTTACAGGACATTAACGAAGACTTTTCAGAACAAACAACACAAGAGAAAGATAGAAATAATGCCCCCAGTAATACTGAACATGACAATGATTCACTTGACATGAATTTGACCAAACCAAAAAGACCGATAAACAAGCCAGATGATTTAGGAGAAAGAATTCAGAAGAAGGTTTATCATGAGGATGATGAGTTTGAAAGAGGGGGACCAGTGCTGCCACTAAACAGTGATTCTGAAGAATATATTCCTGCAGTCTATGGTTTACAGGACAGTAACGAAGACTTTTCAGAACAAACAACACAAGAGAAAGATAGGAACACAGAAGCTAAGTACAGGAAAGATGATCACATACCAGCTTTTTCAGATAACAATGATCCGTCAGATTCCAGCGAGGAACATTGTGAAATAGAATGCCCTTCGAAATTTTCTATAAAAATTAGCAAGCAAACATGGGAGACAATAAAACCTAAAGAAAAACAGTATGCCCTCTCTGGAAAGTGGACCGATGTTTTGAGCAAAGAGTTTTATAAGATTAACTCATCTTGTGTTTTAGCTTTTAAATATAACCGGGTGAAAAAAATGGGATCAAGAAAGAAAACAACACCATATTTTAAGGGAAAGGCGTATTGTGGGCATGCAAAAGGCACAATGTATGAATTTACCATAAGAAAAAAACCTAAAGACAGCAAGGAATTTATCAAGATAAAAGTCCAAACCCACGGAAACTGTGTTCATAAAGAACAAGTGGTAAAAAAAAGAAAGTTAACTGGAAAACAAAGAACTGAAATAGGAAAACGGTTAGAAACAGAAGGTGCCAGTAATGTGCACTATACTCTTATGGCAGATATGCCAAATGAAGCTATTGAACATGGAAATTTTACAGAATGCCTAACTAAAAAAGTCCTTCAAGAAGTGCTGTATGAAATACGACAAAAGGAAAAATTTGCTAAAGAAGATATAGCCGACGTCTTGCTTACAAAAAATGCAATGTCTGATCTTGACGAGACAAGCAAAAAAATAAAAGGGTATATTCAATCTGTTGGAGCAGATCCATTTAGCATTATTTGCTACACAGAAGAACAAATACGATTGATGAAAAGTTTAAAAAAAAATGGAACTTTGGTAATATATTTAGATGCTACTGGGAAAGTTGTTAGAAAAATACAGAACCAAACAAAAAAACCATTCTATTATGCAGCTTGTGTTAAAAGCCCCGTTAAAGGAGAGCCGTCAATGCCTGTAGCAGAAATGGTGACAAATGACCATACATCTGTATCCATAGCGTCATTTGCCTTGAAGCTAAGGCATGCCACTTCTATTGTATTTGGTAGGCCTATTGTTCCAGATCGTGTGGAAAGCGATTTTTCGTGGCCAATAATTAATGCCTCGCTTGCTGCATTTTGTGGCCAAAATATCAAGCAGTACTTAAATTCAATGTGGGGTTTATTAAGACGAGAAAACACAAACGAAGAAAGGAGAGACACATGTATAATACATTTATGCTGCAGCCATATTATAAAAAAAATTCGAGATAAAATGTCTGATTTAACGAAGGACAAGCAGCTGGGCAAATTTATTCTTTACTGTTTTGCTTTGCTGCAAAACGCAACAAAATTGGAAAAGGCAAAATTAACATTTAAGCATATCAAGAATGTCCTGACAAGTCCTACACGGACAAAAAAAGTAGAAGGAGGAATTTCGTATCTGAATCTAAATATTGAGAGTTCAATTGAAAGTCAAGTTGAAAAGGATACAGAAGGAGAAGGGGGAGATTTTGTCATAGACTTTGACGAAGATGACCAACTGGTTTCATTATCAACCATAAGAAAGTCATCACCTTTTAGTGACTATTTTTTCAAGCAGGAAGGCGAAATTGAACTAGACGAAACAAATGAGCAGCCAAATCCGTATTATCTACCTCCAGCTCTACTTTACATAGAGACATACATGCCAATATTTCCTTTATGGAGTGGAGTTGTCGTCAGTATAACAGAAGGGATAACAAGGGACTCAAATTGCCATGTCGAAAACTGGTTCAAAATAATGAAGAAAGACACTTTACAAGGCAAAAAACGTCTTGCTCCTGGGAATTTTATAAGAAGAATTTATCAGGTGCTGAAAGGTCGAATCAAGGGATTTTCCAAAACCGTTGGCAGCGGTAAGATTAAAACTACGAAGAAGGCAGTTGGACATAATATTGAACTGCAGGAAGAAATATGGAAAAAACGAGAAGAAAGTAATATCCGGTCTTACTACATAAGTCCAAGTAAGGCACCGGAACCAAAAAAGGCAAAACAAGTGTGCAAAAGAAATAATGGTTTAAAGAATGTAAAGAACAACTGCTGGCTAAATTCTTCTCTACAAGCTCTCAAGATGTGTACCAAGATTTCCTCATGTAGTTATGGTAAGAACATGTATACATATGATAGATGTTATAAGATCCTTGATAAAATAACTTGAATTTGTTTGTCCACTCCCAAAAACACTGAAATTGTACAGAATTAGTAATATTGTTTGAAAATTGATATGTATTACCATAGAAAGCATGAGAAACTTTAAACAACTAAAAGTGTTCAGCAAAGAGCAAAGAAAGATCTACAAAACGTTGGCATGACTTAAACCATGAATTGACACCTTATGACATTAAGCGCGTTACTGCCAAGCTTAGCTAGATAATTGAATCAAGGGATTTGAAAACGTAATGGACAAATTAGAACTGGCCTGCTGTTGAAAAAATAGAATAATCGATAGAATAATTATTGTTTGGCTTTAATCTCAAAAAGGATGATGACAAATTTAAATTACAAGTATATTTATCAACTCGAGAAACATCTGCCATAGAATATGTTCCCCGTTTATATTTGATTATATACTACTAGTAATTTTGTTGGTCCCCGGTACCAGGTTTTGCGTGGAACGTACAACCAACTGTTAGACCTCTTACGGGAACAATTTATAAAATCGGCGTCGCTCGACTTTTAAATAAAGAGTAACCCTTGGAAATATTAAGTATTTGGAAAATGGCCTCGTCGGCGCTCTTACGTGTCCAATTCTTGCAAGAATGTTATGAAACTTATGTCATAGGTTAATATTTATATCAGTAATGACTCGGACCGGCTTACTTTATATGAATATGCTTTATCAAACTGTGGAGTATATAAACGTATTATGAAAATAATTTTTTTTTCAATTCGTTTATGCACCAGTTTGTCTTCATTTCGTATTTTTTTAAATACCAAATGCACCATATTTAAAAAAAAAATGCTAATTTCGTTTTATAATCGTCAGCTTCTGACTTTCTAAGAGAACCTAAATTATTTTAATGCTTTGTCATATGGGTGTGTTTTTCTGGATAATTTGATATGGAAACGTGATAGATTGGTACAGTTAAACGAAGACATTCTCAATTTTTATATGTATTTATATCGGTTCGAAGATCGGGGTAATGAACTCTGAAGTTGTGGTAAAATCAATAAGACAAAGACATACTATCATTTATGTTCATAATTTTTATATAGATTAGACCGTTGGTTTTCCCGTTTGAATGACTTTACACTAGGAATTTTGGGTCTCCGAAGTTTATAGCTTGTTGTTCGGTATGAGCCAAGGCTCCGTGTTGAAGGCCGTACATTGGCCTAAAATGGTTTATTTTTTTAAAATTGTTATTTGAATGGAGAGTTGTCTCATTGTCACTCACACTACATCTTTAGACATATATCTATATAATAATGCGTATTTCCAACAATAAATGCACATTTAAAATCATATTAAATGCTGACACCACTAGATTATATTGTAGATGATAGCAAGGATGTTCTAAGAAATGTGGTTTTGAAGAAGATAGCATTGCTGAATACTAAAACTATACAGCCTACAGTTTATTCTATCACTGATATACTGGTAATGTATAACATTATGACATTTAAGGGGGTAGGACTTGGTAACACTAAAATGTTCCTCTCGTTAATTTTTTCGTTTATTTACATCCTTGAAAATATAGGGATCCATTCATCATCTGCCACTGAAGTGTTAATGAAATTAAATGGTCGTGATCTTTCATTTTATGTTTTGGGTATATTCAATATGACCAATGTTGGTGTACTCTTAAAATCGGCCGAAAACACCAGTAGGCAAAAATCATTTTGTGTTCTGGCACATGTTGTCATTCGAAATAGACTATTAAAATGCACAGAAGAAATATATTTCTAAGTAAATCTGAAACATCGTGGTAATACAAATAGCCTAAATGTAAAAAAAAGAAGTTTTTAATTATTGATACACTGGCATTCTCAGAACGAAAAAAATAGAGTTCATAGACAACAGTAAAGTCCACCTGACTGTCTTTGCATTCTTTTAATGTGTTATAATCGACGGTGTTCTGTCCCAATAATAATTGTAATGAATTTTATAAGATAAAAACAGTAATATTCAGTATGGGACGAGTATCCTTTGGGTGAGATAACATATTTTTAAACACAACTATATATTGGTTTCTCTCCCAGGCAACAAAATGTCCCTGCCATCAATAGTCAATAGCAAGAAGCCTTCAGAATTTATTGTTTTGATTGACAGTCTGTCACTATCCAACTAAGTACTGTGTAGATTATTTATTAGCATAAGCTTGTACTGGGATTGTGGTAAAGTCCAATACCAAGGTGCTCCGATTAGGAGGAACAATAACTTCCCAATGCGCAAGACCGGAAACCCCACTTCGATGCTAGAGATAACCCAACAAGACGTGCTACGAAGTCAAGTGACCGATTCACTGACTATTCAGTGACTATAACAGATAGTTAAAGGTTTGTAGCCATGAGTATAAACGCCCATAACAGAAACACAACATTGGTATCAGATGTGAACGCTGTCGTGGCTATAAATTTAGTTTTTGTGTGTCTATTTTGACGCGGTCAAATTCATATTTGGCGGGATTCTGAAAATATATTTTCGTGATTTCGCACGTGGGTCTGTAATAAACCATTGCATACACACCTACATTTATTCCCCTGAATGAACATATAATTATTGTTTATTACTTATGCGTTTTGTAATTACAGGGAGCAGAAATTGTAACTTGTAAAAAGTAATAATATTGAAATAAAGTGTTCATTTCAATTTTGCGCAGTCACACTTGAATTTTTACAAGTCAATATTTGTTTTTTTTTATAGCATACACTAAGTTTAACTGACAGTACATCAGTACAAATCAATTTTCCAGTTGTTCAGATGATATCTTCAAGAATCATGGGAATAGTGCCTTTCATATTTAAAAAACCCAAACACAATCAGTTAGTACAAACTCTGTATCAATGACTCAGCACTTAAAAACCATTAACTTTATTTTTCAATCCATTTGTTCAAATTGAATTTCCCAAATTTCTTTCTAAATGATTCCACAAACTTTAGTAAACCAGTGATCTGGAAGGATTTTTTCTCAATGGGCCCAGGGCCCCCCGAAAATAAATTCAATGAGCCATTTAAAAAAATAATGGGCCATGTTGTCCAATGAGTGGGCCATTTGAATTGACTTAAGTAAAACAAAAATAAAAAAGTATATCAGCAAAGAGGTGGTGTTACTTACCTTTATGATTCTTACTAATATCATGGATAGTGTTCTTGTGATTTTATTAATTTCAATTTCAATGAATATACAATACTTCTTCCTAACCAGACAATATTTAAGATAACCTTTATTTACAATTTTAAAACTGGTACTGTTGTCTTGGTCTTGTTCATGTTCATTTTTTATTTTACATTTAATTTGGGTCTTCGTCAATACCATACTTATTCCAGACGTTCCGTATTAGAGGACGTTTCTGGCATTTCCTCTGCACTTCTTGTATTATTATAACTTCATCACGATGACAAGAATAACAGTAGAGAGTATTAATTAATTGAAAGAACAAAACAACAATTCGGTGAAGTCATGATTTCAAAGTGTCAAAACGAGCCAAAGACCAAAACATGACAAGGACAGTTTAGGGCCTTTTATGGAGACATAAACTATATTCATAAAAAGGCTTTGAGATTTTTCAATCGAAATAATAGTAAACTAAGCTAACTTAAAAGATTATATGATATGAGAAAAAATGTCGTCTGTACTAGCCAAATTTTACAAATTTAAAGTTGTTTATAAATAATTATATCATGAACGATGGTTAACTACATTTTTTTGGGTAATCAGTTAAACCGCATGGTTCTATTATTACCATAGGAAAACACCCGAGACGTCCCAAAAATATATAAGTGCTCCTATCATTGGAAGAATATTACACAGTTGTGTACACACACATGGTGGCACGGAACACGATCGGAAATCCATAGGACGATTTTTAAACGTTTCGAAATGAAGTGAAAAAATCGTGCGCCACATGGGCGCTTATATTTGTCACTCTATGCGCCATTTATCGTCGATATGCGCAATAAGCGCAGGGCACACGTCCTTCCCGATCACTGAGTAAACGAGTCTTTATCTGTTTAATAGTCATTATATATATATATATCTTTAATGAAATTAATGCTTTGTTGTGTAAAACATGTACAGTTAACTGGATCTGTTTGCTTAATATTTTCCCTGTCAAATGTAAACAACATAAATGCTTGATCACTGTTTAATTAACTGCTATGTTTTTAATAAAATGCAGCAGCACAAATGATTTTCAATACATGTGTAAAAGTTGTCTCCCATATATCAGGTCTATCCCCTTAAATGAATCCATATACAATTGTTTCTTAGATTCCATATAAACATGATAAATGTTTGTGTTATATTTATTTCATCAATTTAAAACGTTTTCTAATTTCTGTAATCATGGTACGTAATGGTAATTTATTTTCCTTAATTCATAACATCCTTTTCATGTGGGTCTCTGCTCTCATTGGGGCCCATCCGCAGTGGCGGATCCATAACTTTTCATATGTAGGGGCCCGCTCCGGTCATGCTTCAGTGATTTCCTATATAAGCAACCAATTATTTTGGGGGGGGGCCCCTAAATTCGCCTCTGCCCCGACTCCCCCTTTAACAATAGTTCATAATACACAGATAAGCGCTAAAATTATTCATGTGTCATTAAAATTAATAGAGAACACACAAAAAAAAAGATTTTTTTTGTGGAAAAAAGGAGGAGCCGGGCTAGAAAAACAATTATCCTGTCCCAAGTTACCTATGATTTTTGATACCTTTTCTGAAATTCTCAAGTCACTAAATGTTTTACAAAAAAAAGAAGATGTGGTATGAATGCCAATGAGACAGCTCTCCACAAGAGACCAACATGACACCGAAATTAACATTTAAAGGTCCCCTTGCTGGAAAAACAATTATCCTGTCTCAAATTACCTATGACTTTTTTCTGAAATTCTCAAGTCACTAAATGTTTTACAAAAAAAAGAAGATGTGGTATGAATGCCAATGAGACAGCTCTCCACAAGAGACCAACATGACACCGAAAATAACATTTAAAGGTCACCTTGCTAGAAAAACAATTATCCTGTCCCAGTAAGCAGGATCTGGGATCAGAAACCCCCAATGAGACCCCTTTCATGGACTATTGCAAAACAGAAGATGAGGTTATATTGTATGTTATCTACAAAATCATAGATCATTTTATATAAAATCACACCAGATGCTTCAACAATGTTCAAATATGTACTTACTACTATAGATTAACATAGAATGCACACAACAGTAAGATGTAACAAAATTAAATCTACATATTACAATGTACCAAGGATTTGTAATTACTGTTGAAAGATATTTGTTACACAATTAAATTGATATTTGTTCACGATTTTACTACTCTTTTGGTGGTGCTGTACCCTTTACGGTTCATCATAAGGAATTGAAAAATATGGCCGTGTTTACACCTAAAAAATTACTATGAGTACAGACAAACTGGTACATCTAGGAAAGTTTTAAGGCATGGCAGGAACTAGATATATAAAAGTTATATGAAGTCTACGTTTCAGAAAATTAAAAACTTACCTGCATTTTGATGTGCATTTTTTCCCAGTCTGCAAAAGATAGCAAAATAAACAAACACCCGAGTTTCATTTGATACGGTCCACTCAGCTACACAGTTTAAACCTGTTAAAACACCTATTGTTTACAGGTGACTATTGTCCATCTATTGTCCATTTAAATCAATACTACTCACAACATTGATTATATGAGGGGAGCTTCTCAATCGTTTTCACTACTTAGTTAATTTTTGCACCTTCTGCTGGAACGAAAAAAAATGGATAGAAAAATCTAGAAAAGTTATAATTTTCTGAAACATAAAATGCATTTAAAATTTATATATCTAGTTCCTGCCATCCCTTAAAACTGTTGCAGGTGTATAGGTTAGTCTGTACTCAGAGTAAAATTTGGAGTGTAAATACGGCCATTTTAGCCAAAAGGTTATGATGAACCTTAAGATTTGCATATAGTGGATTCTAATTATTTATTGTTTTGTAAAGATAAATATAAGTCAACAGAACACTTCCTACATCAACTACATGTATATCAGCAGTCTTTGTATGCTTCAAAATAATATAAATATCTACAAAAGAATAAATTATCGATTTTCAAGTAACATATTTTTTTGTTTTTTGTTTGTTTTCAGAAATCATTTACCTTGAATGTGGAACTGAAAGATCTGGCAAATGGAAGACAACACGATCCATCGATTTTTCTGGCCTATTTCCTCGAGACACTTAAAGAATTTGTTCCATGTGTTCTTAGATATGACCATCACTGTTTGAGATGCAACCGTGTAAGTGTAAATGATTCCTATACTTCATTTAGTATGCTATTTTTCTATAGACTGTCCAATCCTACAAACATGTCCATTTTATGATTTATTTAATTTCTTTATGACCAGAGTTCGCGAAAATGGTCGGTCCTGACCGCCAAAATGAGGCTCAGACCAGTATTTTGAAACCTAGTGCCGGTCCTGATGACCGATGTAAAAACGGCCGTTGTAGTTCCCTTTTTATCGGTAATTAGTTGTATCGCAACTAATTCCAATACGTGTTTACATCGGTCTTCAGATGTACCTGCAGGTTATTTCCGGTACTGGATTCCTGTTATTATAGACAAGCTGCCGATCTACACGTGGCCTGCTAAATTTGTTCTTGGCAAACAATCGGCGATTGAAATCTTAGATGGAGATAACAAATACTGAGAAAATGATTCAGTTGATGAAATTGATAGTTAAGATGACTATAAGAACAATCAGAAGAACAGAACGTGTCCTTCATTTTTAATTTGTCCGTGGCTGTGAAAAATAAAACTAAAAATAACAATAAAGATATTTTTGGATAAAATATGTTATTATTTTATATTAGGATCAAATTGACAGATTTTTAGGACTGGCAAAAATTTTGTAGGACTGACAAATAATTTTGCTCTGTCGGTCCAATGTCCGACGGGTCAAACGAAGTTTTTGCGAACTCTGTATGACTATTTTCCCCTGATTCAAATGTCTATATGACGCTTTTCAATCCATAGCAAAGGTCTTTTTATTTTAATGATTCCAGATAACAATTTTGGTACAAAGTAATCACTTTCAAGGTCAAGATATATAACATGTCATTTGATTGTAAATAGGCCAACGGTCAATATCATTGTTAATTAAAGTATAAATATGTTTGAAAAATGGTTTATGATTCATAACTTCAGTTTCCTTTTATCGGTAAGAATAAGTTTATGCACAAGAAAAAATCATAAAAGGAATGTAAAAAATGCTTAGATAGCTTTTCTTAATCCTAAATTCATGAAACTCACAGCAAAGCATTTACGTGAAGCATTTTTCGAAAATATAAATGGTGGTTCCTCAAACGGTTGCTATTCTATAAAAGATTGGTCAGTAAATGTCCATAATACATTTAATATCTTGTATATATAAAGCAAAATTTTAAAACTGTCTTCTGAAGATGTATACAGGTACATTGTTTCCAGATTTTATCAATATATTAAGTCTATTGAGTTAATGGGAGAAAAAGGGATATAGAGCAAATGTATATGTGACAAAATACATAGAAAAAATATAAATAATCAAGGATCCTGTTTTTAGCTCACCTGGGGCAAAAGGGCTGAGTGAGCTTTTATCATCACTTGGTGTCCCTCGTCTTTCATCTTCTGTCATCTATCATCAGGTGTTAACTTTTACAAAAATCTTTTCCTTAGACTACTGGGCCAAATTTGGCCACAATCATTAGGGTATTTAGTATAAAAAAATGTGCCTGATGACCTGGCCAACCAACCAAGATGGCCACCATTGCTTAAAATAGAACATAGGGGTAAAATGTAGGTTTTGGCTGAAACATGTATCTCAAACCAAAGCATTGAGGAAATCTGACATGGGATAACATTGTTTATCAGGTCAAGGTCTATCTGCCCTGAAATTTTCAGATGAATCAGATAACCATTGTTAGGTTGCTGCCCCTGAATCTGTAATTTTAAGGAAATTTTGCTGTTTTTGGTTATTATCTTGAATATTATTATAGATAGAGATAAACTGTAAACAGCAATAATGTTCAGCAAAGTAAGATTTACAAATAAGTCAAGTAACCAAAATGGTCAGTTGACCCCTTTAGGAGTTATTGCCCTTTATTGTCAATTTTTTTTTAAAATTTCCTAAAATTTGTAAATTTTTATTAACATTTTCCACTGTAACTACTGGGCCAAGTTCATTATAGGTAGAGATAATTGTAAGCAGCAAGAATGTTAAGTTAATTAAGTAAGATGTACAAACACATCACCATCACAAAAATATAATTTTGTCATGAATCCATCTGCTTCCTTTGTTTAATATTTACAATTACATAGACCAAGGTGAGCAACACAGGCTCTTTAGAGCCTCTAGTTTCTAATACTATATGCAATAGGTCAACTAGTGCAGGTTTTATTTGACCTTGACCTCATTTTCATGGTTCATTGCTAAGTGTTACATATTTGTATTTTGGTCTGTTTTTGTCGAGCCTTCGACTTTAGTCGAAAAAGCGAGACTAAGCGATCCTACATTCCGTCGGCATCGTCGGCGGCGTCAACAAATATTCACTCTGTGGTTAAAGTTTTTGAAATTTTAATAACTTTCTTAAACTATACTGTATTTCTACCAAACTTTGACAGAAGCTTGTTTATGATCATAAGATAGTATCCAGAAGTAAATTTTGTAAAAATAAAATTCCATTTTTTCCGTATTTTACTATAAATGGACTTAGTTTTTTCTGCGGGGAAACAAAACATTCACTCTGTGGTTAATGTTTTTAGAATTTTAAAAACTTTCTTAAACTATCCTGGGTTTGTACCAAACTTGGACAGAAGCTTGTTTATGGTCATAAGATAGTATCCAGAAGTAAATTTTGTAAATAATTAAATCCATTTTTTCCATATTTTACTTTTAAATGGACTTAGTTTTTCTGCCGAGAACCATTACATTCACTCTGTGGTTGAAGTTTTTAAATTTTTAATAACTTTCTTAAACTATCCTGGGTTTGTACCAAACTTGGACAGAAGCTTATTTATGATCATAAGATTGTATTCAGAAGTAAATTTTGTAAAAAGATTACTCCGTTTTTTCTGTAATTTACTTTTAAATGGACTTAGATTTTCTTACAATCATAAAATAGTAACAAGAGGAATATTTTGATTTTTTTCCTCATTGTTGTTGAGCCTGCGAGTTACAGCAAAAATAGGCGAGACACTGGGTTCCGCGGAACCCTTACAAATTTTTCTTAATTAATCAGCAATAGGTCAACTATATTTGTTGTATGGAAGAATTGTTAGCTGTATATGTCTGCCTGGCATGGTTCATCTGACTATGACCTCATTTTCATTGTTCATTGATCAATGTTTAGTTTTCTTGGTTAATGTTAAGTTTATGTGACAGTTGTAATACAGCTTTATATTTAGGACTATCAACATAAAATCAATGATTAGTAAAGAAGGTGAAACATTTCAGGGTGTGCACTCTTGTCATATTATTTTTGCTGTTTGTTTGTCCTGACTAACTCATTTTACAATGATAATTGTAAGGCCTTTTATACATATAGTTTCTTTATGATGTCAGGGCGAAGGCTTTATCGTGAAGGCCTTACTGTGACCTATGATAATTATATACATTTACTACCTTTACATGCAGGTCATGTAGGTCTTGGGTGAAAAGATGTCTCATTCATTTTTTGTCATTGGAAATCACACCAATTCAACTTATGTTTATATTGTAATAATTCTTATATGATTTGCATATCTATAAATACTTGAATTGGATTGGTCAATTAGAATTTTTCTTCGGACTTTTATTCAGTTTGTGAGTTAATCGCCCCGGTTTACACATCAATAACCTCTAGAAAAAATGTGTTTAATCCTATATTGCATTTTTTTAAGAAAAGATGTTTACATCTTTATTTTAAATTGTACCAAAAAGTAAAAAACAAATTCATCCTATTAAACGTATACCACTCCCACCTCCAATTATTCTCCTGAACCACTGAGTAGTCTTGATGTACGTTATAATTAGTAACTTGAAGGAACAAACATGTATTTTAATTTGTTAACAAAACGCCTCCCCATTTATACAGAATTATTTTTGCAGGAATTTGTTGGAAGAGAGGAAAAAACTTTGATCTTGTCAGTTGAACTAGTTCATCAAGAATTGAAACCTTCTGTTCAGAAAATGGTAAATGAATATCTTAAAACTGAAACATTGACAGATGAAAATATGCTGTAAGTTTGTGATTATTTTTATTCAGTTAAGCTAAGTTAGTGCAAATAGGATTATGTGATTTTGACATATTGGTTAACATGGTTAAACCGTTTTTGGTTCAGGACTCCTTGAGGTTTTAACATATATATCATTTTCATACCCCATGTCTGTTTTATAGCAGAGGAATATAGTGTAGGCGGAATCGCTTTGTTGGTCCATCCACTACAATAAGTACTTTTATATCTGCAACTCCTCTTAAACTACTAATTATAATAATGTTATGAACTTTATCAAATTATTAATCATATTATTCTTACAAAACATGGCCTTAATCCTGGTCTTCTATGGGTAGGGATACAATGCAGAAAATAAATCACTATGTAACATTTGATAAGTGTACTGTTTGGACAAATTAATACTTAATGTTTCTACTTGTCATTTAATATCCCCTTCTCTAAACTATATCTGCAGAAGGGGTCATTTACATACACACAGAGTGACATGTCAATGTACACAAGGCTCATAATATTTTGTCGAAGTTGACTTGCTTAGTCCTGTTGCCCCTTGGTGACGACTAATGATATTTCTCCACCTTGTTATGTTCTTTGCTAGCCTCTCCAGATAGTGACACATGTACCCAGCTATACCCCTTATTAATTTTACTGAAAATGGCCTTGTTACTGCTCTTGCAGAAACAAGTCTTGCCAGAATTTTATAAAAACTTATACTATTGCTCAAATTCAGTAATATATCAGACTTCAAACTTCAAAAATTGGTGCTGATTGACTTTTCTAAAAGAGTAAAGTCTTTGGACTTCAAATGCTTTGACAGATGAAATATGTACATCTGAACTCAATTTTTCAATACATATATTAAACTTTATCATATTTGCTGGACTATTTTTTAAGATTAGCAGGGGTTTTAAATATTTTTGCCCCCCCCCCTCCCCCGTAAGAAAAACACAGGCTTTTCCATTGCCTTCTTTGAAGTACCAGTTTTGTAACCACAACTCCTCCATAAACCACCTATTGTATTTTTTAATGAAATTTTCTCAGATTCTTCACTATACAATTATGTTGTCCACCTCATATTCTTTTAATGCAGTAATAAAATTATGTGGTTTTTCAAAGTAGACATTGCTGCAATTTTGTATTTTATTTGGCTTAGTAAATAGTTTGATTCGAGCGTCAATTACGATTCTTGTTTTTAAAGAAAACTTCCATCTGGCGGAGAATAAATTATAAACATTATGCCTTAGTTACGCATTTACTCTTATTCTTAGGTTTTTTTTCCCTTTTTTTTTAAATGAACAAATGATCAAAGCGGAATCTCTTAACATTATAGTTATATCACATAGTTTGATCTAATTTTGATATGATTTTGCTTTTAATTTTCATGAAGACAAATAGTTTCCTTTATATTAATTAATGATCCAAATTTGGTTCTAGTGGTGTAAGTTTTCGCTAATATGTTTTATTACGGCTCTGTTACATAGTTTATAAAAAATCAAATAAGGTAAACTTATTACATCTTAATTTTATTACTTTTTAATTTATGTACTGACATTGCATGCTTTTGTGCTGTTTGTTCATTTTTTTATTGTTTGATTATTAGAATTTGCAGGCATTGCAAAATAAAAACACCATTCGAGCGTATCACTAGAGTCATCCAGACACCGTCAACATTAATCATCCAGTTAAAGAGATTTACAAATGACTTGGAAAAAGTAACAGATACAATCAAAGTAGACAGGTAAGAAAGACCTTTTTACAGCAATAAACTTGGGTTTGTAGATAAAACCAAAATAACTGGTAACCTTGCTTGCTGACAGCATTATAAAATGATTACTGTTCCCTGAACCAGGGGAGGGGGGGGGGGTGGGGGGCATAGAAAATTTATACCATCTATAGGTTAAAATATCTCTGACAAATTCTCCAATAAACTCAACAAAAAAAAGGGTTATGTCCCTTGGAAATCATTTTTTTTTTTGGAAAATAGACCTGTTTGCGTTTCACAGGACCTATTTTTGTCAGATTTTCTGAAATGTATGTTAGAGTTCAATATCAGCAATATATGGACAAATTTTTTAATTGGTGTCGATCGACTTTTTAAATAATGAGTTATGCCACTTTAAAAATAATGAAAAATGACCTTGTTAGCACTCTCAAAGGAAGAATTCTTGAAATTATTTTATGAAACTTATTGCATACTTGGTTTAAATCAGCATTGTTTTGGACTAGTATGAAAATGTGGGTGATGATAGATTTTTAAAAGAGTGGGATGCTCCTTGGTAGGCAAAATATGTTCATTGGAACTATGTCTTTTTTTAAAAGTTCAGATACAGTTACCATTATTAGAGACACCTAGTCTGAAAGATAACCAATAAGAATAGAAAGCTCAGAAAGGAGGACAATTTACCAAAGTCTGATTGGTATAATTGCTTACATCAACTACAACTACATTTGGTCTTAGATCAATATGTGTGTTCTCGCAATCATACCACCTCTATGTTGATATAAATTTTTGCTGTCAGGAATCGAAGTATGATTACTCTATTAGTAAAAGATATCGATCAATTTTAGAGAAGCAAAAGTTGCATGTTCAACTTGTGGATTTGTAAACAAGTCTATCTGCAGACATATTGACTGGTTAACCTTTCGACCTACGACATTCACAACATGTTTTTACATAAATCTGATAAAAAAAATGAAAATTGCTCAATAACTGTACTTTAAAAAAAATAATTTAAAAATGCATATATATATCTATAATATTTCGGTACTACAATCATTGATCATGATTATATTATTGAATAAGAATGGAAACAGTGAATGCGCCAAGAGACAACAACCCAACCAAAATGTGTAAAAACATTGACCGAAGTACATTTTGTCTGAAGCCTGGAAGCGTTCATTCTAAAAATGCACATGGTCAATGCTAGGATTAAATTACTAAAATAACTTCTTTTTTTTTATATACTTTTCTAGGATAATTTCTATTGATGAGGCACAGTATACTCTTCGGTCTGTACAGGTAGGTTATCCTAAAAATAAGAATTAAAGAAAATGCCATCTTAATTACATACTATATCAAAGAATAAAAGTTGGTTCTGAACTATTTTATGCAGACATCTGTAGTGGATCCAGGGGCTGTGATGGCGTAAACTCCCTTACCCTGCATCCTTTTTATTATTATTTTAGGTTTTATAGCAAAAAAGTTGAAAAAATGTTTACTTCACTCCCTAGGCAAGAATACTTTACCCTAAGCACTTCCCTCCTTTTTAGAATTCTGGGATTTATCCCTAGAAATTTCTCTTTGAATAGAGGTGTATCGTAAGCATTGATATTGAATATTGAACAGATATATCATGTTATGGAGGGGTATTTGCATAAAATACCAGTCAAGGGACTGTGAAATTTCCCGAGCCGCTAGGCGAGGGAAATTCTGTCCCAAGACTGGTATTTTTCTCAAATACCCCTACATAACATGTATGTGTATGTAACAATGTTTTAGATTTTAACGAGAGAAATTTATGTATTACTGAAAAATTATTACACCAGGATTTTCGATATCACAAACTAGTCAAAACATTTACTAAATTTTATCATCGGCATAAAGACATCATTCGTAAATATAGCTCAACATGCAGACTTCTAATACGTTCAGGTATTTCACATCCAATTTTTTATGGAAATATTCTTTATAAAGCACAAAGGTGTCAGTATTCACCTCAAAACCTTTGAATAGACTTATTAAGAAGGGATATCATTACGATACTGTTGTCAGATCATTAAAGATTGCATATTTTTGCGTTAATATTGAGTCACTGATAAGGTCTTTGCATCATTACTAAACCCATTTATTCTAAAAACAGTTGTTGGCATAACACGGGTTATGTTCTTCTCATATATGTTATGATGGTATGATACTAAACCCCTAACGGGAAGAATTGTGCCTGATGTTCATATGATGGTATAGGGGGAGGGTTGAGATCTCACAAACATGTTTAACCCTGCCGTATTTTTGCGCCTGTCCCAAGTCAGGAGCCTCTGGCCTTTGTTAGTCGTGTTTTATTTTAATTTTAGTTTCTTGTGTACAATTTGGAAATTAGTATGGCGTTCATTATCACTGGACTAGTATACTGTAAACCAACTTATTTTTGCGGATACTTTATTTCGCGTTTTACCCTTTGTAAACTATTTCGCGGCTATTTAATTTCGCGATATTCTAATTTCTGGATATAGATTAATAAGGAAAGATCTAAGTTTTACATATTTGCGACGATTTATATTCGCGTTAATTTTCTACTCGCGAAAATAAATCGCTCGCAAAGTTGGTTTACAGTATATTTGTTTAGGGGCCAGCTGAAGGACACCTCCAGGTGCGGGAATTTCTCGCTACATTGAAGACCTGTTGGTGACCTTCTGCTGTTGTTTTTTATTTGGTCGGGTTGTTGTCTCTTTGACACATTCCCCATTTCCATTCTCAATTTTATGTACTAATACGCGTTAGCTAGCTTTCATTATGAAACGTCTTATCTATAATCTTTTGGCGGGAAGATGCCCGCAGGGTAAAAAAGGAATATCCAAAAACAGGCAAATTCGTTTTAAATGAGGAAAACATTTTAGAATATGCGAAAAATACACTGGCTATCAACCAATCAAAATCTTGCTTTCTTGTATAAGGTGTTATTATAAATTGAACATTTTTTATGGAATTTGATTCATTACAGGTAGATGCATATTTTTTTAACTATATATATTGAAATGGTTTTACAATATTAACAATCTTTTTATAGATACATAGTGGAAATTTTCTCATGCATGGACATTGTACGTAATTCAGTTTGTGAAGCGTTATGTTTTTGTTTGGTTGTAATTATCTTATATTTTCTAACGAAAACCAAACTCAAGTTGATTTTTTGTCTTCACTTGCATCCGTCTTCTTTTATTGTACCCTTTAATACAATATGTTTTCTCCTTAAACCACCGAAAAAAGGAAACCTATCTAAACTTGATGTTTTTTTTCAAAATCGAAAGTTTTAAGTTGAAGTGAAAACAACTGTCACAGGCAGTCATAACAATTTACCATAGCCTGACTTTTAAAAACCGATTATGGTGATGAGGCAAACATTGATAAAATAGTTGAAGCTGATTTGCAGTGCAAAGATACTTGAACAGACTTTATTTTTATGATGATAGTTATTACAAGAAACCCCTCATCTTGAAGTTAAATTTCGAGTTCTGAATAAATTTGTCTTTTATACTCATGATACTCTCAGATACAAAATGATGCATGATTAAAGGAGTTAAAGACCAGCATTCATTTTGAAAGGATAACATTATTTTGATAGTATAGATCATGTTATAAAAATGCACAAGTATAAAAAATTGATACAAAAAGGTACATTTGTATACATGCCTATGTATAAAGGTATGAACAGTTCTTTGAAATAAAAGGGTTAATTGAAACAACTGTATTTGTAAAAAAACAACCTTACTTGCAAAATCTCTCTTTGTTTGTTATTTTAGTTTCTTCAACATTATTTTGTTCAGTTTTATTCATACTAATAATTATTTCAGTTGTTGCTAATGAGTATTGTACATGATTTTTATAGATGTTTTTTTTCACTGAACATCACAGAAATATTTAAGAATTAAAAAAAATCTGTTTATGTAAAAAAAAAAAAATATACTAATGGAAAAAAGAACTGCATAAAAAAATATCATGTCATTGGGACCACTTGAATTTACTTTTAACGACCTTGATGACAAATAAAACCAGTGCAATTATGAGATTATGTGATAACTCTACATTTTGTGAGATGGTTTTATCTTTTAGGTCATGAAAGATATTGAAGTGCTTCCAGAGACATACCTTGTCATTTTATTTAAATTAAGTTTGAAAAATTCAGGCTCTTTGATCAATTAATTAAGATGTTGTAATAATGGTGAACGCCACCAGAAGCTCCTAGGCACTTTAAAAAATGTTGGATTACGTCTCTTTGTCATTCAGAAGCAATTTTTGTCTGCCTAGCTTTAGTGACTTAATTCATGATTGAGCATGAATAACTGACTGTTCTGCATTGCTTATCTTTTGCTTCAGAATCTTGTTTGTTTAGGTATTAATAACAAAATGAGCACAGTACCCAAATTTTAACATGAGATTACAAATTCAAGCATGGATAGTCAGTATCAAGATTTTCATCTCTCCCTTTTAAATTTGAATTTTAAGATTCGTTAAAAAAAATTTGTTTTTCATGACTTTGAAACAATAATGTAGAATTGATCAAAAATGGGGGAGCTGAAGGTGAAAATTGGATTAGTTCTTTACAAAAAACTTCACATGTATCACCATTTATGTTTTTATAAGAATTTTTTCGATGCTCTGTTTCTTTTTTCCATGAGTATACATTGGGAACACATCTGTAGATTCTGAAGCGAAAACAAAATTAAAGACGAATATCACTTTGTTCTTGAGTGTTTGTTTTTTTACTTACTTAGAAGTTAACATTTCAAAGATAAACTATCAGATGCAGACTTCCAGCAAATGAGCAATGACAAAAACTTTTTCATGTGTTAGTCAATTTTCCTAGAAAAATTGGTAAATATCTAGTGGGCACCATAAAGAAATGCTGTCAAATATTTTGTATTTGGACAATTTTGATTTATTATCTAAAAGAATATTCAATTTGTTATTGAACATTTATATTTTAAACATATATTTGAATTTAATCATTATACATTCCAGTTGGATAAATTAGTTATTGAGACTTTTTACCAGATCTGTGTCACAAATTAAGAAATAATTGATGCAAGCTATACTTTATTGAAGTTTTAACATGGGTAGGCATTATATTCATGATTATTTTTGCCTGAGCAATAGTGAATGAAATTTTATTGTCGGATGTGAATAAGTGTTGGATTGTGTAGGGTCTTCAATGAACCCCCCTTTTTAGCTCACAAGTGAGCTTATGCCATCACTTGGCGTCTGTCGTCCGTCGTCTGTCGTCGTAAACTATTTCAAGAATCTTCTCCTCTGAAACTACTAGGCCAAATACTTTCAAACTTTAACTGAATGTTCCTTATGGTATCTAATTTATAAATTGTATCCGAAGTTTTGATCTATCAACAAACATGGTCGCCATTGCTAAAAATAGAACATAGGGGTCAAATGCAGTTTTTGGCTTATAACTCAAAAACCAAAGCATTTAGAGCAAATCTGACAAGGGGTAATATTGTTTACCAGGTCAAGATCTATCTGCCCTGAAATTTTCAGATGAATCAGACAACCCGTTGTTGGGTTGCTGCCCCTGAATTGGTAATTTTAAGGAAATTTTGCTGTTTTTTGTTATAATGTTGAATATTATTATAGATAGAGATAAACTGCAAACAGGAATAATGTTCAGCAAAGTAAGATTTACAAATAAGTCAAATGACGGAAATGGTCAGTTGACCCCTTTAGGAGTTATTGCCCTTTATAGTCAATTTTTAACCATTTTTCGTAAATCTTAGTAATATTTTACAAAAATCTTCTCCTGAAACTACTGGGCAAAATACTTCCAAACTTTAACTGAATGTTCCTTAGGGTATCTAGTTTGTAAATTGTATCCGAAGTTATGATCTATCAACAAACATGGTCGCCATTGCTAAAAATAGAACATAGGGGTCAAATGCAGTTTTTGGCTTATAACTCAAAAACCAAAGCATTTAGAGCAAATCTGACCGGGGCTATTTTGTTTATCAGGTCAAGATCTATCTGCCCTGAAATTTTCAGATGAATCAGACAACCTGTTGTTGGGTTGCTGCCCCTGAATTGATAATTTTAAGGAAATTTTGCTGTTTTTTGTTATTATCTTGAATATTATTATAGATAGAGATAAACTGTAAACAGCCATAATGTTCAGCAAAGTAAGATTTACAAATAAGTCAAATGACGGAAATGGTCAGTTGACCCCTTTAGGAGTTATTGCCCTTTATAGTCAATTTTTCACCATTTTTCGTAAATCTTAAAAATCTTTTACAAAATTCTTCTCCTCTGAAACTACTGGGCCAAATAATTCCAAACTTTAACTGAATGTTCCTTAGGGTATTTGGTTTGTAAATTGTATCCGAAGTTATGATCTATCAACAAACATGGTCGCCATTGCTAAAAATAGAACATAGGGGTCAAATGCAGTTTTTGGCTTATAACTCAAAAACCAAAGCATTCAGAGCAAATCTGACCTGGGGTTATTGTTTATCAGGTCAAGATCTCCAATGTATCTGCCCTGAAATTTTCAGATGAATCGGACAACCTGTTGTTGGGTTGCTGCCCCTGAATTGATAATTTTAAGGAAATTTTGCTGTTTTTGTTTATTAACTTGAATATAATTATAGATAGAAATAAACTGTAAACAGCAATGATGTTCAGCAAAGTAAGATCTTCAATTAAGTCAATTTGACCAAAATTGTCAATTGACCCCTTAAGGAGTTATTGCCCTTTAAGGACTTTTTTCGCAATTTGTTCATCATGTTGACTTACTTTAAAAAATCTTCTCCTTTGAAACTGCTGTATCAATTTCAGCCAAACTTAGGCTAAATGAGTTTCAGAGTATTTAGTATAAATTTTATATTTTATTTCCTTGTATGTCGAGAAACATAGCTACTATGGCTAAAATAGAACATAGGAGAAAATGATTATTTTTTTTGGCTTTTGAGGAAAATAGGACGATCCAAAAAACATTTAAATAAATTGAAAAGCCAAAATAATCATTGATGAGAGATTTAACCAAAAGAATTAAGGTGAGCGATTCAGGCTCTTGAGAGCCTCTTGTTTGTTTGTAAACAAGCTAACGACTGGCAATGTGATTTTTCAGAGGGAGGAGTTTTCAACAAGCCAGCATGACATTATTAGGTCAAATATGTCAATTTCCAATTGCAACACATTACAATCATAATAAATGAATTATTAACAAAAATTAACAAAAATGTGCATCATTTAAGAGTTTGGAAGTGAAATATATTAAATGCATGCCAATTTGATAAATTAATTATTCTGCAGTAGTCAATATATGCATGTGCAAACAAATTTTATATGATTTAGAGCATGGGTTTATTCATAAAGCGAAAGAAGCACGTAATATTAGAATCGAATATAGACTTATATATAAAAACTAAATTAATTATATTAGGTAACTTACAGACCCATTGTGTGTGTAACATCATTTATTTCGATTATTTGTTTATTAATCCCCTTTTTTAACAGACTATACATTGACACTGGAGGAAGAGAAAATTGTGTGTTATAATGATGAGCTGGTGAATATTGAAGACAAAGGAATCATGACTAATACATCTATTCAGGTAATAACATTCATAAACTTTTGTATACAACAATAACATTAAGGTGTATAATACTAAGGCTTTTCTACCTCAGACATAAATTACCATAGCTGTATTTGGCAAAACGTTAAGGAATTTTGGTCCTCAATGCTCTTCAACTTCGTACTTTATTTGGCCTTTTTAAATTTTTGGGATTTGAGTGTCACTGATAAGTCTTTTGTAGACGAAATGCGCCTCTGGCATATATACTAAATTTAGTCCTGGTATCTATGATGAGTTTCGTTACCACTAAATCAATCAAGAGGCGAGAAAACAATCCAATAAGTTTGACAGTTGATAGGTATTTTAAAACAGATATAAAATTGAGATTGGAAATGGGGAATGTGTCAAAAGACAACAACCCGACCATAGAAAAAACAACAGCACAAGGTCACTAACAGGTCTTCAATGTAGCGAGAAAGTCCCGCACCTGGAGGCGTCCTTCAGCTGGCCCCTAAACAAATATATACTAGTTCAGTGATAATGATGTTTATATTAGTATCACTAAAACAGCTTTTTTATATTTGATGTATCTGTAAAATATCTGTGCAATATTGGGTTACATCATGATCATGGTTTATGATTGTAACATGAAAATGAAAGTATATAGAAATTGCAATGTGACATCAAGTGAATTTTATGTTATAGTTATTGAACAAGCAAGTCTGTATATATGATTTAATCTGCACAGCTTGTAATACCCTGATAAACCTGAATGACTTGCACAGATATCCATGAAGGAGCCACTTTTTCAAGAGAGTGACCTGAATGTTCAAAAAAATCACACATTTATGTTTGTTGCCTGGATAGTGCCTTCAATTTATGTGGGATTTCCTTCAAACTTATTTGAAGTTTTTGTAATATAAATGGTTAGATTGAATAGATTTCTGCAAAAATCTGTATAGGGGGCCACTTTTTCAGGAAGAGAACTTGGTAAAAAATCATACGTGTATGCTTGTCGCCTGAATACCACCTTCTGTTATTCTAAGATTTCCAATAAACTTTCATGGCCTTGAAAACAAAAATAAAAGCTTGAACGAGATCAATTTCAAAGATGTCCAATAGAGAGTGGGTAACTTTTTCAGGATGTGGACTTAGTAAAAATTCAACAAGTTATGCTTGTCGCCTGGATATTGCCTTCATTTTTCAGGCTAAAAGATGGATTGGTATTTCCACTGGATATTTATCAGTTGGTCTTTTAGGTGTAAATAGCTTTTGAACTTTTGAATCATGCGTGATGTTTTGATATCAATGTTTTACAACTCGATCTTTATATCAATTTTCAAATTGGAATTAAGTTATATCCACAACTGCGAAATTTTAATAGGGCTTGTTGAAGGTTCAATGAAAAATAAAAAAGGTGAAGTTGAGAGTTTTAATTAAAGGAGTGAAGTGAAAAAAGCAGGAAATAGCCTACAAGTAAAAAAACGTGTACCTAAGTTTTAAAAGAGAAATCAAATTACCACTGTTTGAAACCTTACATGGTATGGGAAAATGACATCTCAACTTTAATGTTAAAATGTAATGAACAAAATATTATTTTTTTTTAAGAATAACGCCTATATCCTGTATTACGAACAGACAGATTCGGTAAGTAAAATTAGAGTAAGATGAAGTGGTAAACTTTGAAATTTTAATATAATACTGTTGGTCTAAAATGTTATAATTTTTCGTTTGATTTATTGATTACTTAGCTGGAGGAGATGTCAGGGGACACTGCTTAAGATAGGTACCAGTTAAAAAACCAAACCAAATGTAGATTTGATGAAGCCTTATGAAGTTCTGATGTGAACTGATGTGGAAAAATCTTTTGAGCCACGTTCTTGCTTTTGAGATAATTGTGTATATAGTCTATATATGCACCAATGTACGCAACCTTTGATAAGCACCAATTTATGCAATCTAAAAGTACATGACCCATATCGGTAATTACTAAAATGTGAAACGTTTGAAAAAGGAACAGTGGAATAACTGAAAATGGGGACAATTACGAATTACTAATTACGGAACATAGTTTCTATAACCTGATAACCTTATTATGATCCATTGTTCCGTTGTTCACACATATATATTTATATAAATAGATAAGTAAAAAAAAACACAATGTGACTTCTTGAGCTGTACAATTATATCTTCCAAATGTATCTCTTACATGCCATAGGCAGATGAACACAATTTAACTGATGATGATATTCTGGAACTTACTTTTATGTGACATATAACATTGGCATCGGTGTAGGATTCTACCATAAATGTGTTCATTTTTTTTATTATTAATAATGTGGAAAACAAAAATGCCCGGAATGATGACATTTTTTATTAACCCCATTGTCCTATAATATAAGTTCACTCCATAAAAGTCAAGTGATCTTTTCTCATAACATGGCTTCCGCCATCCATTAACTTTTTACATTTTGAACTTCCTCTAGAGAACCACTTAATGGCATGAAACCGAATATGGATTGCATATGGCTCATAAGATGATGACCAAGTGTTGTTACTTTGTAGCTGATTCATCCAAGATGGCAGCCATAAAGGGCTTAGTTTAACATGGGACCCTGTGGGAAATACATACAATTATCTTTCTTTAGAGAACTTCTCTATAGAATGTAACTAAGCATGGTATGAATGTTTATAATGTGGTGCCGACCGAGTGTTGGTACCTTGTAGCCGATCCATAATCTGAGATGGTCGCTAGACAGGGATCTAGTTTCATTTAGGACCCGATGGGAAATACTATAATGTCTCTAATTTAGAGAACCACAGAATTGAAGGAACTAAAACAGCGCACATTGAAATGTTCAGTATGAGGTGCTGACCAAGTGTTGTTTCTTTGTAGCCAATCCCTCATTCAAGACGGATGCCAGCGGGGGGCTTTAACTTTAACATAAGAGCCTATGTGAAGTAAATACAATCAGCAAGAAATATCCTTTGATTAGAATTCTTTTTATCCATATTACATAATTATTAAGTTTTTTTTTTTTTATTCATAGCATTGCGTGGAAAATTTGGAGACAGATCCAGTTATTGGCAAAATAGGCTCTCTTCTCCTTTATGAAAGCAATCTTGAATGTCTGGACGATGGACGATGGCTGAATGATCAAGTAAGTCGTACCTGATTACCTAAGTACTTGTAAATACAAACAACACCCAACAACAAAACCTGGTGCTCACAAGAACAAGAACATGCCACTTGAAACTTCCAATACTGAAATTCAAACCCTACCAACAAAGCAACATAGAAGATACAAATATGTATCAATCATGAACATTTGACGAGGTCAATAAGTTATATATGGTTCTGTTCAGATTATATTGACCAAGGACAAATTATATTTTGATAAATTAAAAGTCCTTAGTACTGAAAATATAGTTTTAAAAAAATAAAGAAAATAGCATTATAAATCAAACACTAAGTCAGGAATCTGATGTACAGTAGTTGTCGTTTGTTTATGTTATTTAAATACTCGTTTCTTGTTTTTAGCTCACCTTGCCTAAAAAAGAACATAGGGGTAAAATGTAGATGTTGGCTTATAACTCTAAAACCGAAGCATTTAGAGCAAATCTGACAAAGTTAAATTGTTTATCAAGTAAAGATCTAGCTACCCTGAAATTTTTAGATAAATTGAACAATAGGTTGTTGGGTTGCTGTCCCTGAATTGGCAATTTTAAGGAAATTTTGCAGTTTTTGGTTATTATCTTGGATATTATTGTAGAAAGAGATAAACTGTAAACAGCAATAATGTTCAGCAAAGTAAGATCTACAAATAAGTCAACATGACAAAAATGGTCAGTTGACCCCTTAAGGAGTTACAGACCTTTACAGTAAATTTTTAACAATTTTCATAAATTATGTAAATTTTTGTTTTTTAACAAAATATTTTCCTCTGTAATTAATGGACCAAGTTCATTTAAGATGAAGATAATTGTAAGTAGCAAGAATGTTCAGTAAAGTAAGATCTACAAGCACATCACCATCACCAAAACACAATTTTGTCATTAATCCATCTGTGTCTTTTGTTGAATATGCGCATATACCAAGCATTTTTACACCAGCAATGAAAACCTTCTTTCCTTTACGGGTAGACTTTTTATATACATAAATTAATTGGTACAAGAAAAGCAAAATGAGTATGTTAAATTTGATGTATGCCTTTTTGTGATTCTTCGTTACATTTGTTGTTTTTATTGTGATATTAAGATGATAACACAATATTGACTGCTGTACCCCTATTTTTGACATTTTTACTCTTTGAGTATGTTTGTTTTGTTCATACATCGTTGACAATGTACATTGTAATTGAATTTCATGCGACTGTCATACAAGTGAGAGGTTTAGCTAGCTATAAAACCAGGTTCAATCCACCATTTTCTACATTAGAAAATGCCTGCACCAAGTCAGGAATATGACAGTTGTTATCCATACTTTGATGTGTTTGGACTTTTGATTTTGGATTTTCCTTTTTGAATTTTCCTCGGAGTTCGATATTATTGTGTTTTTACTTTTTGCAAATTTAAAATTTTTATTATACACATTCTGTACACCGTGTTTATTTACTTTTGCTATATATATATATATATATATATATAAACGAGCCTAAATTGAAAACTACGTTCAAACCTATGACGGCGTTGGATAAAAACCGCAATTTTTATACGTATGCATGTCAAACAAATTTCGTTGTAGAAGGGTCTAAAAACAGCACAAACAACATTTTCCAAAAGACCAAAAGAGTGAAAAAGTATATATATATATATATATATAAGATACTTTCAGTGAAACAAGGTCCATTTATCAGGACTCCCGGTTGATATACTAATTAATGCAGTACATTCAGGAATTTATACACAGGAATTTTAATTGATATAGTGGCACCATTTTATAAAGTATAAAGTCCATCTAGGAAAAAAAATATTGTAAGAATCTGCTATTCCTTATCCAAATGATACCTCTTAAAATTTTTGGGCTCAATCATTCTTATGCAATTGTTAGATTATTTACAATTAACATGTACAATGTTATCTTATTCAAGTAGAACTTCAAAGGACCTTTTTCCAATGTTTTATTATAACTGTTCTAGTTTGTTAATACACTTTTGATATACATGTACCTTTTAGAAATGATTTTTTTGATTTTAAACATGTTCATAATTGAAATTTTATTTTCAGGTTATTAATGCCTATCTGGCTATTATTCAAAGAGACCACAGAGATTTGGTGCTCTGTCTGGACACTTTCTTTCTGATAGAAAAAAAGCATGATTTAAAAAGTATTAAGTCTATCAATACTGTGGATATGGTGCTTATACCTGTACCATCCAATAACCATTGGTCATTATTGGTAAGTTTTGTTTATGGTAGGGTCAGATTTTGTTTTCATGATGTCAATGTTGCATTACTCCTAAGTTTTTGTTTAAAATGTCCAATCAAAATTACAACATATACTGAGCCAAAAAAGTTTAGCAACATTTTTTTCAATTTTTTATTTTGTTGTCTCTGCCATTTCTTTTTGTTAATATCATTGACATAATACTGAGATCTACCTGTAGTTTTAACAGTCATACTTCATTGGTCAGAAAAAGACATAAACAGATATGCTGGCCACAAGAGTAGTGCATAGACTTGGGGCAGCTTCTTGGGTGCTTGCCACTTCTTCATTTATGCATGTGGAGCATGGATGGAAAATTGATTTTGAATAACACTATATACTCATTTCTGCATGCTGATCCTATTGCCCTCCATACAGCGAAATTTTTAGTGAATGTGAGTGATAATCATTCATGTTGCTTCTGATATGTCATATTTCCATTTTGTAATTATTAGAATTATATGTTGTTATCATTTTGTAATAAGATAAAAATTTTACATATTTGGTCCGAGTACACAGTTATCGTCCTTTGATTTTCGTTGTCCACGAATATAGTCCTTAGTGTGGACAGTGTGTTACTTGCCAATGTCTGTTATACCCCTTCCAAATTTATTTCTCCATGTTTTATGCCTCATATTGCAAGTTGGGGGGTAAAATGACACTTTAAAAAAATTTGGGTCATAAATATTAATGTAAAGTAGTGATTAGGTCCAGCTGAAAAAGGTCAAAAATTAGCACTTCAGAAGCTGTCAAAAGATTTCATGACCCCCTCAACATACAATTGTCCATATTTTGAGTTAGAGCTGATGAAGTTTTCTATAATTTTGATATAATTTGTCCCAAAAGTAGTACAACACACTGTAAAAATATTATTGAGAAAGCGCAGGTGGGATTTTTTTAATTTTCATTTATTGTCTAAAAGAAATGCACTACGAAATAACTGTACTTGGACCATTTGTTGCCAAATTTTTTTGGCTCAGTTTATAATGGCTAATAACTAATAAAAATGGAAGTTTTCTGTTACATAATTTTTGTAAAAGTAGCGATAATGTGGATATCAAAATTTGAACATAAAACTTAAATTGTAAAGCAGAAACCATTGAAATTCAAATCATTATGGACGTACATGTATGTGATTCAGGGGAATTATGAACATCACAAACATTATATATATCATCACCACACAAACTGTTATATTTATACCCCTGATTTTTAACCTCTTGATCTGTCTATCAGTCAGTCCGTTTTTTTATTCTGTCTTGTTTTTTTCTTCCGGATCTACATATTATAACTGTTTGAAATCTGGATTCAACAACAAGTTCATAACATCAACAACAAGTTCATAACAAGTTATACTAGTGGTGCATTTTTAGATTTATAGTGCAACAACTTCAGTTTAACCAAAGCTGTATATTCTAAAAAGTAAATAAAAAAAAAAACAAGGGGAATTAAAAATGGGAAAGGTTATACAAAGGCTCGAAATCATCAAACATGTCAAATGACAAAATGACTGAAAAATAACAGTCATGTTCTTGACCAGGTACATGTACAGACATTTTCTATGTAGAAAACCTGTGTGGCGCTATATATGCTTCTGTAGTTTATTGTCATTTTTTTTATGAATTACAATTATATTACTTTAGGTTGTTCAGTCCAAAAATCAAACAGTATTTGTCTTGGATTCATCTGGGGTAATAAACATGAAGGCAGTGGAATTCATACGGTAATATATATTGTCTGTAATAATTGTATATATCATGTATATGTAGAATACATTCATCAACATAGTAAAATTATAGATTATAACTGCTACAGTTAAGGTCTAGAACCAGATTCATTCTATTTGTTTAATCAAAAACTATCAGTAAGTTATTCAAAATAAGAACACAGCCATCAGACTTGAGTGTGAAGGTTAAACAAAACTTTGGTTAGCTTCATTGTCAGCTGAAGTATGAAGTCATCATTATATAAAAAAAGAATGTTAGATAAACTACTTTCCTTTGAGAATACACTAGTGCGACAGCTACCCAATCTATTAGCCCAGTGAACTTTAAAACTACTCTGTAAGGAGGATGCTATAGTTTACCATACCTGGGAATGACTTTACGATTAAGCTAGCAAGGAAGCTAATTATTAAAGATTGTGTTTGAACTTACACACTCAATATAAGAAAACAAATGTGGTATGAGTGCCAATGAGACAACTCGACATCCACGTCACAAATGAATATAAAAAGGTAACAATTATAGGTCTAAGTACGGCCTTCAAAACAGAGCTTTAGCTCACACTGAACAGCAAGCCCCCAAAAGTACTAGTGATATCTCAGCCTTCGATATTTTTATTAGGCTTCATTCCTATAAGTAAATTTTTGTCCTGTAGATACCTGGTTTATACGATTACAATGCTAGCACTTTATTTTTAAAATGGTTCCGAGACTTTATCGAGTTTACTCTGTAGAGACCAATGAATTTCAGGGACTGTTGGAACACAGGGAAAGTTATTTGGCAAAATAACCAAGTTAAACCGCTTTCTTACATTCCATACTAACAAACTGTTTTCTGTATGAGTTTCAATGTCCCCTTGAAATGTGTTTTTGGACTATATAGTTCTCATGATCTGAATTTTCATCTAGATAATTTTCTTTTTCCATTTTTCAAGAGCGTTATTTTTGACGCCCATTTTAAAATCAAATTAATAGTTGAACAAATCCTTGACCTCATTTTCATGGTTTAGTAGTCAAAGTTAAGTTTTTGAGTTTTGGTCTATTTTTCCAATACTTTATGCATTAGGTAAACTATATTTGGTGTATGAAAATATTTATGATCTAATTGTCTGTTACGCATGTTTTAATTGACCTTGACCTCATTTTTACGGTTCATTGCTGAGTGTGAAGTGTTTGTGTTTTGGTCTGTTTTTTCTTAATTTATAAGCAATAAGTCAATTTCATTTGTTGTATTGAAAAATTGTTAGCTGTACCTGTCTGCCTGGCATGGTTCATCTGACCTTGACCTCATTTTAATGGTTCATTGATCAATGTTTCGTTTTCTTGTTTAATGTTGAGTTTATCATGTTTATGTGACAGTTGTAGTAAAGCTTTATATTTAGGTCTATCAACATAATATCAATGATTAGTAAAGAAGGCGAGACATTTCAGCGTGTGCACTCTTGTTTCATAAGAAGAAAAAAAATGGGTGATTGATTCAGGATCTTTTAATCTTCATGTTTATATAATAATTATTTAATTTATATTTGTTTCAGATCCCTGTATAAAAAAGAATTCAGCATAGATCTTAGCTACACAAAGAAACTAAAACATGTATGTAATCAACAATAATTAAGTATAAATTTTTTTTGGTATTACTTAATTGTGCCAGGGAGATTTTATTATTTTGTTAATATTAGGTTTTAAGTTACTCAACAAAAAAAAGCTTCAAGTTTTACTTCTGATTGTGTGTGTGTCTGTCTGTTTCTTCCTCCCATAATTTTTTTTTGCCTGTTTTATGGCGTTAATTGTATTGGAACACTGCTAACAACTCAATTATTATATTAAAAGTTAATTTTACCGTGTTAATAATATGTAGTAACCTTTGAATAGTTTATTTAAGGGATACCACTTTTGATATTAATTTTTTTCAACACTATCAATCAGATAATATTTTTCCAAAAGGAGTATGTTCGGTAAGGTCCTAAAATGGCACCCTTTTTTAGCGTAAATTTCAGATTCAGATTTATTGACCAATATCCCAATATTTTATAGCTAGTACAGTGACTAGATAGGAAATAAGCCATTTTGTTGAAAAACTTACGTTTCTGCAGTTCATTATGACGTCACAAGTTGTACTCATATTGATCTTTCACGAAAAAATCAATGAAAAAGGGTAAAATTTCCATAGATTATTGGACAGAAAACATAGAACGCATACGTTGACAACGTAGATCTTTTGAAATAATGTTTTTGAAGACATTTCACATGTCTTATTTGAATATTTAGTTCGTCGACGCCTGCCCTCTATGTTTCCTGGTCCTTAATCATGTTAATTTGGTGGAAATCCAGCTGATTTTGTCAAATTTCAACAAAATCCCTTATCTTGACCTTTTTGGGATGTAAAAACCAACGTGTTAGAATTAATCTTTGTCAAAAACAGTTCTGTTTCACTTTCTCACTTGTCTTTAAGGCAACTTAAAACATTTATTGTCTTGTAACTATGAACTTTATAATTGAGGCCAAATATGGCCCTTACCAAACTTACTCCTTAAATACTAAAAGGTGTGGGGAAAATCTGGACTCAATATTTTTTTTTGTCAACTGTTTGAACAAAATATTTTTTTTCATCAAATTGGGAATAAATATTCTTTTAGACAAAATATAGCCCCCACCCATTTAAGTCAAATGGTAGTTTAGATTGTATTGGGGATCATACCTATTTGATTAGTGTTGTTTTTGTTATAACTAGTTTTCAATGAATATTTGATGGTGTCTTTTCATGTTTTAATGTTGTTCTAATGTATGAGGTAAAAATGAAGGTTGACACACCTGCTTAAGCATTTAACTCGCTGCATATATATGCATTTGTTGTTCAGTGGTTGTCCTTTGTTGTGATTAATTTACAATTTTTGGTTTCTCAATTTGTATACAGATTAGATCTTTGGTTTTCCTGTTTTAAATTGTAAACACTGGTAATTTCGTGGCCTTTTATAACTGTGTGAGCCTAGGCTCATCTGTGGCGAAGCCCTACTTTGAACTGTAATTGTTAACTTTAAATACATTGTGAGTTAGATGGACAGTTGTCTGTTTGGAACTCATACCTCATCTTCTTATTTATATTATAAAGATTTGCTAAAGCATTATCCAAGATTAAGGGAAGATCTTGTCATGTCACCAATAACATTTAACCCCACCATTATTTACATGTGCAAATCCCATCTAATTGGCCTGTAATTCAGTGTATGTTGTATATTGCAGTATTTTATATTTTGTTTTCTGCCCTGTCCCACATATAATAGAAGACTAGCATACTGTTTTCGACCAGTGCATCCATTTTAGTTCTTCCAGATCACCAGGCTAATATTCCCATCAGCTTGAAACATAGTATACATGACCAGGGACGTTGTTTGCGAAAACACTGTATTCACTATGATATTCCATTGTCCTATCTATTCACATTTTTTTTCACAAATAACTTTTTTAATATGATATATCTTTTCACAAGTTTTAAAAAATAATCAATGTTCTGAAATCAGAGGTAATTTGTAAATCTTTTTTTTGTATCTCTAGAAAATAAGTCTCCAAGAAAACGGATATGACTGTGGTGTATTTGTCCTCCTATATTCTGAAGCTTTAGCAGGTGGACAGACTTTGTGTTTCACGAAGGTAAGAACCAATATAATAAATCATCATCTTATTAGGGGGGTCTCAGTGGACGAGTAGTCTAAATTATCTTTACTGTTTTTCTAGCAAGTCAACACTGAGATTGTGAGATTAAACCGGGTGCTGGTGCACTTGATCGGATCATCCTTATTCTAATTTACTAGTATTGTTGGTTTTTTTTTATTCAAGTTAGGTGGTTTTCTCCAAGTACTCAGACTTCCCCTGCCAATTAAAAACTTGAGAATCACAAAAATGGCCAGACGTGGTACTTCAAATGGTGTTAAAACACCAAAAATGAAAATATAAAAGTTAATTATGCAATGTAATTACATATTTATTGAAATTGTAAATATGATTCCATTTTATATGTACTTCTCTTTACAGTCATTTGACCTTATTTTGACATTAATTTTGTTCAAATGATAATAAATTTAATGCATATAACATAACAACATGAGCTCTATATAGTATTGATTTGCATTTTGGAAAATAATCCAGGACACTTTTTTGGTAGAAGAAAGCATAACCCAATTTGAGAACAATGGGACAAAATGCAGCAATTTTCCTGAGAAAACACTAATAGCTTTTTTTCTTGTTAATTCATAATTCAGTATTTTGATGTAAATGACATTGGAGTAAATGAATGAAAATTCTCATTAATATCTCATTACCAACTATGCAAATTTCATTTTCCATTAGTATATATTACCCCTTTAAAAATATTTATGCCATGAGGTATTATAAGCTATATTAATATGTAATGAAAGGTAACTAACCAATAGGGATGAATGTAATGCAAACTGTTGGTACCTTTTTTTCAGAATGAAATAGCTACTGCAAGACAAAGAATAAGACAAAGAATAATGAAAGCAGTCATCAAATAAATATTCTATGCCAGTAAAGTGTCCTCCAGATTTACATTGAAAGTGACTTAAACAGTTGTTTTTAACATGTTGTTCTTATCTTTGAATTTGCTTGCATGAATTTACCATTTACTCTAAGGTGGTGTCAAATTTTGTAAATTAAGACCACTATTTTAGTTTTTTTGTACATGCAAGTAGTGATACTAGGTGTATGCAAGTAGTGATACTAGATGTATGCAAGTAGTGATACTAGGTGTATGCTAGCCAGTCTGTACATATTATCAATGCTTATAGTTGGTGTGTTTGGTATCCATACACGGTAGCATATCTATATATTTATACCCCTGCTTTAAAAAAGGGGGGGTATACTGTTTTACCTCTGTCTGTCCGTCCGTCAGTCAGTCTGTCCCATGAATATTTTCGTCGCATTTTTCTCAGGAACTACAATACAAGGATTTCTGATATTTGGTTTCAGGGTTTATCTAAGTCAGCTATACCGTGTGATGCGTTTTCAGATTGATCACTTGACAACTTCCTGTTTACCGAACACTTGTATGATTTTACACATGATAGCCAAGTTGAAAATTTTCGTCACACTTTTCTCAGGAACTGCAATACAAGGATTTCTGAAATTTGGTTTCAGGGTTTATTTAAGTCAGCTATACCCTGTGATGCGTTTTCAGATTCATCACTTGACAACTTCCTGTTTACCGAACACTTGCATATTTTTACACTATTTATTTTTTCGTCGCATTTTTCTCAGGAACTACAATACAAGGATTTCTGAAATTTGGTTTCAGGGTTTATCTAAGTCAGCTATACCGTGTGATGCGTTTTCAGATTGATCACTCGACAACTTCCTGTTTACCGAACACTTGTATGATTTTACACATGATAGCCAAGTTGAAAATTTTTGTCACATTTTTCTCAGGAACTACAATACAAGGATTTCTGAGATTTGGTTTCAGGATTTATATAAGTCAGCTATACTGTGTGATGCGTTTTCAGATTCATCACTCAACAACTTCCTGTTTACCGAACACTTGCATATTTTTACACTATTTATATTATCCACTTGCGGCGGGGGTATCATCAGTGAGCAGTACCTCGCAGTTTCACTTGTTGATTCTTTATTTTGGGGGAAATTGTATAAGCAAAAGTGCAAGGATAGGCGTTTGCTAGCCTTACTCTAATTATTTGTGCCTTTGGTATTGAATGGTTTGTATTATACTAGATTTATATATGATGCCAATTATTTGAAATTTGCGTACACATGTATGTTATGATAAGTGTGTTATTGAAAGCTTACTTTTATTTTGATTTTCAATTGTTTGTACATTTTTATAGTAAATGTACACTGCATATGTGTACTTTTATATAGTAGTTTACAAAAGAAACAACACAATGTGATGCATTTTCGAATGTAGGGTGCTCTTTTCTAATCAAAAGCATTGATTTTAGTTTAAATAAACAAAAGTTTTTTTGCAATTTTTGAGAATTTAAAAACGGCTTTTTTAACCAAAAATTAGAAACAATAATTATGTAAACTCAAAATGGAAAACATGAGCATATCTTATTTCATTTCTCTTATTTATTATATTTTTGATAAAGGAGTACTCCTGTAAGGACAGATTTTGGCCTCAAATTTCAGGTTCATCTGACGAAAGATTTTGACCACTTTTTAAACACTTAAAGTGTCTATTTCATTTGATTCAATTAAATTATGTGAAAGATTTTAACTAATTTAGTCATTAAAAATGATCCAATTCAAGCTCAAATATGAAAAATCGAACAAATATGCTGAAAAATGTCACTTTTCAGATGGTTTTTGTCTAAATTGAAAGTGGCCGCCTCCATGTTCATCCTCAACCTTTATATATGTTATGTATTATAATCAGTGTCTACTTGATGTGATTTTGTATATATATGCAAGTATCATTTCAACTTTATTATAGAATTGAATAGATATTTATTTTATGCAAGTGTATATTAGATTTTAAATTTTTTGTACATTTTGTATTATACAATAACCGTCTCTTGGTGAGGTACATATCTGATTATCAGTTTTTCAACAGTCAATTAATCCACATATTTACCGAAACAAAATTGATGGTTTTATTTCAATTTCCGAGAGAAATCTTTATTATAAAAATTATTTACCCAAATCAATTGTACATCAAACCTATTAACCAAAATTATACATGTAAAAGCATGTGACGTTTAGCGCGGTGAATATACTTTTTTTGGCAAGCAAATATGCATTTTTATTCACAATCCAATTCATATAGAAAAACTACTAAAGTTTTGTCAAAATGGAATAAACAGCTTTATTATAGATTTGTTTGTACATTTTGTATATAAGGAAGTACACCACTAATTAATGGCCCCATTGCTTTCTATGTTAAATTCCTCAATTTCGAGTGGTTAAAGCTCTTTTATCTTAAGTTCAAATAAAGTGACAATCATTGCATGTCAAAGCAACACCTTCTGGTGTCATGTACTGAAAAAATCAACATACCTTACATGGCATATAAGAAAGAACTGGTTCCTGGAACTTCGGATGTACCAAAACAGGTACTTCCGATCTGACAAAAAGGCAAAATGTACCCTCCTTTTTAAATTTCATGCCATTTTTTTATTATTCAAATTTATCAGTCCAAAATTGTTCTACAATGATCACCAGTCATGCAGCTTTCATTTGATTCCAAAATTAATAAAATATTTTAAACATTTTGAAAGTTGTGTCCATGCGTAGGAACAATTTTGTGTTAAATATGTACTACTTTCTGGTATGTTCTTTCTGGCCTGGCCCGAATTAGTGGTGTTACACCATGAGTGTAAATAAAAAGGGTTAACAAGCATAGTTTTATAATTATTTAGCAATGGTTTAATGAATACTCTTGATTTTACTGTATCCGGGATAATCCAAAATAAAACTTTGATTTTAACAATTAACGCAATTTGTTATATTTTTGAAGGCGGAGTGTTAATTTTCAATTTCATTACCAAATGCAAATGGCATATAAGAATAACGTACTAGTATGTATTTTATATCACATAATAAATAAATAGGTTCTACATATCTGTATTTCTGGGTTTTTTGTCTGACGTAAAGGTGCATGATATTTTTAAACTTTCTTTGAAACTAATAAAAAGGGAAATATGCTTTATTCATAAACAATGCAACATAGATTCTGTATTTTTCCATGTATATGGTACTGAAGTTATGTTTTATCATTTTTTAACTCTTGTTTTTACTTGACTTTCTAATAAACAACAAGTGTATTTTCCCATAAAGTGAAATATGTATTTTCCAAAATACTAGTTTTGAAATAATGCATGGACAAGCACTGCACAGTTTTTGTCGAGCCTGCAACTTTTGTTGCAGAAAGCTCGACATAGGGATAGTGATCCGGCGGCGGCGGCGGCGGCGGTGTTAGCTAACTTTTTAAAAGCTTTATATTTTAGAAGGTGGAAGACCTGGATGCTTCATACTTTGTATATAGATGCCTCTTGTTACGAAGTTTCCTTCAGTCACATGTCCAATGTCCTTGACCTCATTTTCATGATTCAGTGACCACTTGAAAAAAAAGTTCAGATTTTTTGTAATGTTGAATTCTCTCTTATTATAAGTAATAGGATAACTATATTTGATATGTGCGTACCTTGCAAGGTCCTCATGTCTGTCAGACAGTTTTCACTTGACCTCAACCTCATTTCATGGATCAGTGAACAAGGTTAAGTTTTGGTGGTCAAGTCCGTATCTCAGATACTATAAGCAATAGGGCTTGTATATTCGGTGTATGGAAGGACTGTAAGGTGTACATGTCCAACTGGTAGGTGTCATCTGACCTTGACCTCATTTTCATGGTTCAGTGGTTATAGTTAAATTTTTGTGTTTTGGTCTGTTTTTTTTCATACTATATGCAATAGGTCTACTGTATTTGTTGTATGGAATGATTGTAAGGTGTACATGTCTAGCGGGCAGATGTCATGTGACCTTGACCTCATTTTCATGGTTCAGTGGTTATAGTTGAATTTTTGTGTTTTGGTCTGTTTTTTTCATACTATATGCAATAGGTCTACTATATTTGTTGTATGGAATGATTGTAAGGTGTACATGTCTAGCGGGCAGATGTCATGTGACCTTGACCTCATTTTCATGGTTCAGTGGTCAAAGTTAAGTTTTTGAGTTTTGGTCTATTTATCTAATACTATATGCCATAGGTCAACTATATTTGGTGTATGGAAATATTTTATGATCTTTATGTCAGTAGCGCAGGTTTCTTTTGACCATGACCTCATTTTCACGGTTCATTGCACAGTGTTAATTTTTTGTGTTTTGGTCTATTTTTCTTAAACTATAAGTAATAGGTCAACTATATATGTTGTATAGAAGCATTGTTAGCTGTACATGTCTGCCTGGCATGGTTCATCTGACCTTGACCTCATTTTCATGGTTCATTGGTCTTTGTTTAGTTATCTTGGTTAATGTTAAGTTTATGAGACAGTTGTAATAAAGCTTTATACTTAGGACTATCAACATAATATCAGAGACATATATAGCAAATGATTAGTATAGAAGGCGAGACATTTCAGTGTGTGCACTCTTGTAGAACTATATCAGTGTTTAAAAAACTGTTATTGTACATGCAGAATTGCTGCATATAATTTATGACTGGAACCTTACTATGAATACTAAAGTAGTGTTTTAGTACTTATACTTGACTACAGTTTATTTGTTATGGTCTTGGTACTAAATAAATTGATGACATCATACAAAAGGATTTTGTTTTTATTGAATTGTTTGGTAAAATTTGATACCGCGCTAATAATGGGTAAACCAGATGCGTGTTTCATCTACGGCAAGATTACTATTCATCAGGGACGCTAAAATCGAAATAACAACTAGTACTAAAAAGCAAATAAAATGTTTTTATGCTGAATACACATGCAATATCAAGTAAACAATACAATACAATTTAGGAAGTCTTCAAACTCCTTGTTTAAAACTGTCATTAGAAAGAATCGATAATGAAGTACAAGTTTGTTAGATTTGTTGCAATATAGAAATAAATGTGGTTCCACGCTTCTTGCTAAAATGTGGTTGTTACATGCATTTATTACCCTATACATTTAAAAAATAAAACCAGTTTTCAATTCTAAGCATTTAAGCTCGCCTTCCCAAAGGAAATGTAAGCTTTTGCCATTACTTGGTGTCTGTGGTCATCAGTCATTGCGTAAAGAATTTGTCAAACATCTTCTCCTCTGAAACCACTGAATGGATTTTGATCAATCTTAGCAGGTCTATTTCCTAGGGTATGCTGCACAAACTGTATGCTTCAAATTGTTATCCGTAAAAAAAACATGGCAACCATTACTAAAAATAGAACAGAGGGGTCAAATAACAGTTTTTCACCAAAATATTAAAAATCATTAGTTTGGGCAAACTCTGGCAGGTTGGCAGTGTTCAGCATGATGAGAGAAACTAAAAAAGGAAAAGGGAAACCGAATAAGGAAATGAAAATGGAAAAAGGAAATGAAAATCAAGAAAGGAAATAGAAACTAAATAAGGAAAAAGAAACAGAATAAGGAAATAGAAATAGAAATAGAAAAAGGAAAATGAAACCAAATAAGGAAATGGAAATCAAATAAGGTATTGAAAATCCAATCAGGAAATAGAAACTGAATAAGGAAATAGAAACCGAATAAGGAAATGAAAATCGAATAAGGAAAAAGAAACCGAATACGGAAATGATAATCGAAAAATGAAAAAGAAAACGAATAAGGAAACGAAAAAAAAATTTGAAAAACTTTTTGAGGAAAAAAGTTTCAAGAAAAAAATATTGAGGAAAAAAAATTTGAGGAAAAAAAAATTTTGAGGAAAAAAAATTTTGAAGCAAAAAAAAAAATTTAGTTTGGACTTGTAATATTTTTCAAAATTGAATTTCGAAATAGGAAAAAGGAACCAAATAAGGAAATGGAAATCGAATAAGGAAATAAAAATCCAATAAGGAAATAGAAACCGAATAAGGAAATAGAAACCGAATACGGAAACAGCAATCGAATAAGGAAATGAAAATCGAATAAGGAAATAGAAACCGAATAAGGAAATAGAAACCGAAAAAGGAAATGAATATTGAAAAAGGAAAAAGAAACCGAATAAGGAAATGGAAATCGAATAAGGAAATGGAAATCAAATAAGGAAATGGAAATCGAATAAGGAAATGAAAATCCAATAAGGAAATAGAAACCGAATAAGGAAATAGAACCGAATAAGAAAATAGAAACCGAATAAGGAAACAGCAATCGAATAAGGAAATGAAAATCGAATAAGGAAATAGAAACCGAATAAGGAAATAGAAACCGAAAAAGGAAATGAATATTGAAAAAGGAAAAAGAAACCGAATAAAAAAATGGAAATCGAATAAGGAAATGGAAATCGAATAAGGAAATGAAAATCAAATAAGGAAATAGAAACCGAATAAGGAAATAGAAACGAAAAAGGAAATGAATATTGAAAAAGGAAAAAGAAACCGAATAAGGAAATGAAAATCCAATAAGGAACTAGAAACCGAATAAGGAAATCGAAACCGAATAAGGAAATAGAAACCCAATAAGAAAATAGAAACCGAAAAAGGAAATGAATATGAAAAAGGAAATAAAATCGAATAAGGAAAAAGAAATTGAATAATGAAACGAAAAAAAATGAGGAAAAAAAAAAATTAGAAAAAAAATTTGAGGAAAAAAAAATTTGAGGAAAAAAAAATTTGAGAAAAAAAAAAATTTGAGGAAAAAAAATTTGATGAAAAAAAAATTTTGAGGAAAAAAAATTTTGAGGAAAAAAAAATTTTGAGGAAAAAAAATTTTGGGGCAAAAAAAGTTTGGACTTGTAATATTTTTCAAAATTGAATATCGAAATAGGAAAAAGGAACCCAATAAGGAAATGGAAATCGAATAAGGAAATGGAAATCGAATAAGGAAATGAAAATCCAATAAGGAAATAGAAACCGAATAAGGAAATAGAAACCGAAAAAGGTAATGAATATTGAAAAAGGAAAAAGAAACCGAATAAGGAAATGAAAATCGAATAAGGAACTAGAAACCGAATAAGGAAATCAAAACCGAATAAGGAAATAGAAACCCAATAAGGAAATAGAAACTAAATAAGGAAATAGAAACCGAAAAAGGAAATGAATATTGAAAAAGGAAAAAAAACCGAATAAGGAAAAAGAAACCGAATAAGGAAATAGAAACCGAATAAGGAAATAGAAACTGAATAAGGAAATAGAAACCGAAAAAGAAAGTGAATATTGAAAAAGGAAAAAGAAACCGAATAAGGAAAAAGAAACCGAATAAGGAAATAGAAACCGAATAAGGAAATAGAAACTGAATAAGGAAATAGAACCGAAAAAGGAAATGAATATTGAAAAAGGAAAAAGAAACCGTATAAGGAAATGGAAATTGAATAAGGAAATGAAAATCCAATAAGGAAATAGAAACTGAATAAGGAAATGAAAATTGAATAAGGAAAAAGAAATCAAATAAGGAAACAGAAACCGAATAAGGAAATAGAAACGAAAAAGGAAATGAATATTGAAAAAGGAAAAAGAAACCGAATAAGGAAATGAAAATCGAATAAGGAACTAGAAACCGAATAAGGAAATCGAAACCGAATAAGGAAATAGAAACCCAATAAGGAAATAGAATCCGATTCAGGGAATAGAAACCGAAAAACGAAATGAATATGAAAAAGGAAATAAAAATCGAATAAGGAAAAAGAAATTGAATAAGGAACGAAAAAAAATGAGGAAAAAAAAAAATTTGAGAAAAAAAATTTGAGGAAAAAAATTTTGAGGAAAAAAAATTTGAGAAAAAAAAAATTTTGAGGAAAAAAAATTTGAGGAAAAAAATAATTTGAGGAAAAAAAAATTTGAGAAAAAAAAAAATTTGAGGAAAAAAATTTTGAGGAAAAAAAAATTTTGAGGAAAAAAAATTTTGAGGAAAAAAAAATTTTGAGGAAAAAAAATTTTGGGGCAAAAAAAGTTTGGACTTGTAATATTTTTCAAAATTGAATATCGAAATAGGAAAAAGGAACCCAATAAGGAAATGGAAATCGAATAAGGAAATGGAAATCGAATAAGGAAATGAAAATCCAATAAGGAAATAGAAACCGAATAAGGAAATAGAAACCGAATAAGGAAATAGAAACCGAATAAGGAAACAGCAATCGAAAAAGAAATGAAAATCGAATAAGGAAATAGAAACCGAATAAGGAAATAGAAACCAAAAAAGGAAATGAATAATGAAAAAGGAAAAAGAAACCGAATAAGGAAATGGAAATCGAATAAGGAAATGGGAATCGAATAAGGAAATGAAAATCCAATAAGGAAATAGAAACCGAATAAGGAAATAGAAACCGAAAAAGGAAATGAATATTGAAAAAGGAAAAAGAAACCGAATAAGGAAATGAAAATCAAATAAGGAACTAGAAACCGAATAAGGAAATCGAAACCGAATAAGGAAATAGAAACCCAATAAGGAAATAGAAACTAAATAAGGAAATAGAAACCGAAAAAGGAAATGAATATTGAAAAAGGAAAAAGAAACCGAATAAGGAAAAAGAAAACGAATAATGAAATAGAAACCGAATAAGGAAATAGAAACTGAATAAGGAAATAGAAACCGAAAAAGGAAATGAATATTGAAAAAGGAAAAAGAAACCGAATAAGGAAAAAGAAACCGAATAAGGAAATGGAAATCGAATAAGGAAATGGAAATCGAATAAGGAAATGAAAATCCAATAAGGAAATAGAAACCGAATAAGGAAATAGAACCGAATAAGGAAATAGAAACCGAATAAGGAAACAGCAATCGAATAAGGAAATGAAAATCGAATAAGGAAATAGAAACCGAATAAGGAAATAGAAACCGAAAAAGGAAATGTATATTGAAAAAGGAAAAAGAAACCGAATAAGGAAATAGAAATCTAATAAGGAAATGGAAATCGAATAAGGAAATGAAAATCCAATAAGGAAATAGAAACCGAATAAGGAAATAGAAACCGAAAAAGGTAATGAATATTGAAAAAGGAAAAAGAAACCGAATAAGGAAATGAAAATCGAATAAGGAACTAGAAACCGAATAAGGAAATCGAAACCGAATAAGGAAATAGAAACCCAATAAGGAAATAGAAACTAAATAAGGAAATAGAAACCGAAAAAGGAAATGAATATTGAAAAAGGAAAAAGAAAACGAATAAGGAAAAAGAAACCGAATAAGGAAATAGAAACCGAATAAGGAAATAGAAACTGAATAAGGAAATAGAAACCGAAAAAGGAAATGAATATTGAAAAAGGAAAAAGAAACCGAATAAGGAAAAAGAAACCGAATAAGGAAATAGAAACCGAATAAGGAAATAGAAACTGAATAAGGAAATAGAAACCGAAAAAGGAAATGAATATTGAAAAAGGAAAAAGAAACCGTATAAGGAAATGGAAATTGAATAAGGAAATGAAAATCCAATAAGGAAATAGAAACCGAATACGGAAATGAAAATTGAATAAGGAAAAAGAAATCAAATAAGGAAACAGAAACCGAATAAGGAAATAGAAACGAAAAAGGAAATGAATATTGAAAAAGGAAAAAGAAACCGAATAAGGAAATGAAAATCGAATAAGGAACTAGAAACCGAATAAGGAAATCGAAACCGAATAAGGAAATAGAAACCCAATAAGAAAATAGAATCCGATTCAGGGAATAGAAACCGAAAAAGGAAATGAATATGAAAAAGGAAATAAAAATCGAAAAAGGAAAAAGAAATTGAATAATGAAACGAAAAAAAATGAGGAAAAAAAAAATTTGAGAAAAAAAATTTGAGGAAAAAAAAATTTGAGAAAAAAAAAAATTTGAGGAAAAAAATTTTGATGAAAAAAAAATTTTGAGGAAAAAAAATTTTGAGGAAAAAAAAATTTTGAGGAAAAAAAATTTTGGGGCAAAAAAAGTTTGGACTTGTAATATTTTTCAAAATTGAATATCGAAATAGGAAAAAGGAACCCAATAAGGAAATGGAAATCGAATAAGGAAATGGAAATCGAATAAGGAAATGAAAATCCAATAAGGAAATAGAAACCGAATAAGGAAATAGAAACCGAATAAGGAAATAGAAACCGAATAAGGAAACAGCAATCGAATAAGGAAATGAAAATCGAATAAGGAAATAGAAACCGAATAAGGAAATAGAAACCAAAAAAGGAAATGAATAATGAAAAAGGAAAAAGAAACCGAATAAGGAAATGGAAATCGAATAAGGAAATGGGAATCGAATAAGGAAATGAAAATCCAATAAGGAAATAGAAACCGAATAAGGAAATAGAAACCGAAAAAGGAAATGAATATTGAAAAAGGAAAAAGAAACCGAATAAGGAAATGAAAATCGAATAAGGAACTAGAAACCGAATAAGGAAATCGAAACCGAATAAGGAAATAGAAACCCAATAAGGAAATAGAAACTAAATAAGGAAATAGAAACCGAAAAAGGAAATGAATATTGAAAAAGGAAAAAGAAACCGAATAAGGAAAAAGAAACCGAATAAGGAAATAGAAACCGAATAAGGAAATAGAAACTGAATAAGGAAATAGAAACCGAAAAAGAAAATGAATATTGAAAAAGGAAAAAGAAACCGAATAAGGAAAAAGAAACCGAATAAGGAAATAGAAACCCAATAAGGAAATAGAAACTGAATAAGGAAATAGAACCGAAAAAGGAAATGAATATTGAAAAAGGAAAAAGAAACCGTATAAGGAAATGGAAATTGAATAAGGAAATGAAAATCCAATAAGGAAATAGAAACCGAATAAGGAAATGAAAATTGAATAAGGAAAAAGAAGTCAAATAAGGAAACAGAAACCGAATAAGGAAATAGAAACGAAAAAGGAAATGAATATTGAAAAAGGAAAAAGAAACCGAATAAGGAAATGAAAATCGAATAAGGAACTAGAAACCGAATAAGGAAATCGAAACCGAATAAGGAAATAGAAACCCAATAAGGAAATAGAATCCGATTCAGGGAATAGAAACCGAAAAAGGAAATGAATATGAAAAAGGAAATAAAAATCGAATAAGGAAAAAGAAATTGAATAAGGAAACGAAAAAAACTGAGGAAAAAAAAAAATTTGAGAAAAAAAATTTGAGGAAAAAAAATTTTGAGGAAAAAAATTTGAGAAAAAAAAAATTTTGAGGAAAAAAAATTTGAGGAAAAAAAAATTTGAGGAAAAAAAAAATTTGAGAAAAAAAAAATTTTGAGGAAAAAAATTTTGAGGAAAAAAAATTTGAGGAAAAAAAAATTTTGAGAAAAAAAAAATTTTGAGGAAAAAAATTTTGAGGAAAAAAAAATTTTGAGGAAAAATAATTTTGAGGAAAAAAAAATTTTGAGGAAAAAAAGTTTTGAAGCAAAAAAAAATTTAGTTTGGACTTGTAATATTTTTCAAAATTTGAATATCGAAAAAGGAAAAAGGAAAAAGGAACCAACTTGTGTCTGGTCTAAACTATAGTTCACTTTCATACACATTAGCGTGTTCTCCTTTTAGAATGGTTAAAGATAGCAAACTGTAATATTTATATATGGTCTTCAATTGGAATATCGCATTCCGCTTTGCGCAGTCTCATCATCATCGTCATCCTCATCCTCCAGAACCTCATAGTTTATCAAAAATAAAATAGTGGAATCAGTGGTGTTAACATTGCAAACATTTTGTTTTATTCACTGCTGTATTAAGTGTTGTTATACAAGTGTATGAGGGGGGAAAAGTTTCGATTGTCTCAAAGGAAGTGAAGCAAAGTACTTATGATGAGTTTATTATTCACAGAGTATTAAAAGACAGCAACACACAAACAAATCACTACAAATTTTGAACATGTTTGTAAATTCCAGTCTTCACATACAAAATCTTTTCAATTACAACAAAATTTTTAATATGAACCCCATTTCCAGGATAACCAATCTATAAAGCAACATGACTTTGTTTCAATAAGTTAACATTTCATACCTTCTTATATCTGACGTTGACCTAAAAGAATTCTTTTCACTACTAGAAACCGATCTGTAACCTAGACCTCTGAAAAGTAATATGTGAAGTTTAGATAGGCTGTTATCAAATAAAACGGTTTATCGTGAACTAAAAAGTCTATTTTTACCAGAAGCTACGATGGTCTGAATTGTTAATCAATAAATGTCGTCTCTGGATTAGAGTGTAACCGTAGAAGATTGGTATAAATTGGTGAAACAAAAGGAAGTCAGGCCAAAATAAACGAATGTGTGGCAATACGTCAGACAAAAACAAAAATGCGATCGACATTGTTTACCAGCATTATAACCAGCCTAGTCATTCAATCACGCCTATGCAAGTTAGCATCACTTCGTCGAAGACAAAAACAAGATTACTGCATTCGACAATTGGGGGGGAAAAGTAAAATCACAAAAATACTGAACTCAGAGGAAAATCAAATCGGAAAGTCCCTAATCACATGGCAAAATCAAATGACAAAACGCATAAAAAATAAATGGACAAGAACTGTGATATTCCTGACTTTGTACAGACATTGGAACTGCGACACAATATACAAAGTTCATGGTATAGGCTTTCTTGAATTGCAACTAAAAATTTACAATAGTGGTCGGTTGAAACAAAACTCTAGTACAAAAGGGATGATTTCAGCTTCCCAAATATGAACCTTCCATTTCAGGGGAGCAACATTTCAGCAGCACCAGCTGCATACGGAGTATATATCTACCAGTTGATACGATATTCCAGTGTATTCCCGATCATTACTCCCTTGATATAGGGTTTCTGCTCACAAGGAAGCTGAATTAAGGTAGATCGGGTGTTTAAATTTTCGCGCCTTCTGCGCAACAAGTTGCGCATAGTGTTGTAAACTGTCGTAAAATTTTATCAAAGTAACATTGTAACTTATTATTTTTTTATATCTGTGAAAATTATTAGAAACGCTTTTATAATCCTATTTTATCAACTCAATTTTCAAACAAATAATCTCATTTCAGTTTGATTGCTGCAAATTGTTTACTTCCGTCGGGTCTCACTAATTAGCGACAACAAGCGTCAAGAAGCGACAACAAGCGTCAACAAGCGACAAGAAGCGACAACAAGAATTATTTTAGCGACAACAAGCGACAAGAAGACTATTTAGCGACAAGAAAACATTTTTTTTTATTAGATATAAAGAAATTTGTATTTAATGTTTTTTTTTAAATATACGAGCAGATATGTCTAATTAAAATGTTTTATTATATAGATAGACAAAGAAATGAAACATTTGTGAGGAAGAAAGAGATTGTGAAGTTTATATTAGTATATTGGTAGATGAAGAAATTTAACATTTGTGAAGAAGAAATTAAGAGATTGAGCTTCTTTTTTTTATTTTTAAATATGAAGAATATGCATAAGATAATGTATGCATCTGTTTTCATCAAAGTATGAATAAACGAATGGAGATATATATATGGAGCGGGCATAATGGAATATAATATTTTGATTCATTTGCTTAATACTATGCTCTAAGTGTACTCTTGTTATGTCAATTCGATGCTTTATTTATAGAACTCTCAGCCACGCTTTGCCATCTTTATTATTTAAGCGTGTTTCCAGACCCCACGACGAGGACGTGGTTCTACCTTGGGGTCCATATATATATTTTTTTAAATTTTTTTAAATTATTTTTAGTCATTAGATGTACATTCCTATCTAACATAATATTTATACATTTTGTACATGGTGGTCCCATTTTGATAAGCAAACATGTGGAACATCAAATGGGATTAACGAGTCGCGTGTCCCCTGTTTTATTGCTACAATAACATCCAATTAACACCTTCAACTTTGTACACGCGTCAGGGGCGCATTTCATTTGCGCCAATTTTCAAAAAATCAAACCTTTCATTTGCGCCACAAGGTCATATATCATTTGCGCCAAAAAAAACAACCTTCATTTGCGCCATTTTACAGGTATGACAGGTAATATAACGGAAAAAGTAAATATTATTTACGATTTTTTTTTTATTTTTTTTTGTACATTATCTCCCCCTGGATATTTGTGTGAGTTCATAGATACAATACTGAGAGTCACTAAGGTTATAATTATATTTATCATATACTTAGACTAAATAACATATAAATTTAACCGTATGATAATAGCATTAAATTGACGTAAATTCCATATTTTTCGAATTGGTGCTTAGCGGGCTGATATGAAAAGTTTATCACATGCTTCGATTGTTATCACATGCCTTTCCGTAACGTTATCACATGGCATTCCGGTAATACTCGGCCCATTCCGGAAAATACACCTCAATGCTACGTTTTCAGTGAAAAACATTACAAAGTAGTGTACAAAACAATTATTTGAATACTGGAAAGTATATTGTTTAAAATAATAAAAAAATAAAAATAAAAAAAACCAAACAAATTATTTAATAAATGCATTTTTTAAGTTTTTCTGAAACATAATTTAGAAAGTTTCTTTAAAAAGTTGACTTTTCCAAACAATGATCATTAGGTATATTGTTGAATTATTTTTTTGCCGATTCGTCCATATTAAAATGGGTTTTTTTTTTCTCTCTCTCTGAGGCATATGATAGAAAGGTTTCATATTTAATGTATCAAATTTTGGGCCCGACGGCCGTGAACTCTTTTACTCTTTAAACTTCGGGAACCACGTAAAAGGATCAATATGTGAATCTGTTATTTTTCTCTACTGTTGAAGCATATGATAAAAAGATCATAACATGTCATTTTTCATATCGCATGTATTATCAGCCCTCGGTCAATATCAGACCTCGAGCCGTGCGGCTCTAGGGCTGATATTGAACCTAGGGCTGATAATACATGCGATATGAAAAATGCCATGTAATAATCTGATAATATAGTGTTCACATGACCAGTCCAGTGTGAGGTGTCAAGATGGACATAGTCAAATCTGAGACAAACAGAGGAAATAATTCTGTGATATTTGATGACCACATATATAGGTTATCAAATGTTTAAAATAATGAAAATAAATCCTTCAGGTGTACCAAAAAAACCTGTAAAGCCAGGATTACGACTGATGCGGACAGCAAAACAATTATAAAAACTTTAAACGAGCATAACCATGGAGTAAACCATCAGAAAGTAGAATCTCAACAACTCAGAGTCAGAGTTCGGAAAGCATCTACATGGTGATATATGTTTTGGAAACTTATATAAGCCCGGAATCTAGATATCCACCGTCATTTTGGGCTGTTACACCCACTGCAAATTTCAAAAGAACCAACAATGGACCGGAGTAATTCCATACACATTTTAATGAACAATTTTATTCAAAACATCAAGGTTTTATTCAGGTTTTAACATTACTTGTATGAATTTAGCATTACTTGTATGATTTTATCGAGGTTTTAACATAACTTGTATGGTTTTATGATAACTGATTTCTGAGGAATATGTTTAAAACTTTCTTTATTATTAAAAGACTTTTTGAAAAAATGTATGTTTTATACTATTATTACCTGTATCTACATGTATTTACCTGTATTTACCTGTACTTACCTGTGATATTGGCGCAAATGAAAGATTTAATTTTTGGCGCAAATGAAATATGGTTTGTGGCGCAAATGAAAGATTTTTTTGGCGCAAATGAAATGCCAATTGGCGCAAAAGCAAAGCACCGCGCGTCAGACTATACAATTACACGCGCCAGAATATACAATCATTGTAAATAGTGAACACCTGTTGAAAACTCAAGATTGTCATTAATTTCCTTTCATCTTCAATCAATATGCATAAACATGGTGAAGAATGGAAAAAAATGAGAAAGAAACTGTAATCGTGATAAAGTGGACTGCTTTTTATAAATACTGCGATGTAGATCTGTAAATTAACAATCTGATCTTCGTCCTGGTAGCTTATGAAGCAATTCCACACAGATTCTGCACTAAAAGTAGACGACAGAAAACATGGGAGGTAAACAAGTAATTTTATTTTGTGTTGCTGCTTGCCGTAAGTACAATTAATATCGAATCGTCTGCTATAATCTTACGAATGATGGCTGAAAGATCTCAATTAGGAAGATTCAAAAAAGCAAACACGTTATCTAGGGCCAATAACTTTATTAACTTCAAAGATTCACTTTCAGACCCCCCTACTTCTGATCATAATGAAGAAGCAGATTCAGAGATGCCTTCTGTACATGTAGAGGTTCTTGTAAATCTTGACCACACATACACCTTACCGCTGGTACTAGACAATGACCCTTTGGAAATTTTTTCTGAGATTGAAGTCCACACTGAAGTAAATAAAGGGGAAAACATTGAAAATGAACTATTATTTGACTACATCCCATCAGATCTTGTTCCATTAAGCCATTGCCGGTTCATAGTTGATTTGGGTTTTGTGGCCGAGCAGTTAAAACACTGTCAGTCTTGTCAGTCAACCCTTCATCTCTACAATGCATTAGGAGTTAAACCTTTGGGATTTTCAGGATTGATGTATGTCCAATGTCCTGAATGTGGTGGTGTGACAAAAATCAAGTTGGGGAAAACTCATCATAGTGGTAATAGCAAAAGAGGATGTGGAACTTTCGACATTAATACAAAAGCTGCAACAGGTGCACTTTTTATTTAGTTGTTTTTATGAATCAAAACCTTTGTAGAATTTTTGTCAGTACATAAACATGTACATGATGTAAAGCTCTGCAATACATATATTCATTGTTGAAAAGCATAGGTAAATTATTTGTGTTTTCGGGCAAAATTGATTGAAATGTATGCGAGGCCTTGCATTTCCCAAGTTTCTAAGCCTCATTCAAATGTTACCAATATTTTGTTCAACACAGATGTATAAAAACAGTTATTCTACATGTATAGTGAAATTTTGATTTTAAAAATGTGCTCATGGATATTTAATAGAAGGAAGTGACCTAAATAATATTCCTCAATTAGCAAACTTTTTTCAAATACATTGTTGTACATGTAACTTAAGATTCGTCCTACCAATGTTTTATTATTAGAAATATGAAGGCATTTTTCTGTAATTCAGTCCTCCCTTCCTGCCCTCTCACATCCAGTTTAATTCACCAATCAATAAGTAATATTCTTAGAATATTCAATAAAGTCATGACAAGTATTGACTACTTTTATATTTATTCATGTCAGATTTTTTTTAATGCATGCCTATGATACCAAATAAGTATCTAGATTTCTAAAAATATGATTGAATGAATTTTATTTCTCATAAACTACAAATTACATAGTTACAGAGAATATATAAACAATTACATTAAATATTGAAGCACATGTGAACAATACAAACATAAACATTAAATTACAAACTAACCAGGAGGAGTGACCCTCACATTTATAATTTTAAATTATAAATCCACAAAGTTTTTCAAGAACAATATAATTATTAGAGCTCATCAATTGTTGATATTTATAAATATTTGGACGAAGAGTACAATAGTATGGTAACAATCTCTTTTTTTTTTTATTTAGAGCATTACACCACATAACATAATGATATTCATCACCTATGTCTCTTGATTCACAAAGATGGCACAACCTATCATTTCTTGATATGTTATTCCACCTTCATACACATGTAGATATTGATATGAGTTTTATGGAAGTGAAATGAAATAGTTTGTCACAAAATTGGTTTATTATGATGTATACACATGTAGTTGCAAATATTTACAAATCTATCAATTCTGTTGATTACATTTTAATTTTATACAGGAATGCTCCATGCTGGTATTGGGGAAACCCAGCTTAACAATCTGCTTTCAACAATGAATGTTCACTGTATAGATACTAAATCTTTGAAAGCTAGAGAACATGAAGTTGGCCAAGTATTGGAGAGGCATGCAAAAGAATCTGAACATAAATACTTACTAGAAGAAGCAATTGGTTGTTTAAATATTAACACAGGTTTGAAATCAAAGCGCTGTAAGCGCTGAAGGCAGTTAACCAAAAACCAAGGCAACCGTAATTATGAAAACTGTGGCAATGTTGCCTCAACATTAAACTGTTGCCTCAACATTAAACATTCATATCACTGAACTAGTATATATTTGTTTAGGGGCCAGCTGAAGGACGCCTCCGGGTTCGGGAATTTCTCGCTACATTGAAGACCTGTTGGTGACCTTCTGCTGTTGTTTTTTTTCTATGGTCGGGTTGTTGTCTCTTTGGCACATTCCCCATTTCCATTCTCAATTTTATATATGGTACATTCATGTTTATCTAATGATTAATTTATTAAGGCAAATAATTTATATGTTATCAAGGTTTCAAAAGCAATGCATATATCAATGTATATTTTTTTATGGTGAGTCTGCAGTGGTACAAGTTCCCAATGATTGCAGTTATTCTACTTGGTAGTTAACCTTGGTTTTATTTGACTGCTAGAAGTTCAAGTTGACTTAGCATGAACAATAGTATGAATGGACTGGTTTCCCTGGAAAGAAAACTGAGTTTGTGTTCTATAGTACAAAAGTTATGAGACACGAATCAGACAAATGTTCACTACAATAGGGATCAAAGGTGAGGTCTGACTGACCTGCCCATAGTAAATGTAAATTGATTTGTTATTTTGTCCCATACATATGAATATATATAACTTAGGGGTGGGGATCTCAACGGTTTTCAAGTTCTCAAACAGGTAGGGGTAGGCAGAGGATTTAGGGGGCAGGCCACCCCCCTTTTTGGGAAAAAAAATGGTTACTTATATAGGGAATCACTGAAGGCAGTTAACCAAAAACCAAGGCAACCGTAATTATGAAAACTGTGGCAATGTTGCCTCAACATTAAACTGTTGCCTCAACATTAAACATTCATATCACTGAACTAGTATATATTTGTTTAGGGGCCAGCTGAAGGACGCCTCCGGGTTCGGGAATTTCTCGCTACATTGAAGACCTGTTGGTGACCTTCTGCTGTTGTTTTTTTTCTATGGTCGGGTTGTTGTCTCTTTGGCACATTCCCCATTTCCATTCTCAATTTTATATATGGTACATTCATGTTTATCTAATGATTAATTTATTAAGGCAAATAATTTATATGTTATCAAGGTTTCAAAAGCAATGCATATATCAATGTATATTTTTTTATGGTGAGTCTGCAGTGGTACAAGTTCCCAATGATTGCAGTTATTCTACTTGGTAGTTAACCTTGGTTTTATTTGACTGCTAGAAGTTCAAGTTGACTTAGCATGAACAATAGTATGAATGGACTGGTTTCCCTGGAAAGAAAACTGAGTTTGTGTTCTATAGTACAAAAGTTATGAGACACGAATCAGACAAATGTTCACTACAATAGGGATCAAAGGTGAGGTCTGACTGACCTGCCCATAGTAAATGTAAATTGATTTGTTATTTTGTCCCATACATATGAATATATATAACTTAGGGGTGGGGATCTCAACGGTTTTCAAGTTCTCAAACAGGTAGGGGTAGGCAGAGGATTTAGGGGGCAGGCCACCCCCCTTTTTGGGAAAAAAAATGGTTACTTATATAGGGAATCACTGGAGCGGGCCCCCACTTATGAACATTTCTGGATCCGCCACTGGGGGTAGGGTGACCCTAGGGACTTCCCCTAAATTTGATTTTATTTGTTATATTGTCCTATACATGAATATATATTGTTATGGGGTGGGGATCTCATTGGTTTCCAAGTTCTCAAACAGGAGGGGAATTTTAAGTTTGCGCCCCTCCTAACCTAAAATCCTGGATCTGCCCCTCATATGGTTTAGGGGTGGGGAGTTCGACCATTTCCAAGTTATCAAACAGGAGGGGGTAGAGTGGCCCAAAGAATGCCACCTATATATCATATGATTTACTTACATTTAGGTATATATAATATAGTTGCATTATTTGTGAAAATAAAGAAAGAAACTTTCAGTTACTTTAATTGACCCTTCAAAATTGAGAAAAAAACAAATAACCCTTCGAAATTGCAGCAATATGTTTACACTTTAAAAGCATCTCTCATGCATTATCATCATTTATCACTGATAAAGAAAATTAAGACTGTGACCATGAACATGTTTATTGTTAGATATACTGTTCCCAGCTGTCACGTTGTATTGGATTTTTAAATTAAAATTTGTCAAAAAGTAATTTTGAGCTTCTGTATAAAATATTTTTCTGATTTTTCTTTCTTTTACATATATCTTTTGGTTTACAATTCTTGTGTTTATATTTATTTACCATGCATAGATTTATTTTTTCACCTGCTTTGATTTATTTTGTAATTGATCGCCAAACCCGGAATTATCCTTATCCGCTTCCGGAATCGGATCCGATATTGTAAAATTTTGTCTTCACAGCCGCCATTGTTATGTGTTTACAATGTTGTTTTTGTCAATCAGATACGATTTTACTCGAATTTATATAATATTTGTCGGCGATTTTCCGTATAAAGCTAGCGGTTGAACAAAATGAACATCGCTGTCATGAATAATAATGATAAAAATAAGTTTTTAGCTCGTTTAATTGGAGACTTTGGTGAACATGGTGAAAAGGTTTGCAAAGTAATTTCTTATTTTCTTTCAAGTGGAAGGTGACTACGTCGGGCGTAGCTAGAAACCAACTATCCTATTCGAAATTCCGCTTGCAAAAGTGGAAGGTCGCGGACCTCGGACCACCGCTAATTTGCACTCCAAATTGAAAAGCTACGAAAATTTCTTTTTCTAATTTGAAATTGCCACCAACAGCATGAACAGTTGAACTTATTATATAATAGACTACTGACGTAGTTGTACTACGTATTGATGACAAACAATATCCCTACGACTTTTGCCATTTGGGAAATCTAAACTACTTGTCTTAAGAGATTTTCGGCGATTAAATATTTCATACAATTGCTCTTTGACATCTTAGCTAAAAGAACAAGTCATAATGAACTACACAAGGATTCTTAATAAGCACTACTTCCTATGTGTAACTTCAAAACTTTTGGATAAATCGACGATCATTTAAGGTTTTTCTGGTCATATTTTTTGTAATCCAGAATAAAAAGTATTAAAAAAGTGTTCAATTAGTTATATATAACATAGTAGCGAGCTAGATAATAACAATGGCAAGTATTTCAGCATTTATTGGGTAGAACACAAATCTAGGGTGCTCGCATAATGCAGCTTAACTGCATAAAAACAACAAATTAGTATAATCATGATAATCATTTATTGGTCTTACATATAAAAAAAAGAAGATGTGTAATGATTGCCAATGAGACAACTCTCCACAAGAGACCAAAATGACAGATCACTGTAGCACCTTTAACAATGAGCAAAGCCCATACCACATAGTCAGCTCTAAAAAGCCAGAAATGACAATGTAAAACAATTCAATCAAGTCTTTTGTTTGTCTGACTAAAAAATAAATTTGACATTTTCTACTACACTGCTACATGTTCACCTAAAAACTCAAAATATTTCTGTCTTACAGTTTGTGATACACTGGTATTATATGTAACAATAAAAATGCAAGCCAAGAAACTGTTTTTTCTGTTGAGCACCGAAACCAACAAAAAAAATGCATGGAACAAATTCCTATAATATATTGACCTATATCACATATGTAGTATTCCCATTTTGCACTAGTGCAATATAGCTTAAAAATTAATTGCATCTATTATCAACAACAAAACAAAAACAAATTTTATTTTATTAAGCTTGTGCAAAATGAGATTCTTCTTTGGACAATATTCCGCAATAATCCTGCAAAAGCACTATAACACATGTACCATTGATCTCTTTTGTAAAATTTCACAATTTAGTCCTTGCTTATTTTTTTAATTATGTATGCAAGTGGTTTTCATATGATTAACCACATTAAAATTTATAAGGAAATTCTGTTCACTTAAAAAGTACCATGATATGTTAAAGGGGACACAATTGGGTAAATGTTCAAATGTATGCATATTCTGTCATATTGCACACAAGAACACAGTTTTAATAATACACCCAAGATTTAGTTTAATATCAGCATACCTACCCTCATTAAAAATTAATAACATACAAATGTAAAAATTTTGAAAACAGTTATTAGTCAAATTACACAGATGCAACTTTAACTGTCATGGTAACAATTTGAATATATAAACATGATTGATGAAAGCTTTATTTTTTTACAATAGAAAATGAAGAAGGAAAAGGAATCACAGTATCAACAGACACCTGCTGGCAAAAGAAGGGTTCTGGAAGGGCATATAACAGTTTGTCAGGCATGCCATTAATTGAGTTTAATCCAACAAGAACAAAGTTCAACAAAAAATCAGATATTTTATTGTATTCTATTTTAAAAACTAATTTTCCATTAAGCTAGATATATAAGGTCATATAGTCCTATTTATTATTTTAATTTCACTCACTTACATACATCCTTAACATTAAAATTGAGAATGGAAATGGGAAATGTGTCAAAGAGACAACAACCCGACCATTACCATTTTTAACTGTCACACAAGTATAAAAAAGAAGATGAGGTATGATTGCCAATGGTCTCTCTTAGATTTGAAGATGTGTTATGATTGCCAAAGGTTTCTTTCAGATCTTATAATTTCTCTGCAAATATATTAGTTAAACTGAATTTTCATGAAACCTTTATATAAAAGATGAGTTTGAAGGTCAATTTTTGTTCTTAAATCCTTATAATTTATGGTAATGCCACTTATTTCCATGCTAGGCATATTACATAGATATGCAAAAAAAAATCATTTTTAGTCAGATTATTGCAGGGGTAGATAATGTTGTTAAGTTTTTAAAAGGGGAGATAATTCAACTTAAAGGTTTTAACTGATTTTGAAGAAAAATATAAAGCTTGGAAATAAATGGTAGAATAGACCAGGAGGAGGGTTTATTCTTCTGTAAGATGAACTTGATCAAAATAATTATAGTTTGAACTAATGCAGATATTGCTTATTTCTAACAATACATTGTATTACAAAATGGGGCTTTCATTCCTATAAACTCAAAATTTTATTTAAGCTAGTTTGAATTGAAATGAATGATTTCAGGGGTATCGACATTGATTGGTAAAAATACAGGAGGAGTGGTCCATCATGCACTTAGATGTCAGCAATGCAGAATCTGTGACAGTGCAACAAAAAGGGGGATTCAGCCCAAAGAGCACAATTGTAAAAAAAATTGGACAGGATCAGCAAAGGCTATGGAGCCAGATATGCTAGTACAGATGATAATGCATGTTAAGAACAAAGGTATTGACATCAACGAAATTGCAGGTGATGATGACACCACTGGTTTCGACAGGCTGAAAAAGATATATCCTGAATCAAAGATGATAAAAACCAGTGACAGAAATCATGTCAAAAAGAATGTAATTAAAAAGTTATATGCAATTAAAAGCCAACATAAGCAACTTTCTGACATGGTAATGAATTCAATATTAAAGAATTTTTCTTTTATGATAGATCAAAATAAAGGAGATGTTGAAGGAATGGAAAATGGCCTAAAAGCTATAGTAGAGCACATGTATGGGGACCACGCCCATTGTAATAGATCATGGTGTGGATTTCTTAAAGAAGGAGATAAATACAAGCACAGTAATTTGCCTCATGGAAAAGACTTGACGTCTGATTCATTACGGTCAGACCTGGAGAAGATATTTTTGGGGAATGAGTCAGTTAATCCGAGGAAGCTTGCATCCCTGTCAAGCTCACAAGCAAATGAAAATTTCAACAACATGCTTGCTGCAAAAGCTCCAAAAGCCAAGCACTACTCCTCATCAGCAAGCTTGGGCTACAGGGTAGATTCTTCTATCTTGCAAAAGAATGAAGGATATGCCTATGTTAGTGAGGTATAAATATATGCACCCTTTATTAGCCCTTAAAAAAGTTTAAAAGATAGATGATCAATGTATAATACAGTCACTGAAGCAGTTTTTGGCTTTTTAACTCAAACTACTATAATTTAGAAATTATTGGGTACATTAATTATTGTTGTAATTTCTGAGAAATAAAAATAATGCAAGATTAATAACTTTAATTTATTGATGTGAATCAGGATTTCCAGGTGACCGATTAATTTTAGCTTCTTGAAGCTTGTTATAATTTTCATTAATTGGAAAACATTCAGTACAGAGATTATAAGTTATACATTGTTCAATTGTCCTAATACGAGAATTTATTGGGTCAATAAATTTCATATTGGGTCAGGCGAATCAACAAATATATGCAAGATAAAACAACTTGATACTTTATTTATAACTACATCAGTTTATATGCTACATGTACCTATTCATATCTGATTCAGTATGCACATTTCAAAACTTTGTCTTATTTTCTTTATTTATGTATATATTTTTGTCAATTTTGATGATCCAATACCTATTAAGTTTCTGGTTGGTAGATTCTTACAGACTCTCTCTCTCTCTCTATATATATATATATATATTTTTTAAAGGTACATGCATCCATGGGACTGTCTCCTGGAGAGGAAACAATAAAAAGAAGCTCCAAAATAAACATGAAAAGGAAAAAAACCAAAGAAAAGGCAAAAACCAAAGAAGCCAAGAGAAGACGTTTCTTCTTAAAGCAGACAAGAACGTCTAAGACTGCTAGTAAAGAAATAAGGGAAGGCAAAACTTATGAAAGTGAAATAGGTATATATAAAATAAATCTTACATAATGAAATTTGCAACGAATGGGTTGTCAAAAGCCTAATTTCCATAATTTTACCTTAATAAATCTGTGACCCCCCTCTGCTTTTAATTTTTATGCCCCACCTACGAAAGTAGAGGGGCATTATGTTTTCTGGTCTGTGCGTCCGTCTGTCCGTTCGTTCGTCTGTCCATTTGTCCATCCGTTTGTTCGTCCGTCTGTCCCGCTTCAGCCTTCAGGTTAAAGTTTTTGGTCAAGGTAGTTTTTGATGAAGTTGAAGTCCAATCAACTTGAAACTTAGTATACATGTGCCCTATGATATGATCTTTCTAATTTTAATGCCAAATTAGAGAATTTATTTCAATTTCACGGTCCACTAAACATAGAAAATGATAGTGCAAGTGGGGCATCCATGTACTGTGGACACATTCTTGTTAATTTTTATTTTGCACCAAAACCCCCCTTTTTGTCCTGAATTTAAAATATTTCACTTAGTAATATTTATTTGTACTGTTATTATGAAATTATATTAAGATAAATTGGCACTTTCTTATACATTATATAGATTTTAATTTTAAAACAACCAACCTTCATATTTCATTATGTACATGTATGCCTAGATCTAGATACGATGAGATCTTTAGTATCTTAAAAATGACCACAACTATGCAAATCCAATACAAATAATTTATACTATTCTAAATATCAAACAAATGTTGTCTTTGGTGCGGAAAAAATTATGCATGTATGTAAACATTATAGAGACACTCCCACTACAGTTTGTGTGAATTTGTTATCTATTCATATTGAGTTAATCATACTCTTGTTTCAAAATGAAATTAAATAGATATAAGGAGATGTGGTATGGGTGCCTGGATGTTAAAAGCTTATTTGAGAGGATTACACATTAGATACTTATTTTATGCAGAGATAAAAATCTGTGGTTTAAATTATAGTATAATCTGACATGTGAATTATACAAGGTGCACAATGTACATGTTAATCCTTCAGTAATTTCTAATCAAATTATAGGTTTAAAATCTGAAGTTCCAGACAAGGAGTCCCAGGAGATTCCCGAAATACAAGACATCATAAAGATCCCTTTGAATGAACAAGAGGTTATCAAAGCACCAGTAGTAGTTTTTGATTTAGAGACAACTGGCCTCAGTAAGTGTAAAATTAACGTCTAAAGTTTTAATCTAAGTTCAATGGGAAAAATGCAAATTACACCTTAACATGCATAATGTCTATAGATATAGGAAGATGTGGTATGATTGCCAATGAGACAACTCTCCATCCAAATAACAATTTATAAAAGTAAACCATTATAGGTCAATGTACGGCCTTCAACACTGAGCCTTGGCTTACACCGAACAACAAGATATAAAGGGCCCAAAAATTAATAGTGTAAAACCATTCAAACGGGAAAACCAACCGTCTAATCTATAATCTGCATGGTAAAAAAAAATAAAAAAAAAAATAAGTAAGACTAAGAAGAAAAAAAAGTCCATGAGGTATAAAATAAAGTTTTAAAAACATTGTTTTGCTCACAGTGCACCAAAAAAAAAATTATTGTCTGATGTAATTGTTTGTTCAGAACAGATTTAGTGTCAAACATCCCTCATTTTTTTTTTGGTCAGTTGCTGTCTCTTTTATACATATCTGATTTTCATTACTTATTATATTTTATATTCACCTTAATTGACGTGCATACATACATGTGTCAATAATAATTGAATGCAAGATTTTGTGGCTTTATAAGTGTGTAAATGTGCATGTATGAAGCCAGATAAAAGTTGTTTTAATATTTCACTAATACCCTTGTCATCAAAGATGCATTTTGTTATTGTTCTATTTTAGGTAGGAAATCAGACATTACCCAAATAGCAGCCTTTTCCAAATCTGTGAATTTCAGCACTTACATTTTCCCATCCCAGCCAATATCAAAAGAAGCATCAGAGGTCACACAAATTTTTGTAAATGGAAATAAGATGTTTCACAACAGTACTGCAGTTCAATACAAGTTGGCTCATGAGGCATTGACAGATTTTATTATATTTTTATCAAGTTTTCCTCATAAATGTATTCTTGTAGGTCACAACATCAAAAGTTTTGATACTCATGTTTTGTATAATCAATTGCGTATTTATAATATGTGGAATGAATTTTGCTTACATGTTTGTGCTTTTTGTGATACGTTAGATTTATTCAAAAGTGTTGTTCCTGGTATGTCTTCATACAGTCAGACATCTCTTGTCAAAGAGCTCTTAGGTGAAACCTACGATGCTCATAATGCTATTCATGACACCAAAGTTTTATACAAACTTGTAATTGAAAGAGGGAATTTTCAGGATAATGTGGTAAAATTTTCATTACCTGTAAGTTATCCTGATGATTCTCATGTTATCCAAGAAAACTTGAACACCTTTTCTAATGCTATAAATAGTAAAGCTATTTCGAAATCTTGTGCACTTAAGGCATCCAAATCTAACCTTCAATTTGCTCATCTTAAGTTAGCAGTACATCGAGATGGCATAGATGGACTTAAAGCTTTACTTGCTGAAAGGTCTAACAAGGGAAGTGTGAGAGTAACTAAATGTACAAGAGTTATCCAAAAACTGTTTGATTTTCTTCATGAAGAATGAAATAATATGCAATATTAATGTCATGTAAACTTACCTGGCTCTAAGTTTCACTTAAGGATGTACTTAGGTGAGATTTTTGAATTTGTGCTAAATGTTCGGACTCCTTGGTGTTTTTCCATACAATACAATGTAAAATATTTTGCCCCATTATTCCCTTTTATTTTTTCATATTAGACATAATAGCTCATGAAAGGTCATTTACCAAAATTTTAGAAAATTCTTAATTTTCTTTCTTTTGTTTTGAGACCCAAATAGTACCAATGCATATATAAGGTAAAAGTCCAAGTCAGCCTTTTCCCGCCATATTTTAAATCTCAAATATCTCGAAAGGGAGGTCCATGACCTATCAATATTTTTAGCTTATCCCCTTCCTTAATAGATGCTCTACCAGCTTATAGTATCAATTTTAATTTCTTAATTTCTTAATTTTTACCTAACCTCACCTAAGTACATCATTAATGATACAGGGGCAAGGTTTTTTTATGCTTCAATCACAAAAAGGGAAAGAGACATTTTAGATTTATCATTTACCCTTTTCGTTGATATATTCTGATCTTGGTTAATTTTTAACTTGAGTGCAAAAAGCAACATTTATATGTACATGTATTTTCATACATTTGTATGTAATGATATTGGTTAAGTTTATATATACTGTTGAAGTTCAAAGGATACAAAATTTTCCTCAATGTTTTCTTTGCTTTTTTATGACAGGGAATGCAAATGATTTTAATGTTTGTTCTGGGAAAGATAATTATACATGGTATAGCAATGAATATAGGTTATTTGAGGGTCTATTTTACATCCAATAGATTTTTAAAAAGTAAACTTTACTTTTCTTTATTTTAAAGCTTTTCCAAATTAAAAAGAAATGTTTTTAATCATGAAGTTAACCTTTTGGAGAGGCTGAGAACCAAAAAAATAACATTATTTGGTCTAGTTAAGAAGAGTTATGATATTTGTTCTAGATAAGAAGTGTTAAGTTATTTGGTCTGGATAAGAAGAGTTATGTTATTTGGTCTAGTTAAGAAGAGTTATGATATTTGGTCTAAATAAGAAAATTTATGTTATTTGGTCTAAATAAGAATAGTTATGATATTTGGTCTGGATAAGAAGAGTTCTTATATTTGGTCTAGATAAGAAGAGTATGATATTTGGTATGGATAAGAAAAATTATGGTATTTGATCTAGATAAGAAGAGTTATGTTATTTGGTCTGGATAAGAAAAGTTATGGTATTTGGTCTGGATAAGAGGAGTTATGATATTTGGACTAGGTAAAAAGTTATGGTATTTGGTCTGGATAAGAAGAGTTATGGTATTTGGTGTAGATAAGAAGAGTTATGATGTTTGGTCTGGATAAGAAGATTTATATTATTTGGTGTAGATAAGAAGAGTTATGATATTTGGTCTAGATAAGAAGAGTTATGTTATTTGGTGTAGATAAAAAGAGTTATGATATTTAGTCTAGATAAGAAGAGTTATGATGTTTGGTCCAGATAAGAAAGGTTATGTTATTTGGTCTGGAGAAGAATAGTTATGTTATTTGGTCTGGACAAAGTTATGTTATTTGGTCTGGATAAGAAGAGTTATGATGTTTGGTCTGGATAAAGTTATGATATTTGGCCCAGTTAAGAAAAGTTATGGTATTTGGTCTAGATAAGAAGAGTATGATATTTGGTCTGGATAAGAAGAGTTATGATAGTTGGTCTAGATAAGAAGAGTTCTTAAATTTGGTCTGGATAAGAAAAGTTATGGTATTTGGTACGGATAAGAAGAGTTATATTATTTGGTCTTGATAAGAAAAGTTATGATATTTGGTCTAAATAAGAAAATTTATGTTATTTGGTCTAAATAAGAATAGTTGTGATATTTGGTCCAGATAAGAAGAGTTATGTTATTTGGTCTGGAGAAGAATAGTTATGTTATTTGGTCTGGATAAAGTTAGGATATTTGGTCTGGATAAGAAGAGTTCTGATAGTTGGTCTAGATAAGAAGAGTTATGATATTTAGTTTAGATAAGAAGAGTTATGATATTTGGTCTGGATAAGAAGAGTTATGATGTTTGGTCTGGATAAGAAGAGTTATGATATTTAGTCTAGATAAGAAGAGTTATGTTATTTGGTCTAGATAAGAAGATCGAGTTATGATATTTGGTCTGGATAAGAAGAGTTATGATGTTTGGTCTGGATAAAGTTATGATGTTTGGTCTGGATAAAGTTATGATATTTGGTCTGGATAAGAAAAGTTATGGTATTTGGTCTGGATAAGAAAATTTATCTTATTTGGTCTAAATAAGAATAGTTATTATATTTGGTCTGGATAAGAAGAGTTATGATGTTTGGTCTGGATAAAGTTATGATATTTGGCCTAGTTAAGAAACGTTATGATATTTAGTCTAGATAAGAAGAGTTATGATATTTGGTCTAAATAAGAAGAGTTATGATATTTGGTCTAAATAAGAAGAGTTATGATATTTGGTCTAGATAAGAAGAGTTATGATATTTGGTCTAGATAAGAAGAGTTATGATATTTAGTCTAGATAAGAAGAGTTATGATATTTGGTCTAAATAAGAAGAGTTATGATATTTGGTGTAGATAAGAAGAGTTATGATATTTAGTCTAGATAAGAAGAGTTATGATATTTGGTCTAAATAAGAAGAGTTATGTTACTTGGTGTAGATAAGAAGAGTTATGTTACTTGATGTAGATAAGAAGAGTTGTGTTACTTGATGTAGATAAGAAGAGTTGTGTTATTTGGTATGGATAAGAAGAGTTATGATGATGTAATTTTTAAGGAAGTTCGCTTCTCAATTTTAAAATAATTAACTTTTCAAAAAAATAGTTAATATTGATAGGGGATTAATATAGGAATCAAAAGTGCAAAAACAATATATAGGTCAATGTGCTTGTTTTCGAGATATTAGCCACTGAAATTTTGTTGGGGAAATATTCTCTCTTGACTTTTGATAGCTTTATCATTGAACAGTTTAAGTTCTCAAAAACTATTAAATATTAATTATTTTTATAAGACAGATTTCTTATACATGTTAAAGATTTATAAAAAGAAAAATTGGGATAAATGGGCAAATATTTTTAAGGCATTCAAATGAATAAAACCAGAGGATTCAGAAAATCTGACAAAAATCCCAGAACATGACAAGCGAACTTCCTTTATGACTGTTTATAATATAAGAAAAAATTATGCTTTATATTTGTTGGAACATGTCAATTATATCCTTTTTTCCTGATAAGGAAATAAATAATCATACATAGTACAAATTTGTTGCCAATTATTTCATTCAAGAAACACACAAAATGAGTGTGACATGTGTGACCTGATCAACAATATTTAATTCCTTCCACACAGACTGCAGGATACATATTCAAACTTATCCAGTGTACTATAGTCTGTTGCTGTTACTCAAGAAATAATCTTGTCACAGAAGATTATCATTTTTTCCATTTCGAAACTTTCTATTCAATATGGATCTTAAGTCCCCCTTTTTGATGTTGTTGAAGGAGTGATAAAGAATATTCGGAATTCGTCTACTAATTGTATAAGAAACTGGATAAGTGCACTGTAAAACCTGGAATTACCCACAAATTGCACATGTAAAGTAAGATGGTTGTCTTCGGTTTTGACAATGCGTCCACTTTCCCCCGTAAAAGGACAATTACCAAAAAATGTTTTTATAAAAATACAATACAAGTTCTAGCTTCACATGTACAAATTATCAATTATTGACCTTGGGTTCAGAGGTCAAGTCACACTGCAGTCCTTATAGCACATGACCTACCCTCCATTGATTTTATACGTACTTAACAAACTTCATATTAATCTGTATAACAATGAAAACAAAATTTTTGACACTCAATCAAGCACGCATACTTGAAATGTCAATTATTTAACCTTGGAGCCAAAGGTCAAGGCTAAATTGCTAGCTTTCCTGCTGGTATACAACAAGCTGTCCCATGGTTTTACAAAAAACATACAATACATCATTGATGTATCTCAAAAGACAAAAATATTATGGCTCGGACAATTAACTACAAGTTCATAATATAACACTTATAGATACGTTTCAATAATTTGACCTTGAGGTCAAAGGTCAAGTAAAAAATGCGGGCTTGGTTATACACAACTCACCCTCTTAATATTAAACACTAACATACCAAATACCATTGATGTAAACAGAGAAACAAATTAAAATCTGAACAAGAAGAAAAATTTTCAAATTTATTCAATTCATGAATTTAAAGTTAACTCCCTTTTTTATCTATTTTCTTGTCAAAATTAGCTTGTATCTTTCTTATATGGACGGTGACCTACCATTTTTTTTATCTTAACTTTTAAATTAATGTTTGGAGAATTCAAAAACACAAAATAAGAAAATTCTATGGATTAGAAATGCAACTTTTGATTCAAATAATGTATCAAATGACGTTTTTTCCTTCATAGTCTATACGAAATTTGCGTCAAAATGTCCATTTTGCCTTAAATTTTCAAATCAAAATTTTGAGCTTGGAACACCGGTGACCCCACTTTTTTATTTGATAATTTCAAAGTATATATCACTAATAAGTTTTCCTGAAAAAATATAAAAAATCTATGGATAAAAAATTAGACCCCCCATCTACCTTAAAAGGAACCAAGAAATCCATATGGTGAGGTTGAGTCATCTCATAGTAAATTTTACGGACACCATCACGAGTATGTTGACCGCTATGGAATATCCATACACAAATGTGATGCTAATACATTCCAATTGTATGTAACTACTATCCCGTTCCCCTTTCCACAGAAATGAGCTACCGATCTATATTTATTACCGGGTTTGTACTAACATGAGCAAGACGTCGGGTGTACCGTTGTTTGTCTGTTGGGCTTTTTCCTTTTTAGTCATGGCGTTGTCAAGTTTATGGTTCACTCATAATTATGTGTTGGAATGTCCCTTTGGTATCTGTTTTCTATCTTTTACAATATTTAACCATATTAATAACTGTTTGCTCAACTTATCAATAAAGTAATAACATAAAAGAAAAAGACAATACTACAGTTTATTATATACTTAGTAGTTAATACAGATAAATTGTATGTGTAATACAATCATTGGTAAGCTTGCTGTATCAGCCACCCGTGATGATATCGATATCAGCACGGTTACAAAAGCTTTATCACACCTTTAATCTGTATGACGTCACGTCATCGATTGCAGTCACTGTTGCAAAGGTTTTCAAATCCCTAATCTGTATGACGTCATGTCAAACCTATAATCTGTATGACGTCATTTGAAACCTCCTTATCTGTATGACGTCATATCACATAAAAACATCTACTTGAGGTATATGTATATAATAAAGTGTATATGATATGGTTTTTTCAATATCACACACCGTATCAACCCTCAACCAATATAATCCCTCGAGCAGAGCTCTTGGAATTATATTGGTGTCTAGGGTTGATACGGATGCGATATTGAAAAAGCCATATGATATTCTCTATTTATCATTCATATTGACAATATAGCTATTACCTTTCCTTGTCGCTTTCTCTTTTTCTACCTTTGTGCTTGTAATCTCTCGCATTACCCGAACTATAAATATGTTTTGCACCATTTAAATCTGATTTGAAACTCATAAACAAGGACATTTTATTAACATCAAAGCCACAATTACATTAACAGACTTTACAAAAAAGGATTGAATATTTATATAAACTAACATGAGCAACACGACGGGTGTTACGTGTAGAACCGGATCTGCTTACCCTTCCGGAACACCTGAGATCACCCCCGTGTTTTTGTTGGGTTTGTGTTGCTTAGTCTTTATTTTTCTTTGTTGTGTTTTGTGTACTATTGTTTGTCTTTTTCTTTTTTTAGCCATGGCGTTGTCAGTTAATTTCGATTTATGAGTTTGAATGTCCCTCTGGTATCTTTCGTCCCTCTTTTACTGTTACAGAATGTTTAAACATATTTATTTATAGTGGATTGGGAAACAAGTTTTGCAACTTATATTAATCCGAAATCTACAAGAGTGTCTTTAACGTGCAAGAGATATGGCTCTCTCTTAACACGGGTCAGCCATTTATCGTCCCCTTCCGACGGACTATCATGGTTTCCTCGAGACCATACTCGCAAATGGTGTCAAGGGAGAGTCGAAAATTCAGTTCCTGAAATTTTCATCCCAGACGGGAATCGAACCAGGAACCTTTGTGTTAGTTGTTACAGAATGGTCAATTGTTGCTCATTCTATATGTTTCAATGTAATGTGTTGTTGCCTATTGTCTGTCTTTTTGGTCATATCATTGTATATTCTAATATAATTATATCGTTTCAATCACAAACCTTAACTATGTGGAAGTTATAAAAAAAAAAAGTTACAATGAAACTTGTAAAATATTCTTGACAAGAATTTTGGACTCACAGGTCTACAACCTAAACCTCTTTGGAGAACTAATATTATTCACAACTTTGAGATGAATAGTTATCTGAGATATAATCTTGAAATAAATATACATACCATTCACCATACTTGCATTTAATTTGGTCGATAACTGAATTTACAAAACGGTTACTGTTAAAAGGTTTTATCTCCTTTGGTTCTTCTGGAAAATGGATATCATCAAGCAACTCAAATTCCTTTGCAAGAGATTTCTGTTTAAGAAAAAATGTGACATCGTGTTTCTCTTTCAAAATCACCTTATGACTTTCATGCATAGATTTATATTCACTGAATGATTTTTTTAATTTCGCCAAGTTATACAACAATTGTTGTTTCTCCAAGATAAGAAAGTCGGATGCATATGTCAAGTTATTTTCGGTGACCAATTCTATTATTTTTATCACGTCTTGAGACATTTCATTAACTTCTTTAATGAATTTATCGGTACCAGTCTGTAGCCTTGTTTGTTTCGTTGTTTTGAAAGTATCTATCAAATCTGATAAATACTCAATGTTTTCTTTGATATTTCCAAGACGTTTCTGTACATTTTCACGTGCTGTAGCAGCAACTTCCGTTATATCCCTAATTGAATGACCGTTATGCACAGACGTAACACACTGAGTGCATATTAAAAATTCACATTTTCGACAGTAATAGCAGAATTCCAGTTTATGATCTTCACAAACAAATGTGAGCATAAGTGTTGTTCGATCGACATTATGAGAATCTGTGACCGTATGACGTTTATTTGCGGGGAATTTATTATGCCACGAAATACACATTTGACATAAAAAATTACGACATTCATAGCAAAATACTTTTCCAATGTCTTTCTTGCATATATCACATCTCGTTGCAGACTCCTGTACCATTTCATAAATTTGTATGCAGGAAGTAAATAGTTAAAATCTATTATCAATATGACGTCAACATGTGATTTAAATGGATCGCTCTTTTCAATTTATGTAATTATTGATATTAATGTAACACAATCTGTTTAATATGCCAGTTTTTGTTGTAAGTAACAGAGCTAATTCTACGCATTGCAATGTTTGGATTAGCACGGACTATATTAAAAAGTTTGAAGACAAAGTGCACAACCCAATGGAAATGTTTGTTAGGTCTTCAATCAAAAATAGTATTTAAATGAAGAAATTATCTCCTCATACCTAATTTTGATTTCTAGTCCGACTTTGCTATACACTTTGGTCCTTTTTGGTTCGACCATCTCAGAAACTATTGTCTTAAGTTTTTTCCCCCAACCCACTTGAGAAATGCGCATCTGACGATGAAAAATTGTACTGTCAATAGTATTATAAAGCATTTATTTTTCTCCCCGACCATATATTTGTGAGTTTCAACGGCAGTAATAAAGTTTATAGACACTTTGCAGGCATTCCTAAAGGCATTAAATGTATCCTTTTAAATTAGTCTTGTTCCTGTATTGTTAAGTAAATACACTCAACAAAATTAAATCTGTTTTAAGCAGCGCTAAAAAGGATGCTGAAACTCATCAAGTGCTTTAACAGAAAAGTTATCTGGAACAATTGTGTTGTACCTCTATCTTTCAGAGGAGTTAGATGTTGTTGGTTGCTGATCACTATTAACAAATTATTGAGGTCGATTTCTACAACAAATTGTCGGCATTCCTATAGGAACAAACTATACACCTTACCTTGCCGACCTCTTCTTATTTTCATATGAGTCGGAGTTCCTTAACAAAAACAAGAAGATCGAAGAAGCCAGATAATTTAATTGCACATTCAGATATATTGATGTCCTTACCATTAAGCAAGCTATTAGTGGCCCCAAAATTACTTAGTGTAAAACCATTCAAACAGGAAAACCAATTGTCTAATCTATTTAAAAAAAGAACCGAGAAACTAGAAACACTTATGAAAAACATCAACAAACGGCAAACACTGAACATCGGGATCCTGACTTAGAACAGGTGCAAACAAATGCAGCGGGTTTAAACGTTTTACTAGGTAATAAAAAGTAAAATCACAAAAATACTTAACTTCAAGGAAAATTCAACCAGATGCTCCGCAGGGCGTAGCTTTATACGACCGCAGAGGTTGAACCCTGAACAGTTGGGGCAAGTATGGACACAACATTCAAGCTGGATTCAGCTCTAAATTTGGATTGTGATTAAATAGTTGACACAGCATAGGTTTCTGACACAGAATGAATGTGTTCTAATGAACTTAAAATTTTTGTTTTCTCTTAGAGCAATTCACTATGCTGTTGAATATTAATCCTCTCAAAACAAGAATATGTCCTCAGTACACGAATGCCCCACTCGCACTATCATTTTCCATGTTCAGTGGACCGTGAAATTGGGGTAAAAACTCTAATTTGGCATTAAAATTAGAAAGATCATATCATAGGGGACATGTGTACTAAGTTTGAAGTCGATTGGACTTAAACTTCATCAAAAACTACCTTGACCAAAAACTTTAACCTGAAGCGGGACAGACGGACGGACGAAGGGACGGACGAACGAACGGACAGACGGACGGACGCACAGACCAGAAAACATAATGCCCCTCTACTATCGTAGGTGGGGCATAAAAATGTTTGAAGAAATTTTCTTTTTTATTTATGAAATTTCAAATGAGAAAAATTGAACCCAATTTTTTTAATCACATCCCCCTTTCCCTTATTCCAAAACTAATCTCAATTAAAATTTCTAATGGAGTTTGCAACAATAACTACTCATTTAAATACATCATAAAATATTAAGATGTAAAAAAACTGCTTGTTATCACTGAATGGTAAAGATTATTTTAATTTATCAGTTGGTAGTAAAAAGTGAATATACATTGTATATTGTATATAACAAAGATTTAAGTTGATTCTGGACAAAGAAAGATAACTCCAATTAAAAAAAAATCTTGCTATTGCACAATATTTTGCAATTAGATATTTCTTGCTTACTATTCTGGACAAAGAAAGATAACTCTAATTAAAAAAGATTTTGCTATTTCACAATATTGTGCAATTAGATATTTCTTGCCATTGCGCAATACTGTGCAATTGAAAAGACTTGCTATTGCACAATACTTAATATAATAATTTTAGATCCTGATTTGGACCAACTTGAAAACTGGGCCCATAATAAAAAATCTAAGTACATTTTTGGATTCAGCATATCAAAGAACCCCAAGATTTCAATTTTTGTTGAAATCAGACTAAGTTTAATTTTGGACCCTTTGGACTTTAGTGTAGACCAATTTGAAAACAGGACCAAAAATGAAGAATCTACATACACAGTTAGATTTTGGTATATCAAAGAACCCCATTTATTCAATTTTTGATAAAATCAAACAAAGTTTAATTTTGGACCCCGATTTGGACCAACTTGAAAACTGGGCCAATAATCAAGAATCTAAGTACATTTTTAGATTCAGCATATCAAAGAACCTAACTGATTCATTTTTTGTCAAAATCAAACTAAGTTTAATTTTGGACCCTTTGGACCTTAATGTAGACCAATTTGAAAACAGGACCAAAAGTTAAGAATCTACATACACAGTCATGACAGTTAGATTCGGCATATCAAAGAACCCCAATTATTCAATTTTGATGAAATCAAACAAAGTTTAATTTTGGACCCTTTGGGCCCCTTATTCTGTTGGGACCAAAACTCCCAAAATCAATACCAACCTTCCTTTTATGGTCATAAACCTTGTGTTTAAATTTCATAGATTTCTATTTACTTATACTAACGTTATGGTGCGAAAACCAAGAAAAATGCTTATTTGGGTCCCTTTTTGGCCCCTAATTCCTTACACTAGTAACCCGAATTTAGCTTGAACGGACAAAAACGTGTTAACGCTATTTAAATGAGATTAATTGTTATTTGATAAAGATTGACAAAAATTAAAAAATATTTTTAATTCATTTCAATTCATTTCAATTCATTTTAACGCCAGTCAAATAGATTTCTTTGCGGTGAATCAATTAAAATCAAGTTGCTGGTAATGTACGTCAAACTATTAGGCCACGCCCCCGTTAAACTATTTCAAACTGGCATCAATTCGTTTTAAACATCGTTGAGACCCGAGCTTTGTACAGGTAAATCACTCAAGCAAGACAAACTTTATTTATTTATCTTTTTTTTTCATCAAATTTAATCGAATTTAGTTATATGCGTGTATTCTCAGTTAAGTCGCATGCTTCACAATTTTTAACAAATGAATAAAAGAAATTTAGATAAACACATTAAAATATTGATGCACGGTTTAAGAAATGTGAATCTGTTGAAAATAAAATAGTAGTATAACATAATTTGAATTTGCCAAAATGCAGTAGATCTTTATCTCACATATTCGTTTTAAAAATTGCTAATTGCTATGAAAACTCGTGGAATCTAAGTAACGTGTGATACCTTGCAATTGCTTACGAAACTTTAGGTATTCCTGAATATTTATCGTTTCTATTTTTCTGTTTTACTATTTTGTACTCGTAAATTAGATATGTAACGGAAATAAAAGTAACATCACAGAAATTATTCATTGCGTATATAATTTAAATCTTATATTTTCGGTAGACAACAAATATTCACTAGCTGTATATTAATATATGAAATTGCTTGTAATGAAAAACAATGTTTTGTTAAATAATAAAATTGATGAAGATAATGTTGACATTTGTTGAATTTTAATAATAAACAGTCTTGCTCAAAATTGTAAATAAAGTAACAGATCAATGAGCTTTTAGACTATGTTAAACTGTAATACCGGTCGCTGGAGCAAAACAGGCGTAAATTGTGGAAGAGCATATAGTAGACGAGCATATTGAAGCGTTGTTACGATTCGTATATTATCGTGCTATCTACACCTTGACGTACAAAAATTCTTGTAATAAATGAACATGTATCCTGTATATATGAGATAAATTTTAGTTTGCGATAACAACGGGTAGGTTTAGTTAAACGATCTTGACTGGCTATTAGTCGGCATTCTCTTACGCCTTTTAATATGCTCTAGCGTTAAATTCAGTCTGTTAAGACTGTTTTGGACAAACCTAGACAAATCATAAAAAGTAACGTTTAAAAGTTTCAGATCGGGTCAAGATCCGTTTAGTGTGTCAGAATGATATTAGGAGTTACGCCCTTTTATGTGGAAGATACATTGTATTATAAATGCTAAAATAAAAAAAGTATATTATTTTTAATTATGAAACATAAAATCATTCGTTGATATTATTTAAAAAAAAAAAGAATTCATTCATTTGATTGTATACCTCAAATTTTGGGCACCTTGATTGGTTAATAAAATTATCTTATCTTATCTTATCTTATAAATTTCATACGTCCAATTCACGTTTCTGGATTTTACTTCATCAGGAACGATCAATAACGCAAAATACAAATATTTTATATGTAAGATCATTTATATAGTTAATTTCGTTATCCTCTTTAGGCCGCATCAAGGAACTGTGTCTCCGTTTGAACTAAGCTTCTGAAACTGCTCTTAGGCCGTGAAGTGAGAGTGATAAAACTATAATAAAAACAGAAATGAAGGACCCCGTCAAGATCCTCATAGATTTAAACAATACATATGTATGACCTAAATTTAAGTGTAGCATTGAGTATATGTACATTTGTTTGTAAATGCGCTTATCCTATCTTTCATTTGAATAAAAAACTTGTTTAATATAAATATAAATATGTATTTATTTATTTGCTTGTTCAGATTGCACTATTATAAATAATTCTTCTTCGTCTTCTACCTCTAAACTGTAAAATTAGCGTATGTATGCGTTGAATATACGGTCTATAAAGATTAAGTTCGATGGCACTTGTTAATAATCTAAAGGTAATAAAATGAACGATCCATAAAATAACGTGGCAATTACAATGGCTATTTCACATTTATATCATACGTTCACTCGTAATGGTATCATACATGTTCCTCCGTATGTGGTGTATAAGGTTTTAAATCATGTTTTATAGCTTCTTTCAAACACTATTGACGACGTTGTTCAAACTACATGCACATATCACAAAACCGCAAATTTAATATAGTTAAAAAGATTATACGATATTGAAAATGCATTTTTTTCTATCAAAAATGTAGGGTCGTGTATGTGTAACTCTAAGTGTTTACCTAAAATGTATTGAATTGAAAAAGAATAGATTTGTTCTCAAATATTTGACAAATGAAACATTTTCCGAAAAAAAATCCACATAATAACGTTTTGTCCTTTAATTCTTTTTTGGGGTGTCCGTTAAAATACCGCAAAAGTCCCCCTTAGTGCACTTAGAACAAAAAAATGCACTCAAGGACCTGATGGAATGATACAATTGACACAAAAGGCATTGCATATATATGTCAACGTTTTAAAAATAAACAATTTTATAATCACATTTAGAAAGTTATTTTATATTTTATCGACACGCGCCACACTCAGTTGACAGTAATATATAGAAATTCATGTTCATTCAACCTTGACCCGTTTTGAATACACTAGTATACTTATAAAGAATGTATATATTATGTTATTTCATGTTGTTCTTGGTTTTTTTATGGTATAGTTATTACTGTCATATCTATTTTGCTTTTCTGACTGTTATAGTTTTTACTTCTATGTAAGAGTGTATTTTCTTCTTATTTTTGTTTCTTTTAAGTTCGTTTGCTTGTTCCGTAAGTTCACTTTTTTAAGTTCTGTTGAAATGTTTTATAAAGATATTTTGAAATAGTAAAAAATGTATAGAGATTTTATTTTAACCAACACATACTGATATAATAGAAGATACACATATTTCGCAAAGTATAATAGTTTATTACATTTTTGTTGAGCCTTCCGACTTTTGTTGCAATAGCTATCTACAAACCACAAAAAAATACTCTGTGGGTAAAGTGTTTGAAACTTAAATTACTTTCTTAACTATCCTGGATTTCTAATAAACTAGGACAGAAGCTTGTTTATGATTAAGATAGCTTAAAAAAAATGTTTATCCGTATTTTTATTTATAACTGATTTTTTTGGTTTTCAAGTTCTGTAAGCTGATAAACATGCACTCTGGTTAGAGTTTAAAAAAAATCACATTTTCCAGTCGGGGCCTTTTAGTGATCGGTCGACTATATGGAAGGGGTTTTCTCATTTTTGAAGGCCGGATTGTTGCCTATAATTGCTTACATCCACTTCAGTTTAGGAGGTTGAGCGTACACACATATGCATGCTTATCACGTCATCTTCTTTCTGTGAAAATCCCAAGTCAGTGGCTTGTAGCTCAGTGGTTGCCGTTGGTTCATGTCTGGCATATTATTTTATTTTTGGTTTTTGTAAATTGTTGTTTTTTCTAGATAATGCCGTTAGTTTTCGAATTTAATTTTTCAAAACTTGTTTATGTTGGGACCTTTTATATATATATAGCCGATTATAAGGTATGGTCGCCTAATATAGCTTACATGTGTACATCCAATTAATTTGATGGATAGTTGTATAATTGCAAATTATATCACATCATTATTGAATATAAGCTTTGATAAGTTGGACAAGCGATTGTACAGGAAAGGCCCAAGTGATAGTACAGTAAACTCGTAAGCGATTGTACAGTCAATTAATTTATCCGATATTGAAAAAAATATAATTTGTGAATCTCTACTGGTGCAATGGCTTTCAAACTTTCAGACAGGTAAGACCATACATCAGAAATAGTACTTTTAAAATTTCTGGACTCAACGATGTGTATTTCAATGATTATTGACATTTTTATCGCTGTTGTGTGACAGTTCTGATCGATATATTGAAAGCTCCTCCATTCGACGAAAAACGTTTGTATGCATACGTCGTGTATTATTTGATTGGTTCATATATACATATAGAATGTTTTGAATGTCTAGAAGAAACGTTATATTGTATCATTTGATTCACTATTGGAAAACTTTCCATGTTGCAACTTGTTATATTTTCGAATGTCGAAAATGTAGAAACCGTACAGTTCCGTTCCCACACAATATAATAATGATGTAATCGGGTTTTTAAGATCCCCACGAATGCCACATTTTCCCATCTTAATGTCTATCAATCTCTTATGAAAGTATGTACAAATGTAAACTCCTGTGTTGTTAAGATGGACATAAAATAAAATTATTCTTTCATCAAGTTGAAAATAAACTACGCTAAATCATTAAGTTTATTCTACAACTATCATAAACTTATCAATTAGTAACGATCAAATGACAATTGTTTATTGGATAAGGTTGACTGAACATTGATGTTTGGGAATTTGCAATAAGCCTTCGGTCACATGGCATGCGCTGATAAAAAAGAAAGTCAATTTCAAAATTATGATATATATTGATACCCAAATTTATATTTATGAGTTATATACTTATATCTTCTCATATCCATGTTTGTGGTCTAATAACATCGTTTTAATGTCCTAAGGGCAAAAACTTTGTTCTTAATGCACCAATGATTTGTATAGTCCTTCAGTGCACTAAGAAGTCCTTTGCGGTATTTCTACACACCGTACAAAATTTGGCTGTGATCAAAATGTTAAAAAAAAATACCCATTTATTATAACAATTTTTAAATATTTAAGATTAAATTATGCAAGGAAAAGTGTCTTTGTTTTCTGTCAAAATGATTTACCTTTTTTGACATAAAGTTGTCGATAAATAAATTGGATATGCATTTCAATAGCATATTATCAAATTGCTGAAAGATCACCTACATTTTCTTAACAGGGAATCCGTTAGTATTGAAACCCCCTGTCCTTTAGGGTGAATGGGGTATAGAAATATGGTCACTTGGCCAGTCTTCTCCTGACCGGCAGTAAAACGCTTGCCGAAATGGGGCGTCCATTTGGCTGTGCGGGATGTATCAAGTTCGCAGTCACGTCCGGTCAGAAGGGGGACGTGAAATCTGATGCCTCGTGTAAAGAGACTGCAACGCTCTTTGCTCTTTGCACGTTAAGAATCCTTGCAACAACTCTTTTGAGGGGTCCGTAGGTGGCCTGTTGCAAGACAAAATTTCTGTCCCTATACAAGGTATCCTCATTTTCCAGTGGCAGTCCAAATTTCCCTGACCATCATCCCAGATGGCCTCTATCGTATCAACATACCTAGTGTATATATTGTGAACTTGTTCTCGTCCTGAATATGCATGAAATATTTGCCACTGGACGTTAAGCAACAAACAATAAATCAATCATTCAATCAATCCCTGTCCTTAATAATTCAATTTGTCGTTCTGCATTATTTTGGCGTAAGAAAGACGCACACATTCAGGCTAACGCCCTTAAGGTGTATAGAAAATAGATATAGGAAGATGTGGTGTGAGTGCCAATGAGACAATTCTCCATCCAAATTACAATTAATGAAAGTAAACCATGGTAGGCTTATGTACAGCCTTCAACACGGAGCCTTGGCTAGCAACGAACAACAAGCTATAAAGGGCCCCATGATTACTAGTGTAAAACCATTCAAACGGGGAAAACAACGGTTTAATAGTTTTGTATTTTATATAACTTTCCTGCCCTTACACCCACACTAATATAAGCTGTGATTTCTGTGTGAATAATTTTTTTTAAAGTTTCAAATGAAGTGCATGGATGTAAGTAATGATAGGCAACCGCAATGCCTTCAATAATGAGAAGAAAACATAACGTATAATCGGCTTTAAATTGTCCCGCTTGATCATTATACGTTGTTGTTTCCTATAGAGAAATAAATTATCGATTTAAATTATTTTTTACATCATAAAAAAGGGTACAATATCATAAAATCAATTTTGTGAAAAGCGATGAAAATTTAGTGACCCCAATATAAATTTGAACCCCTCTTAATCTTTCCTGGGTTTACGAGCACAAAATTCAAGGATCCCTAATTTTTTTAACTGTCTTTATGAAAGTTAGCACCGACTGTTAGCTTTACACTAGTAAGTTTGTCTTAAAGATAATTGGCTTTGTGTTAAAACTGTCGTTACGTTGCTGTCTTGCGGACGAATACCCGAAATCTCTGTGTCATCAGCAATCATACAGAAATGACTTTATATCGGGTTATTTGGTTATTTAATACTCTGTTCTTTGCATAGAAATAATTCTTCGTTAATCTGAGCATTGAAAGAATACTTCATATCACAAGATATAAATATGGATACAAAAAAAAATCTAAGCGAAATTGATAATACCGCAAAGCATGAATAAATGTGTTGTATTTCAGTAAATAACACTTGTTTTCGTTTGATTGTAAACATGTTGTAGCCCATCATGCATTGTTTCTTGTTTAGTGGATTGGTAAAAAAAGCGCCCAAAAAAAGAGTTCAAAATAAATTACGTCACACGTTAATACATTATAACAAATGCTCGGACATACGTATGGTAATTCATGCATATCCTAAAAGGTCGTGTTCTCGATCTATTAAAACGGAAATGACACGGCCGGGTATTGTAAAGGTTTGATGGACTTTTAATGTCAAATTCATATCCCTGGGCAACGAAATTATCGATTTGTTAAAAAAACACCGTGTTTACGCTGGTGTCTTCCTCGAATGCCAACATTTTATATGTTACCTATTCCTTGAATGCCAACAAAAATATTTCTGTTTTTATAAGTATTTAACTTTAAAAAATAATTGGTGAACTTGATGAAATTGTAACATTTTATCCCATTTTGATAAGAAAAGTAGCAAAATTTAAGGGTTAAATAATTATGAATATAAAGATAGAAAGAAAATGATTTTTGTTACTATTTATTAAAAAATAAATAAATTTGGGAATGAACAAGTTTTATTAACATAAGACATATATATAAATATAACATTTATATTTAGTTAAATATAATTATTTCAAACTAAAAGAGGATATTAGAGATTTATTTTGTTCCATATTATTATAAATATTTATTTGTTACGTATATATACATGAATTATATGAATATTTTAATTAAACAATTAACCATAAAATAGGGTAACAAGAATTTAGTCTATAGCGGATTGATTTTTTTAGTTGTTTGTGGCTTTGAACTAGCTGCCAGTAACTGCAAGTTTTCTCAGAGGATGTACTTTACAAGTGTTTTTTGTTTGTTTGGATATACAAGAACCTGACCACGTCTATTCTATGTAGTATTTCTATTTATTTACATCTGATAAGTTAAACCGGTTTCATCTGATGTGTATAGTTAGTTCCACTATGTGGTATGGGTTTTGCTCATAGTTGAAGACTGTACGGTGGCCTATACTTGTGAATTTCTGTGTCATTTGGTCTCTTATGGAAATTTGTCTCAATTCCAATCAAACTACATTACTTTGTTTTATAAGAACACCGATGATTTGCGACACGATAAACCCCGTACCAGTATCATTTTATGAATCACTTGCAAAAAAGTGTGTAGTATTATTACCAAGAAAAATATCCTGAACAAACTGAACATAATACATCAATAGTATTCTAACACGTGATACAAAGTTTCAAGAAATTTAATCAAGTAATATGGTAGGATGTTACAGCACACAAAACTATAGAAATATTGAAAAAAAAACCTTCAAAGTCCAAAGAGGCTTCACATTTGTGTAAACTGGAATTTCTCACAATATGCACATGTGATGCAACACTTTTCAAAGTTTCATTTTAAGAGAATCCATATTCGTTCAAGTAGTATCATCAGAAAAAAAATTCAACAACGTAACAAACATGAATTAGATTTTAACTATCTGTTTAATTATGCCTCGTTCACACGGACATTTAATTCGAATAAAAAAGAAGCGTGTATGTACGCGATTAGCGAATTCGATTCGCATTCGATTCGAATTCAATTCGAATCAAATAAAATTGAGAATGGAAATGGAGAATGTGTCAAAGAGACAACAACCCGACCAAATAAAAAAACAGCAAAAGGTCACCAACAGGTCTTCAATGTAGCGAGAAATTCCCGCACCGGAGGCGTCCTTCAGCTGGCTCCTAAACAAATATAAACTAGTTCAGTGATAATGAACGCCATACTAATTTCCAAATTGTACACAAGAAACTAAAATAAAATAATACAAGACTAAGAAAGGCCAGAGGCTCCTGATTTGGGACAGGCGCAAAAATGCGGCGGGGTTAAACATGTTTGTGAGATCTCAACCCTCCCCCTATACCTCTAAATGTCCATTTTTGATAAGCATGCTCTCGTGTTGTGATAACTTTTTGCACCTATTCCTCGAAAGCCAACATTATTTATAGGTAAATTGTCGGTAGATCAAAGGATGTTGGCATTCAAGGAATAAACCTATACGCTGACTTATAAAAGTGTTTTAAAATTAGTCTTTCATGCTGTCTAGTCTGAGCAATGTTTGTAGGACGTTATAAATAAAAAAGGAAAACCGTCAAAACATTATGTGAACGGAAAATACATGGGCGTTGCATACGTGTCTCAAACGATTTAGAAAATCTAGAATATGTGTGAATAATGAATATTTATATTATTTAGACTTTAATATTGTTGTTTTTTGAATATTGTATCTACAAGTTCATGACGATTTAGAGCTTGGCATTTCGTGTAGACACATGTTTCTTGTTGAAGACTAAACATGCGGTCTTGATTTATCTATAGTGTTTTTGTCGTTTGGTTGCCGTCAAATTGAATTATATCCCATATCTCTTATATTATGAGCTTTAACATCAGCTTATAAGAATTCATTATTGAAAGGTTTATTTGAAATTTTATATGAATATGCCGTAATATATTTATCGGTGTGAGCTGTACCACATCATGACTTATATATGAACTTTATTAATTTCGATCTAAAAAAAGTTCCTAGAAATAGATATTTTAAAAAGTCTTAATAAATTCCAATGATCACAAATCTAATCTAAATCCATTTTTTTCCTGATTCTAACATACGTTGTTCCTTTTTTTTTTTGGTTTAATTTTGTAGTAATTTGCTAGTCAGTCAGATTCGGATTCCAGGTGACATTGCGTACGCTTTGTCCTTTGATTTAAAAATACATAATTTTAGCATTATTATTTTTTTTATCTTTGCTACGCTCGATGTTTTTGCTTCCGCTGTATCAAAGCTAGTGAATTAGTCAAAATGTCCGTACAATGTATAGTAATATTTCTTTTCATGACTTGTTTATTCTTCAATATAAGCGTTGGCTATTTTTATCTGACAATATCAAATTTGTCTAGAAAGTTCGCTGTAGTGTTCCATAAATGTCTTAGGGCTTAGTGCACCAAAGCGGCCTGGGTGGGTTTTAGACGTACCGGCAAGTCCCTGGACCACAATTGCACAACCGTCCTTTTGATGATCAATTTGTTAAATTGCTGGGACTATCATACTAATAACATAGTAGTCCCCGTTAATTTCAGAGCTCTACCGTTAAATAGTAATTATTATTAATGTTATTATTTTATTTTTACGCTGTCTTAATTTGTAAATAATTATTAAGTATAATATGTATAGTATAGCGTCGTGTAAGTCATTTTTGGGCTAGACATTGTTTGCTTTATAGTGTATTGAATAATTTTTATTGCAATCAATTTATAATTCATTACAAGGAAAAAGTGGACCGTATGTCATCGCACACAAGACAGCTGATTGGATAAATGTGATAGGCTGTTACGCCTACATTGATACTGATGTCCAATCGAATACCAGCAGACACCTGTCAGTAAAAACAAATTTCAAGCGTGGATAAATTAGAGATTTATTTGTGTATTCGATATTTGAAAAGTAAGTTAAACTATTCGTTTAATCTTTTTTAGGTGAATTTCAAAAACTGTTTTTTTCACTTTCTTATAGGAAGGTATTCAAATATGAGCGTACCACATGTAACGGAATTTTACAAGCATTGTATATAGCGAATTGTGTTTTCCGGAACCAGAGACACTGCCGGAACGTACTATTTTCAATATTTCACAAACCTCTGAAAAAATTAGATCATACAGGTTTCATCTACCATGTGCATAAAAAGCACTATCAAATTTTATTTGTAAATTGTAAAAGATTAAGAATATTTTTGTATATGTACTAAATAATCTGAAATAAAACAAAACATATTTCTCTCGGCCTGAATTCAATCGTAATCTGAAATAAAACAAAACATATTTCTCTCGGCCTGAATTCAGTCGTAAGCAAATTTTCATACTTTTTTTTTTTTTTATCTATTTGCAAATGACGAAGAATTCTCCTTAAACTGTGATTCATTAATATTTAATATTACTTCCATGATTAAACCGACAGACTAACTTTAAAGGACAAAATACGAGCGTGTACTACCAGCCAAGGAAATGAGTTTAATTAAAGTAACTAATCTAAGTGGTCATCGATGTGTAATATTTGACACTGGGCATTATTTGTGGACCAATGCAATAAAAATAATGTATACTATCAATCAAAATTAAATACTTTTGAATGTAACAATATGCTACAAATTCATTTGATTCACTGAATTTTTATATTTTTTTTTATCTAAATGAAAATGTAATAAACTGCTCCCGTTTAAGATAAATAAAAAGATGTGGTATGTGTGCCAATGAAACAACTCTCCGTCAAGTCACATGGTATAATTTAATTAGAGGTCAAAAGTACGGCCTCAACACGGAGCTTTGGTCCTCATTGAACAGCAAGCTATAACGGTCCCTAAAATGACAATACAATTAAGATGGAAAACAAAAGTATAATCTATAAGTACGGTAATTTCGCTACGTTTATTCGTCAATTCCGAATTACAAATAAGCGTCTCACTGTTTATCAAAATGAGTAGTAACACTTGTGCCTAAAAAAATCTGATTCGAAACTGAAATATAAACCATTAGATTTTATCCATCGTGTCTTAACTAACGTTGTTTGATATTTTTTCTATGATATGATTAACTCCTGTATTTATTTCGTGCTAAACATATAACGATAAAAAAGATCAATGGAGTTATCGACATCGGTCTTTATATGTATATAATGGTCAATATAAACTGTCAATTAAATTTTTAAAATATACTTATATTGTTGTTGAATTTATTTTAAAAATAAAATGATGTTTTTTTGTAAATGTAATAATTCAACCCGGTTGAACCTTTTAAATTTATATAAAAGATAAAACATGGAACTTCATTCATCATACGTCCATTACGTTCACGAATGGGTAACTGATATTAGAGTATAAGGCAGCATATCATTCGTTAATAAACTTCAGAAAAAAAACGCAATTTGTAATCTGTGGTTTGAATTTTCGTCAGATATGCCACTGACATAATCGCTGTATTATGGGTGAAATATTTGCCACTAGACGTTTAGTAAAACCCATTCAAATCCAAATCAAACCGCTCTATTTGATGCAAAAGAAACGTGACAGGCAGTGCTATCGAGGTACATGATCAGATTTTTTTCAGCCATCAGTGCACATGATAAATAAGTGATGCACGAAAAGAAAAGGAGATGTAAGATATACGCCAATGAGACAGCAACCGAACTACGGAAATAACCGAAAGCCATCTAAAGGGAGACGTGTCGACTTCAACAAAAGACAAATATTCCAACATTATGTCTTATAAGTGCTATCAATTATTTATTTCGGACAGAACTCGGACATCGTAGAGTCTATACATTTGTAACATATTGGACTTTCATGTTACGTATCGCATTGAAACATGAACGCGGACCTCGATGAGAACAAATGGATTGAAAGTTTGCAAGTTTACTATTTTATTTTCAACAGAATCACATTTTTTACCGTGCATCAATATTTTAATGTTTTTATTTAAATTTCTTTTAAAAATGTCACATCTATTGTTCATTCATTTGTTAACAATTGTGAAGCATGCGACTTTACTAAGAATACACACATTTAACTGAATTCGATAAAATTGGATGAAAAAAAACCCGATAAATAAATAAAGTTTGTCTTGCTTGAGTGATTTACCTGTACAAAGCTCGGGTCTCAACGATGTTTAAAACGAATTGATGCCTGTTTGAAATAGTTTAACGGGGGCGTGGCCTAATAGTTGGACGTACATTACCAGCAACTTGATTTCAATTGATTCACCGCAAAGAAATCTATTTGACTGGCGTTAAAATGAATTGAAATGAATTGAAATGAAGTAAAAATATTTTTTAATTTTTGTCAATCTTTATCAAATAACAATTAATCTCATTTAAATAGCGTTAACACGTTTTTGTCCGTTCAAGCTAAATTCGGGTTACTAGTGTTAACTGTTGGGACCTAAACTCCCAAAATCAATACCAACCTTCCTTTTGTAGTCATTAACATTGTGTTTAAATTTCATTGATTTCTATTTACTTAAACTAAAGTTATTGTGCGAAAACCAAGAATAATGCTTATTTGGGCCCTTTTTTGGCCCCTAATTCCTAAACTGTTGAAACCTAAACTCCCAAAATCAATCCCAACCGTTCTTTTGTGGTCATAAACCTTGTGTCAAAATTTCATAGATTTCTATTAACTTAAACTAAAGTTATAGTGCGAAAACCAAGAAAATGCTTATTTGGGCCCTTTTTGGCCCCTAATTCCTAAAATGTTGGGACCAAAACTCCCAAAATCAATACCAACCTTCCTTTTGTGGTCATAAACCTTGTGTTAAAATTTCATAGATTTCCATTCACTTTTACTAAAGTTAGAGTGCGAAAACTAAAAGTATTCGGACGCCGGACGACGCCGACGACGACGACGACGACGACGACGACGACGCCGACGCCAACGTGATAGCAATATACGACGAAAATTTTTTCAAATTTTGCGGTCGTATAAAAAGGAAAGTCCCTAATCAAATGGCAAAATCAACTTCAACTAAAGAAAACGAATGGATAACAACTGTCATAGTCCTGACTTGGTACAGGCATGTTCTTATGTAGCCAATTATGGATTAAACCTGGTTTTCAAGCTAGCTAAACCTCTCACTTGTATGACAGTCGAACAAAACAAACAGACTTAATAGGTAAAATGTCAAAAATAGGGGTACAACAGTCAACATTATGGTACAATCTTAATCAATATAAAGACAAACATATATGTAACAAAGAAGCATAAAATGGCATACCGACCAAGCATATTAGCAAAAATAAAAATCAAACTAGAGGCTCTAAAGAGCCTGTGTCGCTCACCTGTATTTACTGATGCTTTGCAAATCATGTAAAATAAGGTTAACATCATAATTTATAGTATAAGATATCATTAGATACTGTAATAAATTAATAATATCTAAGATAATAGCAAAAAACTGCAAAATTTCCATAAAATTACTAACTCAGGGGCAGCAACCCAACAACTGGTTGTCGGATTTGTCTGAAAATTTCAGGGCAGATATTTCTAAATCTGATGTACATTTTTGCCACCAGTCAGATTTGCTTCAGTTTCAGAGATATAAACCAAAAACTGCATTTTACCCTATGTACTATTTTTAGCCATGTCTGCCATCTTGATTCGCGGGCAAGGTCATCGGACACATTTTTAAAACTAGATACTCTTATGATGATTGTGTACAAGTTTGGTTACATTTTGTCTTAGTAGTTTCAGAGGAGAAGATTTTTGTAAAAGATTACAAAAATTTACGAAAAATTGGTAAAATTGACTATAAAGGGCAATAACTCCTGAAGGGGTCAACTGACCATTTTGGTCATTTGACTTATTTGTAGATCTTACTTTGCTGAACATTATTGCTGTTTACAGTTTATCTCTATCTATAATAATATTCAAGATAATAACCAAAAACGGCAAAATGTCCTTAAAATTGCCAATTTAGGGGTAGCAACCCAACAACGGGTTGTCCGATTCATCTGAAAATTTCAGGGCAGATAGATCTTGACTTGATTAACAATTTTAACCCATTTCAGATTTGCTCTAAATGCTTTGGTTTCAGAGTTATAAGTCAAAACAGGGGCGGATGCAGGAATTTTCGAAAGGGGGGGTGCTAACCCAGGGCACCCAGGGCAAAGGGGGGGTGCAAAACATATGTCCCGATACAAATGCATTGATCGGCAAAAATAAAGGGGGGGTGCGCACCCCCGGAACCCCCCCCCCTGGATCCGCCACTGCAAAATCTATATTTTACCCCTATGTTCTATTTTTAGCCATGGCGGCCATCTTGGTTGGTTGGCCGGGTCACCGGACACATTTTTTAAACTAGATACCCCAATAATGATTGTGGCCAAGTTTGGTTTAATTTGGCCCAGTAGTTTCAGAGGAGAAGATTTTTGTAAAAGTTAACGACGACGGACGACGACGACGGACGACGACGACGGACGCAAAGTGATGAGAAAAGCTCACTTGGCCCTTCGGACCAGGTGAGCTAAATATACACAAAATTATCATAGTACAATAACACAATGATAGTCTGTATTAGTAAAGAGCCACATTATGTATCAAAGAAACATAAATACAGTATAATAGATCATATGTATTGACGTTTTTTATAATTTTAATTAGGCAGTGGCTATTTTGCTGGCTCCGGCAAAATAGCCTCTTAGGTGCTATTTTACCGGCTCCGGCAAAATAGCGATTTATATAGAGTTTTGCTATTTTGCCGGTCTTAATTATGATTAAAATAGTATAGCAATCAAGAAAAGAAAAAATATAGAAAGTTCAAACATACACTTCAATAAGAAATCTCTATACAAATATATATGTCTTATTCAAGTATTTATACAAAACGTGCATATTAAAATTGATATTCTTTCTTTTGATAAGTCTCTAAAAACATGTCTTTTTTTTTAAATATTAAAAAAATAAGCATTAATATTAAAATTGATACTGGTACTTTTTTTCTTTAATAGGAAGTCTAAAAAATATTTCTTTTGAAAAAAATATTAAATACGCATTTAAAGCAAAGCATACGCACCCATCCAAAAAAAATCGACATTCTGATTACAGTGAGTTGAACTTGTTTATATTTGTCAACACATTATGTAATAATTGATCTTAGCTTATTGTTTAATTCTCATATATATATATATTGTACTATATTGTAAAAGATATAAGTTTGGAAGTCACAGGCTTGGTGACAAGTTCCAGTCTTGGAAATAAATTATATACTAAGTGGAATTAATCTTCTGTGTATTACTGCTAGTTAATGGTGCATGGTTATTTAGGTTTTACATTTAGTTGTGACCGAATCCTCATATCAGTCTCCTAGTTTTAGACTGTGGATTTCTTGGTTACAGTGTTGCTCTCCACCAATTGCAACTCATTCAAAATTTTGACCAAATTGCAATTTGTTTTATAAAATCAAATTGTTCAACTGGTCAGAAATTTGAACCGACTGCTGTAGAAAACCTCAGCCAAGTCATGAAAGTGCAAGGTGATAAAATAAAACATACTTACAATCCTATAAGACTTTAACTCCACTTTAATGATGTTGTGACAAAATTAGTTTATCAGTTTGTATAGTTATATTATATTCATTTCCATGCTGAAGGGGAACTGTTTATTATGAATTGCTATTAAATTGTCCAAACTAAGCTTGCATATAGTTTTTCTTTCTAAAAGTATTCTATATTTATAAGAATCAGACATTATGTGAATTAAAACATTTCATATTCAGTAAAATTTGTGTAAAATTGCAATATATGTTTGGGCGGCGGATTTGTGTGACGTGTGAAATTTTCTGACGTCAGACACTCAAATCAATAAATGTGTTCATAGAGAGTAGATGTTTTTGTGTTCTGCTAAATTGTCCCTTTTAAAATTGTTAAAAGATGATGACTGATGTACCCATATTTTGACTATTATATTTATTGTGTCTGTTTATTTAACGCATCAATGTAAAAATATCGGAAATTGATGAGACTGTCATTAAAGTGAGAGGGTTAGCGCTATAGAACCAGGTTTAATCCACCATTTTCTACATTTGAAAATGCCTGTACCAAGTCAGGAATATGACAGTTTTTGTCCATTTGTTTTTGATGCGTTTTGTTATTTGATTTTGCCATGTGATTATGGACTTTCCCAATTGATCTTCCTCTAAGTTCAGTATTTTTGTGATTTTACTTTTTGTAGGAAGTTTCCATGGAGGAGATAATAACTTTTCTTTCAAAAAGTCTTTTTTCAAAAGAATAATATTTTAGGTTATCTCCCCTGAAAGCATATTGTTATTTCACACATATTTTACTGAATATATGATGTTTTATTTAAAATGATATCTGATTCTTATAAATATAGAATACTTTTAGAAAGAAAAACTATATGAAAGCTTATAGTTTGGACAATTTTATAGCAATTCAAAATAAACAGTTCCTCTTCAGCATGGAAATGACTATAATATAACTATACAATCTGATAAACTAATTTTGTCACAACATCATTAAAGTGGAGTTAAAGTCTTATAGGATTGTAAGTATATTTTATTTTATCACCTTGCACTTTCACATTTTGACTGAACAATTTGTTCAATATTCTGACCAGTTGAACAATATGGTTTAATAAAACAAATTGCAATTTGGTCAAAATTTTGAATGAGTTGCAATTGGTGGAGAGCAACACTAACAGTCAACTCACTGTAAAGCTTTTCATTAAAATATCCTATAAGTTTTGAAATAAAAAGTAACACCCAACAACCTCAAACTGCTTTACGAGCGTTATAAAACCTAAGTGCATTACTCTTTGGTGAAAGGTGCATAACACTCGTTGCTTTTGCGCGCAGAGGCCCGTCTGCATCACTTTTGCAAAAAATTGCAGATATCTACAATTTAGTATTATACAATCATAGAATAAATGCTGGCAATAGCTAGATTTCAATGCATCGTGTGTACAATATATTTTTGTATATCTTATAAAATTTAATTGCACCATAGACAATAGACTATAATTAAAGTTTTGTCTGGTTTTCATGAATTTTATAGTCCTCGTTTCACGTACGTTTCCACAGTTGCCGTAGTTGACAACTTGTTGTTTTCAAAGTGCTCCAAAACCTACCGCTGTAGCTCCTCGTATCAGTCGAAAACCAACTTGAGTTTGTTTGATAAAAAATGTTGTTTTCATTTTCAAACGTAATTAAAAATTAGTGCAGTTCACCAAAATTGAATGACCAGGAAGGCAAGACGAAAACTGAGTTGTTATTGACATCTAGCCACATATATCATGCATTTGTGCATATTAAATAGTTACCTCAAAAATATATTTCATATATATTCTTGATCGAAAATCTGAAATAAGACCGGCAAAATAGCAAAACTCTATATAAATCGCTATTTTGCCGGAGCCGGTAAAATAGCACCTAGGAGGCTATTTTGCCGGAGCTGGCAACATAGCCACTTTTAATTGTGCGTAGGGGTGTTCTTTTATTTGTCTTCGTAAATTAATACTTTTACTGTTGTCTTATTTTGGTAATACCAATTTCACGTGGCTCTGTATCTATTTACATATTTTTTCCAAGGGTTAATTTGGGAAAATGTAATATATACTCGTTGTCAATAGCAAAGGACAGATTGGAACATACCAGAAATATTGATTTTAAAAAAATGTACGCACTTGTCGACGATTCGTTTCTACGCCTGGATAGAAAGTTATGGAGCTATATCGCAATTTAAAATATATACATGTATACATTAAACATAAGAAAGAAACATACATTTTGTGTAAATTGGGGTAACAGTTTGGTAAATAGACTAGTCCATGTATGCCAACAGTATGTAATCATTGAATTTGATAGACTATTGTATACCAAAAGAAGAAGAAGAAGAAGTGGACCAATTTGATTTAAATACAGGTCCATATATAACTTGCTTCGGTTCATCGAAGTTATGAATATAGTAAAATCACATATATATATATTAATTAGATAGTTCTTGAATAAAGGAAGATATTAGTCATCATCACAATTGTTCCGACATTCATGTAATATATATGCAACTGGACGTACACTAATAATCCCCAAGGGATGTGAATATTTTCTAAGAAAATTATAGAGTATTAAAGTTTCAATTTAATTTCGGGATTTATTTTCTTTCTTGATATTCAATGACAGCAATTTAAAGAATAAACTGCTTGTCCGCTTTAGGGGTATTCTTGCCAGTTGAACAGACTTATAATTACATTCAAAAATAGATGACATTAAATTCGTTGTCTTTTTTTTTAAACATCGTTGGTCAAATAGCTAAAGTAGTATACGTTGTGAGAAGAAGACTATTTTAATAAGGACGTTCCCGATTATGAATAAATTTGGTTGACGTTTTTCACACTTGAAAAGAATATCTATTCGTAATTTTTCCATTCCATTCCAAGAAGATCCTTAAATTTCCTGTCAATTTTTTAAAACATCTTTATTTTCAAATAGCTAAAGTATTTATGCGTTGCGAGATTTAAAATATTTTGATGAGAACATTAATTCCTAAATAGGTAAATAAAGATCGCTTTGGATGGACTAAATTATATAATTGCAATCTGTTTGAAATATTAAAGGTTGCCGATTCTAATTTAAAAAAGTACAATTTTTAGTTCATACACTCGTGTTTAGAAGGCTATTTTTATTTATAAATTTATTCAATTAAAATAATTCAGTATTTTATCGTTACAAAAGTAATCAGAAGTCATAATTCATTTAAAAGTGAGCTTATGCAAAATATATAAAAATATACAACAGCTATCCAGTTATTGTGCGACCTTATTTCTCCCGTAAATTAATTTTAATTCTTTTTCTTACATTTCTGAGTCTAAAACTATAACTGACTCCCGTATATCATTCATACAAAATGTTGTTCACACCTGAAATGGTGAACCGTGACGCCTAGATGTCACTGAATGAAGATAAAGAGATTAGAATTACATAATGCTAATCTTTTAATTACCTTGAGTTTAACTACGCATTCAACATTCACTAAGTGTCACAAATTAATACACATTTTATTTCCACAGTACAATCAAATGAAAATGTTTGCTGGAATGAAGCAAAAAGTTCAGAATACAAACATGTATTTTTTAATACACTATCGATCGTGTCAGTTTCACATGTTTGTTTAAAGTATTTGAAGAAAAAAATCATAAAAATGTTCTATTGTATTATTTACTTTAATTACTAAAATTCGTATAAAAAAATCCACACATAAATCCTACAATCTAATTTTAAAAGTTGCATGGCTATCACTTACTTTTCGTTGGTTAATAGCTACACCAAAAGTCGTCGATGCGCTTTAAATAGCGTTATTAGATGGTTAATAAACAAGACTTAAATGAGATTAATTTCACTCCAGGCATGCTAAAAGACTTAAACTACGTCACATAAGTCAGGAAGTTTGAAGAAATAAAATTAATAATTCCCAATTTTCTTCTTTATTACTTTTCATATCAAAATAAAACTTGCTGAATTTGTTTTTTAATGGTATTATGAACATAATAAGATGAAAAGTGAAAAATCGCGAATTATCCCTTTAAGTTAAATGTAATACAGCTGGGTTGTTTTTTTTTAGATAGACTTGTTTTTTAAAATGTCTAGTTTAAGGTGGTACCTAACACCTGAACTGAAATTAATTTGGTTCGTTTAATTTTCTTAAAATTTTGACAAATTATTTACTTTGACCCTTTAACAAAAATATCAAAAAAATCAAAAAAATTGAACCAACCGTTTAATCAGAAAAATTACACTGGTTATATAGCAGTTTGACAAACACTTATTTTGATCATTGAGAAGCTTAATATTCCCTTAAAAACACAACGTCATTAAAACGTTCTGCTTATTTTACAGATTTATCTCCCTGTAGTGTTAGGTACCACCTTAATATTGCATGGAAGATCTGTTATTGTAATGTTTTCTTTCCATTCTATTGATTATATTAGTTTTCTCTAGTAACACTGCCAAGCTGTTGTAACCAATGTAACAATGTTTTCTCTATTCCTAACAAACAAATTTCCAATATTTTACCTTTCAAATGATTTTAATAATATTCCACACCAGAAACTTTGATGGCGTTCCTGTTGCTTAGTCTAGTTTTCTATGTTGTGTCTTGTGTACTATTGTGTTCTTTTTAAGCCATATTGTTGTCAGTTTATTTTCGATCTATGAGTTTGAATGTCCCATTGGTATCTTTAGCCCTTCTTTCATCATATCAAAACTGCAGTAAATGCTTTTTGCTTTTATCTCTAAAATTGCTCAATTGACAGAATTATATATACATCATTTATTATTGAGATGACAAGATGACACAATGACTTAAGACAATGAAGATCATGATGAAGGTTCTGATTTAATTTGCGGCATCTCCTGGGTAAGAGTGGGAGGATACTGATCATCATCATCCTTCTCTTTCTTAATCTTCTTCTTTTTATGTTTAGTTTTATGGTGGTCAGAATCTTCATCATCTTTTTTCCTGTAAATAAAAAATACAATCTAATGTACTAAAAATATCTTACTTTATATTTCAAACATTGTATGAATTTAACAATTTAAAAAAAAAATTTCTTGAAAGTGGGGTTCATGTTGCTTATTCTTTAGGTTTTTATGTTTTGTCTTGTGTACTATTGTTTTTCTGTTTGTCTTTGTCTTGAAATGAATATGAAAGTGAAACTGTAAACTTCCTATTCCTAAAGGGGCCTTGGTTGTGGAGTGGTTAAAGTAATTCATCTACAATGCTAACAAAAAGTAAAATACCAAAAATACCATACTCCAAGGAAAATTCAAAGACGAAAAAATCCTTTATCAAATGGCAAAATCAAAATCTCAAAAAACATCAATTAAATGGGAAACAACTGTAAATAAGCAATAAGGTAATACCACTCTTGACGCAAAGTAAGTTCAATTTCCTATCTAGTTTGCCTTGGATTGCCTGTTATTCGGTCTAAGGTCTTACAGGAATTTCTCCTGTTACTCTAGCTTCCTCCTCCAATTTAACTGGTGACATGATATAGTCAGATGAGATGCAACTATTGTAATTTATTCTATTACTAACCCTCTTCTGTTTATTTTTAGGAAAATGTCATTATCTAACAGTTTTATTTATGATATTTTAGTTTACTAATGATAACAATTATATGCATAACATTTTTTGTTACAAATTTGTGTTTCTATCTGAAACACTTTAAAATATCTGTGTAATTGTTGTAATCTGATTTTGTTTACCATGTTAACAACAATCTAAATAATCAAAACGCAAATATATTAATTTTTCTTCATTTTCTTAACAATTAAACTAAACTAACCTTCTACTTGATTTATGATGTTTTTCTTCCTTAATCCTGACATCTTTAGAACCTTCTCTAGTTCTTGATGTGTCTCTTTCTTTGTATCTGTCCCTATCCCTGTCACGGTCCCTGTCCCTTTCTCTATCACGGTCCCTATCCCTATCACGGTCTCTATCCCTTTCACGGTCTCTATTGCTGTAACGGTCTCTGTCTCTAATAGTCCTAGAAATAAATCAAGTATTCTTGTAATTTCTAATATGAAATCCCATAGTCTTTCAATGCATGATGTTTCCAGGCCTAGAATATACTTGTTGCAGGAGCCAAAAGCAGTGACTTGATTTCAATTACACCACTAGTTTTATTTATATGTAAATACTTTGAAGCAGTAACCATTTCATTAGCCATGAAAGCATTAAGTGAGAAAATAAAATTAGTGATGAATCCTTGAAAACAAAATCAAAATACATAACTTATTAATTTGTTATTTTTTGTAACTGAAATGTTTACAATATCTTAACAAAAGCTATAATTTTGACTTCATCACAAGTATTTTGCCCAACATTTCTGAAATGCAGATCAATTAAGTCCTGATAGCAGGTGCCCTTTCCTAAAGACTATTCCAAAAGAGGATTAAACAATTACCTGTCCCTATCACGGTCCCGATCTCTATCGTATCTCCGATCTCTGTATCTGAAATCTCTCTCACTTCCTGAACTGCAATCATAGAGAGTTGTTATCTTGTTGAATCCAATCGATATTGTAATACATTCATAAGCATGCATATCATGGACATTTTATCACCATCAAACCCACAATTTACTTAATGTATACTATGGATTCATAATTATTCATGAGATACCATATTTTGTTGATATTGTAAGTAAAGAAGAACCCCAAATTCAAATATTGAACAAAGTATATATTTATTAAGGCTTGGATCCACACTTTGAAATCAAATATCCATGGATATAATTTTTTATGTCTCAATGCAAGAAAATTGGTATCAATGAAAATAAATAACTTCACAGTACACATGGTAAAGTAACTTTGAACACAAAAAAAAAGATTTCTACATATAGCTTTAATAACTATCTTGGCTGGCTTGAAATTTCAAGTTTTCAAATAAACCACAATAATTCACATTTTCAAAATCAAATGTATTCTGGTTATTAATTTTGAAAACATACATCCCAATGTTTTGATTTTAAGTTATATCCTATTCAATAGATACCCAAGCAATGGCATAATATTGTTCTGATTTTGGCATCTTGTTACAGAGTAACATCATTTAATGAAACAGTGAAAAGTCAATACAAAAGATAAGGTTGTTATTAATATTTTCAAAAAATATTTGCAGTATAATTTCAAACTATATCAGTATGCTATTGCCAAGTTGAAAGATAATAGATATTATTCATTAAATAAAAGAAACAGAAAAAGTAAATACACTTAGGAGTCCACATAAAATAGGTTAATGAATTAAAATGATCAATGTAAACCCATTGCTACAAATACATGTTTTACACATTACATGTACTATAAAAACATGCAGTTCATTGCATTGAGAAAGGAAAGTATTTTGTAATGACCTTATTTGGGCTAATTTTATGTTGAAATATGAAATTAAAATTTAAGATTTCTATTGATGTCTGTTTGAATGTTTAAGTAATAAAAATTGAAAACATGCAGTTTACAATCTTTTGTCAATGCAGAGTTTGGTATTTTCAAATACTATGTTATTATCTTTTCACAAAAATAATCAGGCTGTTGGTCTTGTCTATTGAATTTTGTCATCCAGGATTTACAACTTGCTATACGGTATGAGTTTTTCTCATTATTGCTTTTAAATAATATGTTCCCCCTTTGAAATATTAAGTATTTTAAATATATTAATTATCAAAGGTATTTGTTACTGAACATGATCGTGCATTAGTTTAAGTCGTCCTCTCAGGGATTATTTTCTTCATCTTTCCACAGATATTCCCTAAGAACCTCACATATGTTACAATGGATTAGTCGCAAAAACAATCTGCAGCAATTCATTTACACTGATCAATATATATAAAGTGGGTTTTCTTCCCCAAATCAACAAGAATAGTTAACCATACTTTGACTGTTATGATTCAAACAAAGTAAGAAATGTGCATAAAAAAAGCATTCACTCAAAACACATATTTGTATGCTATTCACAAATTTATACTAAATTACCTGCTGAAATCTGACTCTGACCTAGCTGGGCTTCTTTCACGACCAGATTCCCATCTGTAACCAGCACCTCTGAAAAAAACCTCAATAATTTCAATCACAAAACTTAACTGCAAATTAAAGTGCACTGAACGGTAAAGATTGCATCAATTTATCAGTGGGAAGTAAAATTCATTATTGCATTAGTTGTAGTTGATTTAAGGTGGCTTGGGACTATTCGACTGCGTATAATTTCACGCATGAATATTAGAAAAGTAATTGTCGTAAATTCAATATAATTTTTTAAAAATCATTGTAGTTATGTGACTAATAGAATATTTTCGTTATTATCCGTATCTTTTAAAGGGTCAAAATGACATTTCACCCATTTTCACCATTTTCCCGCCAAAATTTTAGTTTTAAGGCAAAATATTTTTTTTTCCTTATCAGTGACCTATGTTTTTTATTTGCTCATTCTCTGAAGCTATATTTTAGCTTTTCATATTACAGTTTTGGACCAAGTGTCTTATAGCGTTTTATTGATATTCCGATAAAAATATGTCAACACCTCTATTTTCCCTATTATTTCATTGAAAAATTATCCCTTTTACATACCTGTTTAAAAGTAAAATTTTGAGCTTAAATGGGGCGTGACTCCCTATTTTTTTTCGACCAATTTGATTCACTTTCGGTAAAGATTAAAATAACAAAAAATACGGCACTTCTGACTTTAGAAACTTCGAATAGGCCCGAGCCACCTTAAGAGCAATTATAGCCAAAGGAAGATAACTCCAAATTTTCAAAGATGATTTTAACAATGACATCATTCTATTTTTAGAACAGCTATTAGATTCCTGCACCTTGCAAAAGTTATGTAATTTTCTTGACAAGTGTAACATCATTTTGTGCCTTGAATATCTGAGCATACATTACATTGATAAATTTCTGGAAATGTTCATGGATAGAATGTATAGAATGTTATGATCAATGCACTATATTTTGTGTATTAAAAAAGGAAGTGATAAGCCTTGGAACATTAAGATATCAAGTCAGTCCCCATAAGGTTTTGATTGCATTTCATGCCATCTGTACCTAAAAATGGAAGTTATAAATATAATGATTTTCCTTTATTAATTTTCTGATCTATTCTACCAAATGAGTGGTATGTTAACTATTACGGAAAAGAACTATCTCCCTTGCAGTTTTCTACAGTATGCAATAAAAATTGCTTGAAATTGATCATTTGAAAGTAATTCACATGTAACACAGCAGTTAAACATTGTCAACTGTCTACATTCAACTTAAGTCAAATGAAAACATAGGATATCAAAAATTACAAATGTTCTCTTGTTTTCCCAAATGAATAATAAAATTATACAGGAATTAAACTTTAAGAAGGACTGAAAGTGTGTATTCATGACTATTTCTGAATGGAAATTAAGCAACAAGCAACTGTTTTGTCACCACCTTGAGTTACATTATTTTGGTCACTTAGTTTGGAAACAATATCTCTTGATTTGAAACAGTTTTTCTGCCCTAGATACAAAAGTGTAATGACTTCTATTACAATATAGAGGTCACATTGTGTCTTTTTTTTCTTTTGTTTATTGTGGTGGTAAAAGAGATATGTAAAAAAATTTAGGTAAGTAATGTTTTGTCAAGATATCGATCAATCTGTTATTTTTCATGTCATTGTCAAAAATTAAAAAAAAATCTACTTTCTAAATGTACTTTTTTGTAGTTGTTTATCTTACAATAAAAGTTATTAAATACCTTTACATATATTCATCTAGCTCATACACCAAATAAGGAAATAATTACGATTATTCATGGTTTTATCAACACAAATTGCTGCCTTACAAATTGCATCATAAATCACATCATAGAAATGCTATCAACCTGTATCACAAGCCTAACAAGTTACCACAAGATTGATCTGGAGAAAGTTTAGACACACATAGTTTTGTTTTCATTCGTCCCTTATGATCATAAACTGGAGTGGATGACTATTTAGGCAAGGAAAAAACAAAACCATCCATTTGCCATGAATTGATTGACTGTTCTTTGCTTAATGTCCATTCTAAAATGACGTGCTTCTTTCGCTTTGTAAACAACACCGTGATAAAATTCTCCATATATCTATACTAAGCGCAGACTCAGAGATATACATAATAATGGCTGTTACAATATACTTCCCACGTAAATCCACATGTATTGGAACCTATTTGTAAACCATTTGCCGATTTTATTTTATTTTCTAAATTGCATGCAGTTAAAAAAGACAAAATAACTTATTCTAATTTGGATGCATAATAAAAAGAAGTAATGCACAAGAGCTCGGAGAAATCAACAAAATAAAAATAAAATAAAATTCCGCGAAAGTCTTTTAATGTTTTTGACGCATTTAAGTCATTTCAAAACATGACGTCATACAAATGAAAACGCTACAGTTGAACGTTTTCTGAAAAGTGAACCATCGAAATTCGTATAATATTGTATTAAAATTGATTTGTAAGGTAGGTTTTGTTTTATTTTCTATTCTATTGCATTTTTCGCATATTTACTGATTTTAGCAAGTCAACATGGCGGCTCCTTAGTTACAAAATGTCAACTTTGGATTTGACGGTAGCTTACGAGAAAAACATGTAAATTAAAAATGGCAATTGTTGGGTTTGTGAATTTAAAGAATTAAACAGATTTTTTTCTAGCGGTTATTCACTAAACAATCCATACATGCTACAGATTTTATGAATATTTGAGCTTTATCGAACCGGGAGTAAAAAAAGAACAGCCACACACACAGCATACCTACCATCGCTTCAGTTTTTTAATGACCGTATTTGTCCTATTAGAATCGAAATAATTCATGTAAGCCATAGATTGTTGGAAATTTACACATGGCCTGGGCCGTGATATTCAAATTTTATCCTGAGCGTTGAATTATTTCTTAAATTACACATATTTCATTCAAATACTTAACAAATTTGTGATGGAATAGCTAGGCTCCAAAGATCATAAATCCGAGTTGAAATCAGTTCCTTTGAGGGCTTAAAGTTATCTATGTTTGCTTCAATTTTAAATATTAGAAAAGATATTAAATTTTATTCTCTCTATCATTTATCTTTCAACATAAATATTTAAATTCATTTTTTTTTATCTGAAAATAAATATGTATTCATAATTACATGAACAAAGAAAGACATGACAGACTACACACCACCATACCCAATTATATAAAGCAATGCTGTAAAATAGCTGACATAGGCAATATATGGTTTTAGGAGCTACATGTAACCAACACCACTTTTACACTGTTTTAAGGGAAGTTTAAATTGTTGTTTCCCATCATGCACATATTTGACAACAATATGTCAAGGTTCTACAGAGACATAACAGGCTTAAAATCATTGGTAATTACTAATTACTTACTTTTTCTTTCTGCTCAAAAATTAAAATAATGTTTTTAGGAAAATGTGTGTAAAGTTCTATATTTTTTCAATTATCTAATGAAGAATAATATTTAAACATGTTGAAACAAAAGAGACTGTACCTAAAAACTGTAAGTTGTAACTCCTCACTTATTTATAGGTGTCTTTTACAGCTTTTACATTAATGCTAGCAAGACAAATCTTTGTTTGGCTTGCTTGCTTTGTTTGTATCAATGTTTGCTCAAGCATGGCAATTAAGATAGGCGGGGCTTCAGCTTGTATACATCATACTTTAATTTTATTGGACGTTATGTTTGAGGTTAAGGACACTCAATTTTAAAACATCACAGGATGACAAATATAAAGCGCAATCGTAGAAATGGAAGCCAAAAAAAGATTTTTTTCTCTCGAAGATATGCATTTTCACCATCAAACTTAAAATACTGTCGTCAAGTACTTTTAGTAAAACAAAATAGCTTTTCGAACACACCTACTCTGATTTTGTAATTCATTACATAGGTATTTCATTTGACCCTACAACCTGTAGCTTTGCTATATAAATTAAAATGATAGAATCTGAAGCGAGATGATGTATCAAATGTTCTTGCTTTGTACGTTTTCAAGACAAAATATTCATCTCAAACACACAATAACATAAGAAGGTGCACTCGATTTTCTCTTTTTGATACAATTGTTACCAATTTTTTGATTTTTTTTCTTGAGTCACATAATCGGAAGGGCAGACACGGAAATAACTGAACTTATAGATTGAAATGTTCTCCGTCCGTGGTAATTTAAAAAAAATCGGAGGTTATGCATTTTCTTCATCCAACTTGATAGATAACCATGACTTCGACTCGATATCTAATTGTTCTGCTTAACTATGTAATAGATAAATTGAAAACTTATGCAAATGTTTTTAACAAGATTTAGAATTGGAGCTCACAAACTTGAAATAGAAAAAGGTCGTTATTTTAATATTAAACTAGAAAATAGAATATGCAAACTCTGTAATGAGGAAATAGAAGATGAGATGCATTTTCTTTTAACATGTAAAACTCTGGATAATGTTAGAAATCCCTTTCTAAGCAAAATATATAGTAAAAATAAAAATATTTCAAAACTTGATAACAAATCTCTTTTTATTTGGCTAATGGGAAATGAAGATAAAAACATTTTGATAATAATTTGTCAGTTATTAGAGGTTTTAAATATAAACAGAAATACAATATTAAATTAGATTTCTCTATATAAAATTATGTATGATCAAATATGCATTTACATAAGTTATTTCTTTTACATTTGATAAATTATTAGTATATACTACGAGGTGTGCTGTCCAATAAAGGGACCAGAATAACAGACTATTGGTCATATTGTATTATATATGTTTATTATTTACAAATTGCCTACTTCATTTTCTTTAATATTATATCAATCAACTAAATCAAAATCAATCATATTATGTACTTTGTTTAACCTATTTTGAATTTACTTTACATTATGTTTGAAAATTATATTATAATTATTCTGCTCATTCTGGGCGCCGTGATTGGCAAATAAAATATTTGTTTGTTTGTTTGTTTGTTTGTTACTATAGTAAACATTACAGAAAGCATTTATCGCCTTCTCTATAAACAAAGAATAATCAGTTTGAAAGTTTACAAGCAAAAATTAATCCAATGTGCGCAATATTCAATAACAATGGACATAATAAATAAACGGGATGAATTAAGTCATTTCCACCCTACTTAATTTATCCCTTTTATTAGAAAAGCGAGTTCACCTTCTTATGTTAAGGTGTGTTTGAGATGAATATTTTGTCTTGAAAACGTACAAAGCAAGAATATTAGATACATCATCTCGCTTCAGATTCTATCATTTTTATATAGCAAAGTTGACTTTATAACATAACAAAATCACAGTACTAAAAGATGAAATATATGGGTCAAATGAAATACCTATGTAATGAATCGCAAAATCAGAGTAGGTGTGTTCGAATAGCTATTTTGTTTTACTAAAAGTACTTGACGACAGTCTTTTAAGTTGGATGATGAAAATGCATATCTTCGAGAAAAAAAAAATACATTTTTTTTTACTTCCATTTCTACGATTGCGCTTTATATTTGTCATCCTGTGATGTTTTAAAATTTAGTGTCCTTAACCTCCTACATAACGTCCAATAAAATTTAAGTATGATGTATACAAGCTGAAGCCCCGCCTATCTTAATTGCCATGCTTGAGCAAACATTGATACAAGCAAAGCAAGCAAGCCAAACAAAGATTTGTCTTGCTAGCATTAATGTAAAAGCTGTAAGTTTATTCTTTTTTTTAATATTGAGCATTCCTGAAGGTAAATGCAGAAAAGGGGCTTCAGACAAAACTTATAAAATGTTATTTCTAATTGTGAGCAGTCTTACATTTACCACAAAATGTGCAATACTTAAATATTAGTGTGCAAAAATACAAAGTTCTTGATTATTTAGTATACATTTTCATTCAGTCAAAAATCATTCAAGCTGGAATGAATTGAAGCTAAGCTTGATCCCCAGTTGTTCCTGTATTTTACCATTATCTTTCTTTTCAATATATCAAAATTAATATGTATCCCTCAATTTTTGTGTTTTTCACTGTGAAAAATTGCAAGCATAAGAGTATCAAAATACATGCTAGTTATTCAAAGTAATTTTTAAGAGTAAAACTCTGAAAAATGAATACCAGGTTAATGTATCCTTTTATGGAATATATAAGAAGAAATTTGATTGTAAATCACAAAAAATCATCAGCAAAATGATCTTTAACTGAATCAATTCATATGCTATATATAGTAACTTACCACTAAAACAATGTGTTACTTGTATAAGAATCAGATGATATTTTATATACTTTAAAACAATATATTACCTGCTATCCCAAGCTGAATGTGAATCATTATAAGCTGCCCCATATGCCTGTGAATCATAATAACTAGATCCTCTTTCATCCAATCTGTAAATACAAAAGGTATGGTTCAGATGTTAAATAAAATATTTGTGAATAAGTATGTTCCTTAAAGACAGTAAGTTCTGAACTTTAAAAGTGGATTGCCTCAAAACTAGTTTAGGAAATAGCATCAAGCTTTTAACATACGGTACTACATGTACATAAGGAAAAATCTATATACCATAAACGAGTTTTTTTTATTTTCACTAGAATCTGTTATGCATTTTGACACTTCACTCCCTTTATGTAACTGTAAGTTGGAATAATGGTTAATATCTGTGTTCTCATCAGACGTAACTTCAAATATCCATTAAGGTTTTGACAAATAATCTGTCTGGAATCACTGGCAAAAGGCACCTGCATCATTATTTAATTGATATACTGCTTAGGTTTAGATTTAAACTAGTACTTGTATATGAGACATAACAATTACAAGAGTTCATAGGCTGAAATGTTGTGTCTGCTTTACAATTTTTAAGGGAATTTTATGTTCTAAGCCTTTAAAATCAAGATCCTATGACATGTATCACAAAAACATAACATTATCAATGATCCATGCAAATAAGGTCAAGGTTAAGTAAAGACCTAATAATGATTCTATACATAAATTAAGCTAACATATAATTCTTATGATGCATAAGATTTTCCGTTACATTTTATACTATATATTATATATTAGGAAGTATCATTATAACTGTCATTTTAATACTGGATGTTTTCTTTTATAGGAATATGCAGATTACTAAAGTAATTCTTTAACAAGGATATTGAATTGATAAGTTAAATGTTTCAATAATTTAAGGCGCTGTCATAGTACATATACTGACAAGCAAATACGGTATACATTCCGAGTTTTAAATAACCTACACCAACGTTATAACTAACAACTTTGAAATATGCTAGGTTTCAACTGTTCTCCACTAAGCAAATTAGGCATATAGGTGTATGCTAATGTAACATGCATCCTCTAACCAATTATTGTATAAGTAACAATTTTTTCATGATTTTATTATGCAGTTTAACTGTATTGAATGTCAACATTTAGTTGTTCTTTTTTTTCATAAGTCATATTCAAACTTGATCTGTGTTTTGTGGTTCTAAGCAATGTGTGTAAGATTCATAACATTTGGTTGTGACAAACTCAAGTTAAAAACAGAAACGAAAAATTCAGCAATATTTATGGTTATAATATTTAAAGGGGCACAACTCATAAATGGTAAAAGTGACATCACCAAATTTCAAATTTGATCTTGTGTTTTGTGGTAATAAGCACTGTATTTCAATTGTGTAACATTTGGTTGAGGCAATCTAAAGTTAGAGAACAGAAACCAATTTCAAGAATGTACCCTAGGGACAGGACAGACAAGGGTAACACTTAATGCCCCCACAACTAGGCAAGAGAGCATAATAAAAATAGTTCATCTAAACAAAACTTAAGCTACCTATTCAGCTTCATAAAACATCAAACATATTTAAGAATATTTACTTGTCTAAAATGTGACACTGATTATTTACATAGTGATAACTTATTGCAAGTCATGAATACCTTGTCCCAACATACATTACTACACATGCAACCATCACATAAAGGATTTCATTCCTATTATATAGCTTAAAAGTGTTCATTATCAATGATTTATTTGATTATTTGCTTCCTTTCTTTGAAAATGCAAAAATGTTTTATCTTTTTTTGAGTATCGCTAAAAAATAAAACATGTATCTCACCTTCGAGACTTTCTGTAAGGTAAATATAATAAGTAAGTTTGCAAGCCCTCTCACCAGTATATACATTATGCAGAGTTTTGTTAGTATAAACAATGTGTTTATTTTTAATAATATGAAAACCTATATAACTTGTGAGTTAATTTATTAGTAAGCAATTTAATAAACATAGATATGAGTCCTCCATCCTGAAAGATCTGTTTTTGCCTGCCTTTAATGTTAACCTTGAAACACATTCTTGGAAATTAGAAACTAATATAGAAGGAACAAAACTCTATTTCCTGTGCAAGTTTAAAGTTGAGTTGTTCATAGAAATTAGTTATATATTTGCATCTCTCTTTAACAACATTAAAAACTCTAATTTATCATTATCAAGAAGGTGTTCATATTACACAGATTCCCAGGCCAAACCACCTTTCTATTCATTATCATTTTCTATGTTCAGTGGACCTTAAAATTGGGGTAAAAACTCGTATTTGGCATTAACATATCATGACCATATCATAGGGAACAACATGTGAACTAGGTTTCAAGTTGACTGGATTTGACCTTCATCAAAAACTACCTTGACCAAAAACTTTAACCTGAATTAATTAGACAGATGAACAGATGCAGATCAAAAACATAGGTGAGGCATAAAAAAGTAATTAGAACTGATGCAATATTTTATTACCTGACTTTTCATCAAAATGTTATCTGAATCAAATTACTTTCAATCATAGTATATAAGAACCTACTAAAATGTATGGGAGGAAGGATGTAAATGCTATAATCCCGCTCATAGTTCTTTAAAGGAAAAAGCAAATTTTGATACTTTCTGATGAATGGGCTCAAAATTCATAATTAAAAGACTGTGATCCATATATGTCAACTCTGAAAGGCAGGCAACATTAAAAAAAAAAGTGGAACTATACAAGCAAAGTTAATCTAAACTATGCAAATAAATGTTCCAAGCACATAAATACATTTGAAATTGTTATTGTTGGTATATGTATCACTACCATGACTACATTATAGTTAAATTAAAGTAAATGTTAACTACGAGTTAATATTCATGCTCCTCCATCAACATGTTTAATAAACAAACCTTGTTGCTGGTGGTGGGTAGTAATCTGAAACAAAGAAAAAGTTATTTTTATCAAGATATTCAATCTTCTTTATTTTTATATTTTTCATTTTTGAGACTATATTCAAAGTAGTTCTTACAAATTGTGACTTAAATGGAGAGTTGACACTCATACCATCTTCTTATATCTATATACTAAGTGTCAATTTAACCGGACTATAATGAAAATAACAGCTCAATAGACAACTTTCAAATTCATGCCTTAAAATTGGTGATTTTGATAAATTTAAAATTGTATCACTTATTTTCTGAGAAAAAAACATATGCCACTATTATGTAATTCATCCTCAACCTGGTCCAGTTAATAGAATACTACAACTTTTATTGATATTTGTATCTTTGTAATACAATCAGGTTTATTAAATCATTTCTTGCAGAAGTTATAATATTTGGTTATTTCATTTTCTCTATAGTTTAAACATTTTAAAAGTAGATAAGTTGAATTTTTGTTGAAAAATGAAATATATACTTACGTTCATAGCCAGGTATGGCCCCAGGAGGTGGAACACTGGAAAATGGAACACCTTAAAATGTAATAAACAAACACATTTAGACAAGAAAACCTATATCATTTACAAAATTTTCAAATAAAAATGTAAGTGGATTGTATCATATATCAACAGGTTCTTTGAAAATGGTAAAGTTGAAAACATCTATAAATGTTTTAGTAATGCCATCATGATTTGGTAGACTGTTATTGAGTATCTGTGGCAGATGATCACAAATATTTGTTTCCTATTGTTTTAACCACAATCCTTGCAATTTGTGTACCAGAAAACAAACATAACAATTTTGCAGATGAGAAAAAAGACATTAAAAAAAATTATTTACACTATACTGTTGGTTAATTAATATTTGTTGGGTACCAATTATCTTGGATTTCATCTTCTTCATCCTTTAGTATTGATTCATTGAAACTTACCAGGAGGAGGATATCCAGGTGGTGGCAATCCAGGAGGTGGCACTGAATAATCTGGAGGTGGTATCCCTGGTGGCAAGCCAGGCATTCCTGCTGTTGGGTCTGTTGCATAAGATTTCCTAAAAGACAAAACATGGTTTTCGATCTTTTAATATATGCTTACCTAAGGTCTTTAAGATTTACAAATGTATATTAGCTGTGCATATGTTGTATGTTTAAATTTTGTACACCATGAAATTGTGTGGTCCATATTTGCATTCAAAATCTGTGTAAAATGAAGAAAATCTGTAGTGGTTTACTTCTCTCTTATACAACATATGGTCATTTACAATGAAGACAAACATAAAACTTATTTACCCTGTAGTCGGAATAGGATCTCCTGTATTATCTGGTCGCCTTGAATCTCTAGCTGTACTCCCTATTACATCAATGGTACCAGCAATTTTTCTTGTAGTGACTGGCTTCCTGTTCTCAAGAACAGGAACAGATCTTACTGAATCACCTAAAAACAACAATTTTATACAACAAATTTTTATGGAGCATGGTTATATATATGTACATAAAAATCATACATAGGCCTATCTTAATATCATAAAATGAAACAACTACATGAAAATTTTTTAATGGATGAGATAGTATATATTGGTTTATTTGTATTCAACACAACTGCAGTTTTCAAATTTCCTATAATATTAACTATAATATTAAAAATTAATATTAAAAACTTATAATCTTATTCACTATATAAAAATCATTTTTAGTAATAACCTTACAAATGCTTTCCTGAATTTTACATATCATTCTGAATCCTTGTTACTACATATAATACAGTTAACACAATTGTCTAATAATTTTTTGGCCAGATATCTTCTAGTATACTTATACCCCTAATTACACCTTATGTAAGAATCCGGGGTTTTGATTGGTTAATAGTCAGTGTATTTTTCACCAATTTACTGTTATCAAATGAATATCGTTCATTTTTAACGCCGCCGGGGTATTTGCTAAAAGGATATGCCTTTTTTACCCTCTCTGCCGTGGTATTTTGAACAGATATATCATGTTAAGGAGGGGTATTTGCGAAAAATACCAGTCGAGAGAATGTTAAATTTCACGAGCCGTAAGGAGAGGGAAATTCATTCTCAAGACTGGTATTTTTCGCAAATACCCCTCAATAACATGATATATCTGTTTAATTACACCGAATGTTAATGTACTAAAACGCATTGATGATCGTGACGTTACAAGCGTCCAGTCGGATAGAGTATTTTTTGGCAAATACCACGGCAGAGAGGGTAAAAAAGGCATATCCTTTTAGCAAATACCCCGGCGGCGTTAAAAATGAACGATATTCATTTGATAACAGTAAATTGGTGAAAAATACACTGGCTATCAACCAATCAAAACCCCGGATTCTTACATAAGGTGTAATTAGCCAAAAAATACTCTATCCGACTGGACGCTTGTAACGTCATGATCATCAATGCGTTTTAGTACATTAACATTCGGTGTAATTAAACAGATATATCATGTTATTGAGGGGTATTTGCGAAAAATACCAGTCTTGAGAATGAATTTCCCTCGCCTTACGGCTCGTGAAATTTAACATTCTCTCGACTGGTATTTTTCGCAAATACCTCTCCTTAACATGATATATCTGTTCAAAATCTTTTTTTATAACCATATGGGTCATAATTGATCAAATCCAATTACCTAGTAGATCTTTCTTTGGATCTCCAATGGGTCGTACAGGTGCCTGAAATAATAATACATACACATTACTACACATAACTTTTTGTTCCTCAATGTACAAATAAGCCCTAGTCCAATCAATTTATTATAAAATTGTTGCACAATAAATATAAGAAAGCTACTATTTGGCCCCTTATAATGAAATTATACATACAAGATTTGGTATATTTTTCTAGGTGGTCCGAGTAAAACAAATAATTATAACTACTGTATTTTTTTAATTGTTAAATCTATTGTACAGGTTCTAATCTTGAAACTCTATGTCAAAATGCAAATTATTTTAATTTATTCAGTTTAAAAATAAACCATCTAAATTATAAAATGTTTGTTCTTACATAAGTCCTTCCGCCCATGGATCCAGCTTCTGACCTCATTCTTCTTTGTCTATCACAGTATTGTCTCCACGTATCTTCATTAAACCCATAGTTAAAATAATCAGTTATGTCAGCCCCTAATAAGAAAATAAACATTGTATTTATACAACTTAGTTAATTTAGGATTTGCACTATGATTAAGTTTATATCCATTGTGATTTCAGTAACAACCCTTTGAAATTGTAAATCCTTTAGTAAAGCATCCATTTCTGTAATTGGTTTACATCATATAGAATAATGCTTTTTGATTTGTTATTTATAATTGCATACTTTTAACAGTTAAGTATATTTTGATTGATATTATTGTAGATATTTTTTGATGTGAGAATACTGTGAATTCTTTTTTTTTTGTTGCTTTTATTGTTGACCTATTAGGCGAGTGTAATATTTGAAAAAGACGTCTAGTTAAGGACTTTAATGCACCTAACACACGGCTAATTTCTTTTTTAAATGAAAGAATAATGATTTAACTTTGATTTTTGCCCGGTTGTCACAAAATCAAACGGTGCAGTTTTTGTAAAATTAACGTTTATTTCAGAAATTAGTTGAAAATTATAAAATTATGACATGTTTTTCAAGCAAAGGAAATTAGTCGTATCTCTTCTTTTAGACAGAATAATTAAGTGAAATAGATTCTTAAAATAATGAAAAACAATATTTACAACTGTAAGTCCGCATGCTTTTGCATTCCTTCTAAATATTTGACATTTTGTACGAAAATTTTTCATAATCCTGACCTTTTCGGATCTACAATTAAATTTTTATTAAATGCTTTTGCACTCTATCCGTTTTAGAACACACCAAATTACTCACCAGTTATCGTTTTTTCATTCAAAGTCAAGACTTTATCTCAACATTTCTTAAAATCACGAATTTCTGTAATTTTATGATGTTGGGTAAAATCACTATAGTTTCCAGAATCCCTTATCTATTTCGTTATCGTTTTTTTACTGAATATATTAGTCGATATCCGTGTACTTAATAGTGCTATTAGAGTACGATAAATCATATTTAAACGGTTCTTTTTCTATCTTTAACTTCAAAGTAGCTTAAATAGATATAAAATCGTCAGAAATTAAGATCAAATCAAAGTAAAACATAGTTTTTGAGTTCTGTAGAATTCACCCCTTTCTAAATAAGGAATCGTATCGGAAAATTGTAGAAAATCTTCCGAGTCGTGTCAAATTTTCACAGTCCAGTTCACAATGAAACCCTTTCTATGCTAAAAAGCAAAAATTATCCATTGATTGACACAGATGTATAGTCTGTCATGTATTTACTACATAGAAACTATGTAGTTAAACACTTAAATGAAGATACAGTTGTATTGCCGCAGGGGGAAAACGAAAAGATGAAGTTTACAGAAGACTGGTCGATGAATATGAAAACAAGAATGTGTCCTCAGTACACGAATGCCCCACTCGCACTATCATTTTCTATGTTCAGTGGACCGTGAAATTGGGGTGAAATCTCTTATTTGGCATTAAAATTAGAAAGATCATATCATAGGGAACATGTGTACCAAGTTTGAAGTCGATTGGACTTCAACTTCATCAAAAACTACCTCGACCAAAAACTTTAACCTGAAGCGGGACAGACGGACGAACGAACGGACGAACGAACGAACAGACGGACGGACGAACGAACGAACGAACGGACGCACAGACCAGAAAACATAATGCCCCTCTACTATCGTAGGTGGGGCATAAAAATGAAAACATCCCATTTGAAAATACAAAATATCATAAGAGTAGCTATAAATATTTCAAAAGTAAGCACAACCTATCATCTTCTGTTTTGTCTGTACAATGACTTTGTACTACATGACTGTACCAATTCTACCGACCAGTCTCTTCTAATATATCAACGAGGGCAGAAGATCTACAACTCATTCTGATTTGTCTCGGTTTGTATATTTTGCAAATATAAAGTATAAAGCCTATAAGCAAGTTACACAACTTCATAAGGTATCCTCTGAGGAGCAAACTCAAGCTGTATTGAGTGTTACTACATATATCCCCTACAATGATCTGATTTACAAAATAACTCATGATAATTATACTATTAAATATTTATACCATCGAGCTTGCATCGCTAAATATTTGCTACAAAATTTGAAATCAGAAAGTAAAGAGCTATCTAATTCTGAACACAAAACAGCTTTTACTAACATTTCAACGATTAAAGATGACGTGCCTGTACACAAAGAAGTATTCTGGTTGACAACTTTAATTACTTGATCAGTTAACCGGGCTTAATTTCTGCCCGAGGATCTCCGCCGAGAAAACTACACAACATATTATCAGCTTCAACAAAAACTAAAAATATATGGTCAATTTATAGATACATGTATACAGCCTCAACAAGGCCAAGGTACATCCAATATTGTATACAGTAGCTCTATAATTTTGTCTTATGCCGTAATGGCGGAAAATTACCCGTTTAAAATTACTGTGATATACCGGTACAGTCTGTCAAATTTAAAGATCTGAGCAGTGACTGCGAAACTGGTTGCAAGCACTTTATGCAGCTACTAGTATTTTACGGAAGAAGATATAGGGTAAAGTTGTAATCCAATCAGATGAATATCCATTATCTAAAAACATTTCACTGGATTATTCAATTGAAATTATGCCACCTGCTTTAAAAACATTTCTGTATTGTCTTTTGGATGATGGCGCATTTGCGGCAGTTAATAAAGCATACGATATTCCTATTGACAAAGTTCTTAGATGTATGGCTTTAGTAGACCGTATATTATTTATAAATATTTTACTCTTTTTCATTTAGGCTTATCATTACAAATGCACCGAATTTATGGACACCTTTGATAATTATTAACAAGTTTGACTGATCAGGAGATAAGAAAAATTGAAAATGGGGCATACATTCTACATGGCATTATTTTTCTTCTGGGGGTCAAAATTTTATCCAAGATAATGTCGACCTAACTACAGAAACAATAAAAGATTTGATCTGTTTACGCATTGGTTTAGGTATAGGGGGAGGGTTGAGATTTCCAAAAACATGTTAAACCCCGTCGAAATTTTGCGCCTGTCCTAAGTCAGGAGCCTCTGGCCTTTCTTAGTTTTGTATGATTTTTTATTTTAATTTCTTGAGTATATTTCGAAGCTTAGTATGACGTCCATTATCATTTCAAACCAGTACATTTTTGTTTAGGGGGCCAGCTGAAGAACGCCTCCGGGTTTGGGAGCTTCTTGCTGCATTGATGACCCATTGGTGGTCTTCGGCCGTTGCCTGCTTTTTAAACGGGTTGGTATCTCTTTGACAAATCCTTCATGTCCATTCCCAATTTTTAATTCAATCTGTATATAGTAGATCTTGTGTCCGCTTTGAGCAAAACCTCTGCTGTACTGATATATGCCCATGCCAAGGAAGTTGTCTTTGTATGGATATGTTGACCGATAAGAATGATGAGATTACAAGTTAAAATGAAACTATAATATTCTGATATCGCAATATTCCGACACCTAAATGGTCCAACATCCCATTGATCCGACGTTTCGATCTTTTAGGTTATACGCTAACGGTATTTAAACATATAAAGCCAAATAAAAGGTTCAATATTAAGATAACCTTATCCTCTGTTTGAAGCGGTGAAACAAGATATAAACAAGAATGTGTCCACAGTACACGGATGCCCCACTCGCACTATCATTTTCTATGTTTAGTGGACCGTGAAATTGGAATAAATTCTCTAATTTGGCATTAAAATTAGAATGATCTTATCAAAGGGAACATGTATACCAAGTTGCAAGTTGATTGGACTTCAACTTCATCAAAAACTACCTTGACCAAAAACTTTAACCTGAAATTTGCACTATCATTTTCTATGTTCAGTGAACCGTAAAATTGGGGTCAAAACTATAATTTGGCATTTAAATTAGAAAGATCATATCATAGGGCACATGTATACTAAGTTGCAAGTTGATTGGACTTCAACTTCATCAAAAACTACCTTGACCAAAAACTTTAACCTGAAGCGGGACAGACGGACGAACGGACGAACGAACAGACGGACGAACGAACAGACGGACGAACGGACGCACAGACCAGAAAACATAATGCCCCTCTACTATCGTAGGTGGGGCATAAAAAAGTAATACCATAGTAGCCGAACGTCATCACTAGAAAAAAAGTACAAACTACTTTGTCAAGTGTTGTTTGATTAATTAGATATCTCAAGATACACGGCGGCCGACTAAAGTAAAATCAAACACAATTTGACGTACAACGAGTGATCATATTTTCCTTGTGATGTTTTATATTAAAATTGTCAATTTGTTGATATAAATATACTAGTAGCACTTTACTCATTTTAGTAATGTTAGTTGGTACTCTTATCATATCTGATTTAGTGACGTAAATGAAATTGCGGTATGATCCAGACTCAACATATTGCACTACAATAATATAAAAATCTGCCCTATGGTTGTCTGATCTTGAAGCGGTTGGCAGGCTTTAAAACTAACAGGAGACCATACGCTTCCTCAATTTTAATGTACAGCTCATCATGGGACTTTTCTGAACAATTAAAAATACGTCATATGTTATATTTTCCCCATGCTTCAAATATTTTGTTTCGAATTATATATATCAAATTTGCAGATATATGTTTGTAAATACATGCATCAAATGATATGGAGGTATTATAAGATTTAGATAATGCAAGGGCGACTACAGATACATTTGTGTGACTTAATGGTTGATTTTCAAAGACTCAGAGAGAAAACATTACGTAACATGCGTTACCGTTAAAATCAACCAAAATTAATTAATACTGTGATTGAAATATATTTTCCCAACAATAATACAGTATTCCTATAAAAATGTTTCGTTTTTGCATTTGTTTTGACTCGATTTTTCTACTGGAAGTATCCGTGAATTGAAATTGCACCCATGACCTTTGACCTCGATTTAAAAAAAAAATGCACCATAATTTCTTTTGACGACCGGGATATTTATAAAGTACACATTCTTAGCTTCCCAGTGATATATAATTTAGCCGTGTGTTAGGTAGGTGCATTAAAAATGTAAATTTGGCTCTCATATCACTCGCCTATATGGGCATTGCTAAGTAACAGAGAAAAATTCTATTCAAGAATTGAAGGTCAATTTTAAAACTCCTAGTTAGTACAAATAAATAAATTTGACTGACCTGGTTTCCTCCATGGTTTATCTTCAGCCTGTATACCATCTAGATCAAAGTCATATGTGGGTACACCATTAATACTCCCCACTGCTTCTACATCCACTCCCTTGGTTGTTCCAGTTGATGTTATAGCTCTAATGGCTCCACCTATAAATAGATTTCAATGTGTTTACATTTTCAATGTGCTCTTAAAAATATTTTTTCTATTTTTAAAATGACTATATCAGCAAGTATATCAAGCAAGCTAGTTTTAGGCAGTTGTGATAGTTGTTCAGTTGTATGAATTTAGTTGTTTGCGATTCATTGATAAATCGGCATTGATGGTTGCTACCTTTATATGAAACTCCATTGTATAATATTTTTCTAAAACATGTAGTTCATTTTCACGGAGGTATGATTACAGTTTTGAATATCTGAGAAAACAAGAACTGAAAATTTCTTTCAAAAGATAAGATTTTGTCAACAAAAAGTTCCACTACTAAAATACCATGCATACATAAAATCTCATTTTTACTGTTTGTAGAATTTCATATATATATTATATTCTTACCAGCAGCCTTGTGGTATCCACCTTGTGTCTTAAATAAATTTCTAGATGCACTGAAAAGATAAAAAGTATAATTAATGAAGTAAAAAAAAACTTGCAGATAGTAATTACCAATATGTTAATAAAGATTACTCTGTATATTTCTTGGTTTCATTTTTTAAAGTTTGAATTGAAAATTCAGACACTTCGACTGAATCTTTATAAAGTACTGTTTTTTGTGTCCAATAACAATATATACTAGACAACAAAATGTTAATGACTCCTTCCATTTGACATGTTACTGTTGATTCATTTCTTTTGGTGTTAACTAATTTTTGGTGGGTCCACTTTAAAATACAGTATCTTAATCATACATGTGATTCTTCCAAAATCTCCCGCTTTTCAGACCCTCTTCCGTCCCTCCCGTTAAAATAAGAAATCTTCCGTTTTTGAAAATGTCAACCTCGTAAAATTTTCAATACATATTTTTGTTTACAAAATCGATAGGGACTGAGAAAAAGTCAGAGAAACTCGAAATTGATATGGGAAAAGTCCGAGAAAATCGGAAGTTTCCTGTTGTGTCAAAGGTAAAATAGTTAAAATCAGCCTGAGGTGTTTAGGATTAAACTGTATATACAACAATAAATCAAAGATAATAGGCAATTACCTGGTGACAACTAGCTAGTTTAAGACACAAGCCTGGATGATTAAAAGTGAAATAATGACAAAGGATTAAATTGACAAGTTGTATAAACAACGATTTATTTGATGCTATTGAAAACATGGAACATTTACTGAACCTCAATAAAAATGAAATCAACTCAAATATGATATTTATGGCTTGTTTTCTATCCAAGCCAATGGAATACCTATATAAGTATAGTTGTCTTGGACTATTCTAAAATTTTAGAATTTGACAAAATGCAAACCGTATTTTATCATGTTTATCACCAAATACCCCAGCAGCAAATAAAAGAAACCAAAGTATCTAGCCAAATTCAACTCTGCCTGGAGATCTGATTTCAAATGGTGCAAATCCAGTACCAAGGGTCAAGACCATGCTTACTACACTTCATGCAAAGCTGACTATGGTTGCCCTAATGACTGGACCAAACTTATGGAGACAGCTACCAACAGCAAGCCTACACCTCTATCAATTTAACACCTTCTGTTACAAGCATGTTCAGTATATATAGTGGTACTAAAGTTGACAATGTAGCTTAATCAGAGATACTCCAACTATGCATGATGGCTGATCACTTTATCTTGAATTATGAGACCAAAAATCCAGCTGAAAAATTCCAAATCTCCAGTTGTGGCTTGACAACTCTGTCACATGTATGCTTAATTATAACAATGATTTCACAGTATAACATTTTCACCTTGAATTTTTAGATATAATGTTTTAACCAAATAAAATACATTGTAATCTGATCAATGATGATTCTATAATATATGTACAACATATTATTTTGGGGCCTTTTATAGCTTGCTGTTTGGTGTGAGCCAAGGTTCCGCTCTGCGTAAAAGACCTTACTTTACCCTATAGTTGTTTACTTTTTACCAATTGAGACTTGGATGGAGAATTGTCTCATTGGCACTCATACCATATCTTCTTATATCTATATATATATATGTAGCCCATGAAAGCCGACTTACTCATTCATGGGAAAAGTTTGTATATCACCAATCGTGACCTGAACATCATCATCAGAATCCTCATCGCTATCTTCAGATTCACGCTCTGCAGCATTTTCTTTTTCTTGTGATTGTGATTCCTCCTCTCCACTCTGTAAAATTAAATTTTAAGATATTTTTTAAAGTTTGAAAAAAATATAAAGTTCACTGTCAAACAACTGAACTTGCTCAACTTGTCCAAGATTTGAAAACATTTTTTTAAAATAACAACGTTGCAGAACCTTTTTTATTATAAACATGAAGTTTATAAAATTCAACCATTTAAGGTAGATTCATGGTGTACCGCCATCTTGGATTGTACTATCGCAGTACACAATCAGTCTAGTTATATGCCCAAATCTATAAATTTGTAGACAGATGTGCAATTTTATTGGTTAGACTGTTTATCTATATGAAGAAAACTTGCTGATTTATTGCATTATCCAAAATATTTGAACAAATACCAAACATTTGTGTTTTAGAACCATTTTTTTTCTTCAACTGAGTCATTTAGGGGAGATAACTCTTTTAGTAAAAAAAATAAACTGGTCTGATATGGAAATTTTTAATTTTTACTTGTAGCAAGAAAACAAGTTTGGTGACACCATTTTTCTTTTTATCTTCTGAAAACATATTATAAAACCTACCTTCTCACAATTTATTTCAAAATTCTATCTCATAGATTTCTTTTTATGCACAAAAATGTGTTTTTGCATGATCATTTTAAGCAAATTTAGCCAATTTTCAACAACTCACAGCTCGAAAAATAGCACGATGACCCATCCTTTGTATTATATTTTTGGAAAGAGCATAAAAAAATCTTCATTTTAGCAAAGTTTAAAAAAAAATCTATCTCGGGAAACTTATACCTTTGATCTACCTTAAATAAAGCCCACTAAAATTTATACCTTGTACCTTGTGTCAAGAATATGTAAAATTAAATAATGATTTTCAAAAAGACCTCAATTAGAAAGTATGCATTACGTAGTTTTGTACATGCATCAAATTATCATCTTCAATTTTCAATTCACTTGCTGTTGCCAACTAGTTTATTCTTTACTGTGTATTGATATATATATGGTTTCATATACATGGAATTTCTTTTTTGTACACATGCACAAATCATTTTGGAAGCAAAAGTCTTCCATCATTAATATATTTGATACCTTACCAATTCTCCAGCTTCTCTGTCATCCTTTCTGTCAGATCTACTGTGTTTAGGTGGGTCAGCAGCCCTGTTATATCAAATATAACACATTTTTTTTTTAAATACTTTACTAGCATGTGACTAGTGCATTTCAAAAATGGAGTTCCAGAGAACAGTAGGATGATATATATACATTTTGTACAATGTAGAATGTTTGCAAAGGTAGAAATGAAAAAATAATATTAATAGAGAACTGCAGAGATTTCAAGATATTTCAGATATATGTGTAATTATTTTATATGCATCGCGCTGTAAATTATTCGTTATTCAACTAAAAGGTCCGGGACCACAATTATTTCGTAGTGCATTTCTTTTAGAACATAAATGAAAATTAAAAAAAATCCCACCTGCGCTTTCTCAAACTCAAAATATGGACAATTTAATGTTTAGAACGTCTTGAAATCTTTTGACAGCTTCCGAAGTGTTAATTTTTAACCTTTTTCAGCTGGACCAAATCACTACTTTCCTTAAAAATTCAGGACCCAAATTTTTTTACAGTGTAATTTCACCCCCCTTCTTGCAATTTGAGGCATTACACATGAAGAAATAAATTTGGAAGGGGTATAAAAATTAATGGCAAGTAACCCACTGTCAGCACTAGGGACTATATTTGTGAACAACGAAAATCAAGGGACGACAATTGTGGTCTCGGACCAAAACTGACTCAATATACTGAGGAAGATAAGAAACTTTCATTTCCTTAGATATTAATTGAAGGGGCTTAATACATGTAAGCTACGTTTTTGTCAAAAAAATAAAATATGAAAGAAGAATTGTGAAATAATATTTTGCTTAATTAGCAGTAAGTTTAATTCAATTTTGTCAAAATAAGTTCAATTGACAAGAAAACAGTATGTATAATATGACAAATTACTTAATAAAATGTACATGGTTAGAGGTATAGGGGGAGGGTTGAGATCTCACAAACATGTTTAACCCCGCCGCATTTTTGCGCCTGTCCCAAGTCAGGAGCCTCTGGCCTTTGTTAGTCTTGTATTATCTTAATTTTAGTTTCTTGTGTACAATTTGGAAATTAGTATGGCGTTCATTATCACTGGACTAGAATATATTTGTTTAGGGGCCAGCTGAAGGACGCCTCCGGGTGCGGGAATTTCTCGCTACATTGAAGACCTGTTGGTGACCCTCTGCTGTTGTTTTTTATTTGGTCGGGTTGTTGTCTCTTTGACACATTCCCCATTTCCATTCTCAATTTTATGCAATATCATAAATATTTAGCACTTCCACAATACCCCTTTCAATCAATCTAAGAATTTGTAGGTTATTCTTCTATGAGTTGTTTTATTGGTATCTTACCAATGTTCAATCTTATTATATTTCAATGTATTTCTACAAAATGTTCTTTTAAAGAGATGCATCAGTATTTTATAATGTTTATTTCATATACAGATATATAGCCATATAGCTTACCCACTAGCTTTTTCTTGTGACTCTTTATTATCATCTAAAACAAAACAAAATTTTTTTAATTACGAATGTATGAATGGAGGTGTTGATTTTTTCGCTCCTAAGATAAGTCATCTTATTTAATAATGAAATGGATAATTTTGGAAATTAGAACTTTCAAGTGTTTGATTGGTATATATGGGACCTTTCGTCCGACATCAATCCGACATTAATTTAATGTTTCAGCGGTTTTTGTATTATATGCTAATGATAAATGTATAACATTTATGAAAGGGTTTAAGCATTGTAGGCCCGCCATCATCAGGGATTTACCTACATGTATATCAATTTATTTTAATTTTGTCGTTGTCAATAGATCTGCAATACTTATATGCATTTTATAAGCTATTATTGGTTTGCTTGAAAATATTTCGTTGCAAACTGCATCCTGTTTTAGTAGGTCCCAATGTTTACTAATGCATTGTTAAATTTAGGAATGCACTTTTTTTAAGATTGATGTAATTAAAGCAATTGCAAGTCTAGTAATACTAGCATCATGTGATCAATATTTTGTAGTATAATTACAATAAAATACTTATAGTATGTATACGGAGTCTTCCGAACTAGATTGTTTGCTATCGGAAATCGGATTGATGTTGGAATACGTGGATGTTAGGTGTCACTTTTATACAGAGTCTTCCGAATAAGATTGTTTGCTATCGGAATTCGGATTGATGTTGGAATACATGGATGTTAGGTGTCACTTTTATACAAAGCATGTGTAATGTCCAGTACTGGCGGACAAATAGTGATAAGGTACATTTGAAAATAAAACATTCAACCATGTTTTTAGAAACCATTACTGGCACTGGTCTACATAATCATGACGTCTGATCGATGAGGGTATTTACGATATGAATTTTACAGATCATTTAATGAAGTTGTCAAGGTAAATACTAAAAATAATAGACTGCTATATTAAATGGAGTACCAAGTTTTGTCTAATAATAAAAATAAATAAAAATCCGAGTGACAAAAGTTGCATTAGACTTCTATTTCTAGCAACAGCAATTGCTCATTAAAAAACAACCTGAAGCAAAGTAACATATTCATTAAGTTATGCCTTTATTTATAATCTAATACTTTACCCCCATAAAGCCATTCTTCGTCGTCTTGTGTGCCGGTTTGTGGTGCAGCTACACCGGCAGCCGCCATCGTGTTTACAATTTTACTTCTTTTAGTTTCGAATTATTTATATCGAACTGTTAAAACGGGTCAAATTATTTTCAGATATAATATTTATATTCAATGCATAATCCATTTATCATCTTATGATAGAATAGTGTAAAAACTACGAAACACGATGTATGTAATTTATCTGAATACCGAAAATAAAATAAAGGTCCATAAATTACAGGTATGAATATTTCCCTCAGATAAATATTTGATGTCCCCTGTCTCAGAATATCCCCTGATAGTGGGTTTAAAATGAACATTTTGATGGCTTGCAGATAAAATGATCAAAATTAACTTTTCTTTCATAAAAAAAGGCAAAAATGTTAGATATCAGATAACAAAGATCAGCTTTCAACACAGGCACTTGTCTCAGAAGTTTTTCTATATACCTCTAGGATTTTTTTTGGAGACAAGTGCCTGTGGCTTTCAAGCAAGTCCTGGCAAATTATATAAACTGTAAAATTGATTGAAATCTCTTGGAGTCCAAACTAGTGCTGAACGGGTCGTTGTCGACCTGGGTACTCCATCAACGTACCCTGGGTACTTTTACTTTCAATGATGGTACCCTGGGTACCGTGTTTTGGATGAATGGTACCAATAGGGTACGTTTCCGTCGATAATCGTACCCAGCTTCGTACCGATTTGAGTCTTGAAATTTATCGCGAGATTTCTTAGGAGTTCCGAATAGTCGGATGTTGGTGGTTAGCCCGTGGGTTGATATTTAATTATATTCTACACTTGTAAACAACAAATGGACGATGGATTTGATTCGGGGTTACAATGATTCAGAAACAGAATCAGATGAGAACGAACATGATCAATTTCTCCGAACCTTCCATGTTGATGTTGGTGGCAATGAGTTAGAAAACAGTTTGACAAGTCATCAGTTGTTGAAGGAAATTGAATTGGTCAGGTACAAACGTGATATAAAGAAGAAGTACATCACACCTAAAGAGGATGACAATGTTGAACGTTTTTCATTTAAGATCAATCGAAACAACCATGAAATCGTTGCAACACGGAATAGATATTCCGACATGTTTATTTTAACTGAAGAAGGGAAAGAAAAACAAAGGTTAATCAAAGCTGGTTTGGATAAAGATTCTGTTGCTGTGTATTGGACCATTTATTGCCCTGGTAAAGGAACTTGCAAACGTGTTTGCGGTGGAATTGGGACATGTGATGAAGGTATGATATGACCAAGGATAGATAAGAAACAAGCCTCAAAGCAACCAAGGCTTGTTTTTTTAAAATATTTTTAACCTGACATTGAAGAAAAAAAATAATTTGATGAGGATAGGGTAAAATATAAAAAAAATACTCTAATGTAAAAATTGAAAAAACAAAAGATTTTCTTATTTAATTTTCCGCGCCATTTTCCATCATCAACAACATCAGCAACATCCAGAGATGTTCCGATAGCAATCACGTGGTTTTAAGACGAGAGTAGGGTACGTTTAATACTCCGCGGTACCATGACGCATTTTATTTCAAACGAGGGTACGTGTATGACAAAACACGGTACCCAGGGTACCATCATTGAAAGTAAAAGTACCCAGGGTACGTTGATGGAGTACCCAGGTCGACAACGACCCGTTCAGCCAAACGAGTCCAATTAATAATTTATGACGTCTATTTTTTTAAAAATTCTGGGACGCGTCAGTATTATTTAGACTAAAGTCTGAATTATTGCAAATACTGTTTGAAAATATGTACATGAATGCATTTCCTTCATCTGATTTTTTTATTAAAAGCAAGCTGTGAAGCCATATACGCTCCGTATTGGGGTATTGTTTATGGTCCTATTGATATTTAAGGGTCACTATTTCAATCGTATTCAATTTTTAGAATGGTTTAAGAGTTTATCAATTCAATCAACTGTTTGATCTCTATTTCAAAGGTTGACCACTATTGAGTTGATCAATTAATAAATATTGGTTTTAGTTTTTTTCAAGGGTCATGATTGTATCAATCATATTCAATTGTTAAGATTGGGAAATATGAGACAACATCCCGACCAAAGAGCAGATAACAGCTCAGGGCCACCAATGGGTCTTCAACCACACCCGATGATGGGCCTTAGCTGGCCCCTAAATAAAATTGTGTACTAGTTCAGTGAAAATGGACATCAACGTTTCTCGTTTTGTTTATATAGATTAGACTGTTGGTTTTCCCGTTTGAATGGTTTTACACTAGTAATTTTGGGGCCCTTTATGGCTTGTTGTTGGGTGTGAGCCAAGGCTCCGTGTTGAAGGCCGTACTTTAACCTATAATGGTTTACTTTTTAAATTGTTATTTGTATGGAGAGTTGTCTCATTGGCACTCACACCACATCTTCCTATATCTAATCAATGCTACACTCCAAAACATATAAATGAACTAAAATTAAAAAACATACAAGACTAACAAAGGCCAAAGGCTCCTGTCTAGGGACAGGTGCAAAAATATGGTGGGGTTAAACATGCTTTGTGAGATCTCAATTCTCAACCCTCCCCCTATACCATGTATACCTCTAGCCAATGTAAAATATTAAGGAAACACACAGCAATACGCACAGTAAAACTCAGCTTAAAAGACTTCTGGAGTACAATGTCAGAATAGGTAACAAAAGAAACTAAGCAAAATGACAATTAATGATACATAAATTAACAAAGGACTACATTTGTACTAGTAGTTAGTGACATGCAAAATATGCAATCCTTAATGACCTGACAACAGAATTTTTACTGAGTTTATTGAGTTGATATATATATGTTCATCAATGGAGATCGTCAGGGTTTGCACTTTTATCATAATGATCAAAGGCTTGCAATTTTCCAACTTGATAAGTCTGCCTATATAGATTGTACCCTACTATTTCAATCTCCTCCTTTAAAATAAACATTTAAAATATGAAAATTGTATGAAGTTTTACACAAAATTCTATAGTTTGTTAAAAAATGATTTTATCTGCCTTTTTTATTCAACTCTTTCATTAAAATTTCAAAATATTGCAAAGATAGACTTTAGACCAAAGTTTAATCTTTTTCTACCTTCTGGTTGGGTCATCTGATCTTGTTTTTCTATTCGTTATGTTTTATTGTATAAATGTAATATATAAATCCATATTTTCATATTTTAAACAGTGTATATATATACAAAATATTGAAATACTTTGTTCTTCTTTTATACAGGATTGAATGCCATATCCATGATGACACTGTGACAGGGAAAAACAGTAACATGAAACTTGTTAAATCACCAATAGGTGTGATGACTTTCTGCAGATTCAGACTTCTTTCATTATCACCAATAACCCATTACAATCATATGACAAACTTAGCCAGATTTTCAAAGATTCATTGCTCAACACAAACATCAAGAACATACACATGTGTTACAATTGGCAATTTTAGTAGCAATCTCTTTGAAAGTTGCCATATGAAGAAATGTGGTAGAATTGAAGATAAACAATATTTTCATCAATGTGGTCCAAATCTAAACAAAAAGTTCCATAAAAAGGTAAAAATTCATGATAACAAAAAGGGACAATCATCTGATGAATCTAATAATGTAAAACGTGTAAAGTTGGTGAAATTGATTGACACTATTCAGTTGTTTTCTAATGAAGATCTGTTAATTGGAAAGCAAACATTAGCAGGGGCTAAGGAATATGCCAACAGTAAAGGGTTCAAATTAGCTAAATTAGAGGGAAAATTTACAGAAGGATTCCCATCGTATAAACTTGTGACAAAAGAAGAACAAAAGGAAGAACAGAAGAAGACACCGAAGGAAAAGAGCCCAAAACGCTTTGACATTGAAACAAAAATTGCCGGCCATGATCTCCAGGTTAAAATCAATCAAATGGTTAAAATACTTGTAAAAGGAAGACAAGTCAATACTGTTCTATCAGCTGCTAAAAATGAGGTGAGTTGGTTTTATTGTTAACGTTTTGATATCAAACTTATTGAAAATTTCAAATAGGGTTATGTATTCGACACAACCTTGAGAATGTTAGCCCAATGTACATGTGGTGTATCTTATTTACGCCATGATATTATGGTTAATGCAGGGCTTCCAAAACGGTCATATATTCCGGTCATTTGTATAAAGTCCGGTCAAAGTCCGGCTGGGAAAAGCATGAAACGGTCATCTACTTTTTAGTTTCAAGGCTTTTTCGGTCATTTTAACATAATTCATGATCTTTTTGACCCAACCTTTTGCCTTTAACATCCACGCATTTCCGGTCATAAAAGTGACATGATGTTTAATGACTATCAAAACAGCCCCTACTTCAATACTTTCCAATTTAAACAAGGCTAATTAGTTGTTGGACAGCTGAAATCTACCTGTTCAGGTGACATGTAAACTACTTTCAGTACCGGACATTGTAAAAATTATCAGTCTTTTCACAATTTTTTTCTTACATTTCAGCGGTATCTAATTGATTTAGTCCAAAAGATTAAAATTATAAGAAATTAGTTTATCAACATGATTTGATAAAAAAAATTAAAAAGGTTTTAAATGAAAACTCGTCAGAACTACGTTGTATGAACTAGAACACGCGTGCGTATGTGCACAGGTGGGAAATTTAATTATGTATCCTACATGTACATTTCTTAAAAAATACTATAATTATCATTGATACCTGTATCTAACGTTCATTTCAAGTATTTTGTTGAAGAAATAAAGTGGAAAGAGCTTCTTCACTCAGTCGTGCTTTGTAAACGTACACGGATTTTACGTATCTGTTTATGGTCCATGTTTTACCATTGTCAAGTCAACATCCGGTTTAGATTTTAAAAACGAAAGTAAAGTTTTTGACAATGTCATTTTGCACAAATAAAGAGTCTAAGACATATATGAGCAGGCTGATGTGCACACTATGAATGATGCACTGCCAATTTAACAATTTACATCCGAACATCAAATTCATATCAAAGTAAAGTTTAAAATTGTGTTTTTTTTTAATCTAATGCCAATCATTGGAATGGCCATCTGATTACCATAAATGCCTTTTGTGACTAAGTCTTAAGGGATTAAAATCGGGATCAGATATAAAATGTCCGGCTGGCTCAAATATTTTTTGGAAGCCCTGGGTTAATGTAAAGTAATAAGATTTCAACGATTTAGAGGTTCCTTCAGCAATTTGACCTTATTTTATGGTATGATAAATGCAAGACTTCCATGCAAATAAATTTAATACTGCATCATGATATTAATAAATATATATAATTTTTGTCTAAATTTAAAATTATCTCCCCTTTCAAGAAATTTGTCATTTTTTTAACCATTGACTGAAGTGGTTAACATGAGCACTTGAATTACTGAACAACATGCTTGTGTGAATAAAACATGTTAAATTAGACTAAAAGTCCAATGTCTTTATCATTCTGTAAATGTGGATAAAAAGAGATGCAAGGTATATTGTAATGATAGTGTATTTATTGAGACAGCAACCAAAATAATTAAGCAAAGGATGTCTACACAGCTACTTTTGCATAGGTACTATTTCTGTACCAAAAATCTGTAGTACTGGAAATCTACTTTTAATATTCAGTACTATTTTGGTACTTTAAAATTATTGTAATATTTAGGTACCTGTATTTCACAGTACTTGATTTGTACATGAAATTAAAGTACTACAGATTTTTGGTTGCACAGTTACATTTTCAGCATTTTGAAATTTTATCTTTTACAAATCTCATCAAGTTATGATGTTCAAACATGGCATACTGGTGTCATACCACCAATTAAAAGTCCCTATCTGTTCAACCAAATTTTGCAATTTTCACAGCTTTCTAAATATTTTACCTTAAGTTTAACTTCATAGAAACTAGGTATATTCTGAATTGTACAGGTGTCACCTTTCTGCATGCCAATTTTCAACATACATTCAAAATCACATAAGAAAGAAGAGAGCTCCCGAAAGGAGGTACCACTAAAAATAACCCCTGGTTTTCTGGAAATCTTAAATTAGTATACCATGGAGCGCATTAATCCTCAATTTTAAATGCAAACTCCTAGACAGGTGAAATTTGGCTCAAAATGGTCTTAATATATTTCTCTTTCAACAAAAGTTTCATTTCTGCAAATTTGTTGGTTAGTTTAGGTGAACAATGACATCAAATGCACTATTTTTTGTCTGAGTAGGCCTACTTTCACATACGTTCTAAATTTGAGGGAGTAATTGGTGGTATGACACCTACTGTCATCATTGTTGGTATTATTTTTGTACCAATATTTTAAGGCGAAGTGTACGTAATTAAACTACACAATGGATTTTTTAAAAATTTTACATGTAGATTCTGCTTGTAAAAATAAATCGGAAAATAAAATAAAAAAAGGGGGTAACCGTTTTCGTTTTTGAGATACGAGCTGTTGAAGTTAACAGCATCATACACCAAAATTACCAAGGATATATAGGGAAAATCGTGAAATTCGGCAGGAATTGTTACATTTCCAAGATTTTCTATTATATTAGACAATCGATTTTTTTTTAAATTTATGAGACGATTCTAAAATGTCTGAGGAATCGATTGGTGCAAAGAAAGTCCTTAGCAACCGTGCTACTTTTCAAGCTATACCCTGTTAAAGTTGAATCTTGAGTGTAAAAAAACAAAAAACAACGACAACGTTATTGACGTCGCCGTAACAGTTACGACGCTTCATATAGTTCTATACTTGTATGAAATATATACCGTTTTGTTGGAGTTCGTGTTGCTCGGTCTTTAGTTCTTTATGTTACGTTTTGTGTACTATTGTATTGTATTTGTCTTTTATATTCGGGTGCGTGCGGAGATCGCCAAGCTAGAAAACGGTTGACATTTTCTTAATTATGAACTAGAACTATTTTCGACCTTGGTGCCTTATTTTTGTTAAAATCTAAACACTGCGGCGTGTTTTCAAAATCTTTGTTCCAATAAAACTTCATTTCATCAAGGTCTCTTCTCAGAATATCAGCCATCTGTCTGGCACAGGATAACAAATCAATATTTAAGTAAATTTAAGTTGTGTGGTAATTCTTAGTACATTTGGGTAAATTAATCTTATCTTTGTGCCGCATAAGCATCTCTATAATTCAACACATCCCTGAGCCACGACATTATATATTTTATGCATTGCATGCGCTTCTTTTTGTCACAATCCAAACCGGCTAGTAACCGTTGTATAACTTTTACACGTTTGAAGACGAATATTTGCGTGAAACATTTTTGTATGATTTTTATTTCTAGAAATCAATCTGAAATCTACAACAGTCCTTTCCCGAAAGTCGGGCTGGACCTTTACTTTTATGTGCATTCGAGATTTACACAAATTGTAACCCTAATAATTCAGTCGTATTATTCAGCTAATGTACGAATGCTACATTTCTCGTGTGGGAGAAAATCGGACATGGAAAGGGCTTGAATTATTCGAGTTACTCAAATTGAAACTCGGGAATATATTTCTAGCTGTTCGGAATTCGCGGAAACAAATGGTTGTTTTTCGGCATTACGGCATTGAATCAATAGAAATACAAATTTTTTCTTTTAACAAATTCGAATACCAGTCAGTTCATTGGACTTTAGTTTGAAATAGCGGCGGTAATCCATTCATTTTATCCAATCAATTTGGGGGGGAGTCAACATTGATAGCCAAAATCCTTGAAATATTCGATAAAAAACCGTTGAATGTAAATTATATGAACTCCAAAGTCTCATATTATGAGACTAGTAAACCACAGGCTTCTCAATTCTTGTATGATCATGAACTAGGTGAAAACCTAGAGCTGATCGAGTGCGAGATCCTCATGGATAATCATCGAGGTCGTTAAACACCCCTTGCAGTAAACTTGGGTTAAATTTTTAAAAAATCCAAATGTAATAGCCTGAACACATTTCACCTCTCATTCCACTAAATATTAAATTGCAGTTACAAGTATCACAAAACTTCCCTGACCTCTTTTCTTTAACCATAATAGAGGGAGGAGGGATGGAGGGATCCAGATCCCGAAATCCCGGGCTTAAAAACACGACATCCCGAGGTCCTGAATTTAAAAATAATTAAATACCGACTACCCGAAATTCAGAAATAGAATTCCCAGATCCCGAAAGGGTCAATCCCGAAATCCCGAGCTTAAAAACACCCGATCCCGGAGTTCCGATAAAGGTCCTACCCCCCTCCCCCCCGTAATTCTATATTCTATTCATTCATAATCTTCAATTGAGACTTGATACTTCAAAATTACATTCTCTAATTTTGAATGATACACACAGGCACAATAAAAGAAAACAGATTTCGCTATATATCTCTTCGAAATTGGAATTTGTGAAAGAAGAAATGACATGTTATATTTTATCTTACATGTGTACTTTCAATTTCAATATGGTTCTAAATTTAGATTTAGTTTTCCCATAAATTGCGGACGGAATAGAAGACACCTGTGTTTATTTTCTGCACATGTAGAAAAAGTTGAAAACTGGGAGTTGAATGACATATTTTTTACTTATTTTAAGATAAATGTTAGAGTGAGACAACTTTCAAGTTACTGAATAATTTTTGGGGCCTAGTTTGTTTATTTTTTGTATGTTTTCCGTCTTTGTTCTTCCGACCTGTAAGTGTTGCACTACTAGTGGTCAAATTATTCTCTTGTATCGTCTGATTTCCGAATGAATATAAATCATGTCCTTAAATTTTCAATTGCACAAAATACGAATATTTCAACGTATTTTTAATTAGACAATTAAATTCACACGTCTTTCATTAATTATTTGTTACCTATTATAAAACTTTACGTTGAGTACTGTGTTTTTCGTTCAAGACTACGGCTTTTTAAAACGATATTGTTGGGTCAATTCAGGTTTCATTTTAATTAATTTGATATCAATAGAAGAAAAATTGTTACATGTTTATTTGTTTATTTGTTTATAATTTTGTTGTGAGGCGTTTTTTCTTTCTCTTGATATCATAAACACGAAATGCCTTCTCCTACGCGTCTAAAACAAAAAACAAACAAGTGTTTTTAAGCCAGGCTGCACACAGAACAACGTACAGAATGCTGTGATTTCTAATTGGAGTTCAGTATTTAGATAATTTCTATGAGGTTTAAGACAGCATAGGAGTGCTTGTTGGATTCATTATAGACCGCAGAAAGTAGTTTCTCTTTCGTGTGTCCTTTCGTGGAGTAAGGGAGATAACTTGCGTAACTAACGACGAACGTTTTTAATCCCGTATTCCGCTAGAGGCGTGCAATTACGTACACTTCGCCTTAAGTACAAACCAAGTACTAGAAAATACAAGTACCTAAATATTACAATAACTCTAAAGTAAAGAATTAGTACTAAATATTAAAAGTAAATTTCCAGTACTACAGATTTTAAATACAGAAATAGTACCTATGCAAAAGTAGCTGTGTAGCCATCTGCTTACAGTCTTCAACAATAGAAAGGACTAATGTTAAATTGCCTTAAGGAGGCTCGCGGGTATAAGATTTTCAGAAAAAAATTAAACATTTATTTTTCATTACAAATTTTATTTATTACCTGTAGTAGTTGTGACTTTATCATATGGTACAAAAATCATTCCAAAAAATCAATTCGTGTTGGCCCCAGGTGACTTTTAAAATGTAGATATCATTAAAAAATGCTCCAAATTATCTCCCTTTGGTGCAAAAATGCCATTTTTTGGCATTAAAATTGAAAAATCTTTTTTAACTCATCGGTGACCTATATTTTATATTGTTGTTTTCAAAGAAGCTGTACATAAACTAAATAATTGTAAAAAGCGATTTCTGTAATTTAGTTATTTTTTTATTTCGATATTACCTCTATTTCTGCTATTAGTTCAACAGAAAAAAGGGACATTAACAAAAATGTATGCTTCTTTCGAAGGCAGATTGTGAGCGTAAATGAACGGTGACCCCATTATTTTATTTTATTTTTCTATTAGGTATAAGATAAAGTTCATTTATAGAAAAATATTGAGAAATCCTATATTAAATAAAAAAAATTGATTTAGACCCGCGAGCCCCCTTAATTAAGCATGTTAATGTACATCCCCTTTAAAAAAAAAAAATACTTATCTTAATTTGTTTGTTGTATATCATGTATTTGACACTATGAGTCTTTTCTATACATTGCAAACAAGTGTTGATTGATTTCCACCTCATGTATTTTAGTAAATTTTGGTTCAACAGGATAAATTTAGATTGAACAGGCATTTGTCTAATTATGAACTGCAGGTTATGTGATACTAATTTGAAAAGGTTATAGACATGTACCAAAAATGAAGCAGTGAAAATTCATTAAGTACCTGCTCTAAATGAAATCTCCTTCTGCCAAAGAGTTTTCCTAATGCTGTAATGGCTGGAAATATGACTGAATAAATGACTAAACATTGAAGTATTAAAATAATTATTCATGTTATTTACACAAACTGACTTAAATTTAATATTGTCTAATGTCATGAATGTAAGGAATTAATTTTCTGTCCATCTTGCCCTTTAAACAAACAAACACTTTGGGCACTTTATGCTCCCCTAGTTCATTAAGTTGTTCTTTCAAAAAATAACTGTCATGACTGTTGTCTTTACTGTCTTATTTTGATTTTTTAACCACATCCTAGTAAGGTTAAGAATAAATTTGCTTTCTGTTTTGGTTGCTTCTTTTTTGATAAAATTATGACCCATGGTCCAATGTTTGTAAATACATGCAATTAAGATTCGACATCCCTGAACTTTTTTAATAGTGCCTGCAGACATTGGTTTGAATTTAGATTTGGTTTGTAGTTTTTTTGGAAAATGACGCAGTCATTGTTCCATAACTGCCGACCTGATTTCTCTGCCTACCGCGCTTGGTTTCGTATTTACTAATTTCAATACAAACTGGAATGTGCTTGTGTTATCATTATGCATGAGCATTGTGTAGTAATCAGCCAGGAACCAGTTTACAAACTAACTGGTTTCTGTTTGTATTCCACTACAGTCGAACAAAGTGTTGTAGTTTGACAGGAACCAGTCCAGAATTTTGTAAACTACAAAACGTAATCGGTTATTATCATTCCGTTTTGGTGTTTCATACCGACTTATATGGTTTGAATAAGGTTAAGACCCTTCAAACATTAATGTGATAGGTATATTAAAGACTGTTTTACAAAAGGATGAAACTGTTTTGCTTTAAAAGTCGTACTTTAGTGATATATGTTATGTACGGATTTCCACTTTCACCGGTTAATTTCTTCTTTTACACGTGCTTTTGAAACTTCCTGTTTAAACATCGCAAGTTTTAAAATTGTTTTTTGAGTGAATTAAACTTATTTTAACAATCACGAAGCGTTCGGGAATCATTTCAAGCAGTTTCTTCTTCTCTTTGATGATGGAAAATAGGTTTTCTCAAGAAAATACCGCAAACGATCGCAGAGGAATTGAAACGTACAAGTCAAGTCGGCACCTGGTTAAATTGGCATCTAGTCAAATCGGCACCTATTTGACGTCAATTCGGCTTCCAATAATATTTATTATAATATTTTCTATTCAATTAATTAATAACTGTTACCAAGTACATAGTGAATATTAGGTAAACAACGAAACCAAAGTGAATATGTTGTTGTGTATAAAAGTAAACAACGAAGCTATTGTTTTAACCAAGATTAAAATTAAATGGAAAACTATGAGTCCCTTTCAATAAATCAAACTTTCATGCCAAATAATTAGCAAATTTAAGGTGGTTTTTTTTTTCAGTAATGTTTAAACAGCATTAAACAAACAATCCTGTAAAAGACTCAACTGGTTAAATAATGCATAAAAATATCCAATATCTCATGTATTAGTCCAAATAATAATGACGTCTGACAAGGCTATTTTATTTTTTTCTGGGACGCCTTCCTAAGACGTTCGTAAGGAAGGCTTCCTAAGAAGGCGTCCCAGAAAAAAATTAACATAGCCTTGTGCATGTTGTGGTCATATGAAGGTATCCCAGAATAAAATTTAAAAAGCCTTGCCAGACGTAATAATTATTTGGACTACTCATATATATCATTAAAAATACACCAAAAAATTCATGTAGTTGAGAAAAATAAATACATACAAAATGTACATGAACATCCAAAAAAAGTGAAAGTTAGTATTAACTCTTTTTGCTTTAAAAATTTACAACTGCATTTAAGTATTGAATGCTTTTTTTTTGTAAATTCATTGAGGTGTAAAAGCGTTGACCGAAGTACTTTTTGTATGAAGCGCGTTAGCGTAAGGGCTTCATTCTAAAAATGTGCACACGGTCAACGCTTTTGCAACCCTATGAGGTTACAAAAAGAAACATTCAATACTTATAATTACTTTTTTTTAGCTAGGATCATGAAAACACGAATTTTATAACTTTTTTATTCAATTCATCTGTGCACTTTATTGTGGGACCACGTGTTATCATGAATGAAAAGTTTTATTGAGTGATGCAATTGCTTGAGGAATAACATGTGATGTGCAGTTAGCCAATCAGAATAAAGTATTATAATGAAACATATATCAAATGTAATTATAACAAAATACATTACGTTGTAAGAGTTATCTCCCCAAACACTGTTTTTCTTGTGGCCACCTCTCCTTCGTAACCGTAAAAGATTTTATTTTACCAAATTGCTCGTTACATATTTAGGATAAGAATATTCGTTTGAACCATAGCTCTATGGGGACTCCATATGAGAGTTATTCCCCCTTTTTCATTTGATTCAAGCGATATGCATTTTCAACTGGTAAACCATAACTGATAGAGACATAGGGTCTTCATGAGGTCATTGGTACTAAAAATGAAATTGAGGTCAATGTCAAAGGTCAAGGTCATATTATAAATTTAGATTTTGGCTTATTTTCACTTCTTTTCAAATACTGTATGACATTTTGACAAATAATTTTTCATAAATTATTAGTTGCGACATGTCCTTACTTGTATATTTTGGTTGAAAGGCTGCGCATACAATAAAAGGGAATTTGTCCATCTTACATTTAAAATTACGCGTCAAGTGGTAGTACTCATTAACCAAACATATAAAAGACCTAGGATATTTTGATTCAAGGTCCATGGTTTGTGACCTTGAAATTGAGGTCAAGGTCATAGGTTAATAGGACGTCATAAAGCCATAGGAACTAACATTTTAAACTGATTTTTTATATTTCAATATAAAAATAGATCTTTTCTAGTGGAAAGACTTCAATTGTTCTCTGAACAATTTGTTTTTAATTTACTTCATATTTTGTGGGAGAAGGGGGTTCAGACTATGTGGTATCAGGTCTGTTTGCGCCCAATACACTTTCGCACCTCGCACGTTCACACCCAAGGTCCGTTCGCACTCTACTCATTCACGCCCAATTTTAATTCAAATTCAAGTTGAATTAAATTGGAAAATCATGACTGTTGTTTTAAATTGCTTTGGTGTAAATACTGAATGTATTTATAGCTTGGTATGAGTAAATTAAAACATTGAAGATTTTAAAGGAAAAACACAAAAGATAATTGTTTTTAAGCCCTTTGATCTGAAACAACGAAACAATAAAATATAGGAACCAAAATATAGCAATCCACTATTATAACCAAAACATGATAAAATTTATTCAACACACAGAAAAAAAAATAGTCAGAATCTCACTTCATTATGAAAGAGGTCAATGAAACAAAGTATAGCAATACACTAACCAAAAACATGATTAAGAGTTATTCAACACTAAATAAAACGTTGACAAAATACCACTTTATTTAGAAAGGATTATTATTATCTTTAACAATACGCTATCCAAAACATGATTAAGATTTATTCAACACCAAAAAAAAATGCTGTCTCACTTTATTTTTAGACAATGACAACAATTATACTTATAAGAAAACACTTGCTTACAGAGTTATTAAACACAAAACCAATTAAGATTAGTTGCGAACATGTAGGGTGTGAAAGTGAAAGGGGGCGAACATGAGTTTGCGCAGACGTGAATGGGCGCGAACGGACCCGGATTCAGCCTATGTACCAGTGAGAAATGTAGAAGCCTTTCTACGGTATTTATTTGTACAATTCAGGTAGTCTTGACCTATTCATTTGTCTTTAAAAAAAAAAACAGCCAGTTGGCACCTTCACTTCACACACACACATATACGAATATCAATTATATGCTTACGAGACATGTTGCATTGTTAAACTAATTACGGTATGTGAAAATCAAGACTTGCATAAAAACTATCCCAATATTAGAGACAGTGGCGTCATTTTTCTTCAGAGCTTTCAGCTCTTTGATTAAATGTTACTGTGTTTTGTGATCAGTTCTAATGAAACTGATTATCAGCTGATTATAATTGAAACTATTTTACTGGTACATGTTGCTTTTTTACAATTTTGACAAAAGTGTTATTTCTTGAGAATTGATAATTAGAACTAAAGTCATGTTGAGCTATTTTCACAAGTTTTATTTCTTCTTGCAGCAAAACAAGGGACTACTTGGATCAGTTCACAAAGAGATAACAGAAGGACTTGACTCAGTAGGTTACATTAAGGATTCCAAATTCAATATTGATAAAGGCTACATAAACTCAGTATATGTACCTCGAGAAAATAAAGTGAAAACAGCTGATGGAACTTCAGAACATGATGGGGACAAAAAAGAATAAATTTACTAGATTACTAGAATGCAACTCAGGATTTTCTTTTTTATTGAATCAATTAAAGTGATGTTAGAACTTGATCTGGTCTATTCCTGGTGATGACATATATAGTGTCAGTATGAAAATGAAATTACTGGTGTGCCTTGAAGAATATTTTGGCTTTGAAATAAATATTATTACACAGACCTGTATTTCATGTTTCTCTGAATTGTAGTTTTCAATCATCATTTCATAATATACATTTTTCACACAAAAAGAATAAGCAAACATAACACTTGATTGATTTAAACTGTTCCATATTAAAATTATTTCAAAGACAATAGAGACAGGGAATGTATCAAAGAGACAACAACCATACAATAGAGCAGAAAATTTGTAAGGGTTCCCCGGAACCCAGTGTCAAGCCTACTTTTGCTATTAATTGCAGACTCAACAAAAATGAGGAAAAAAATCATTAAAAATATTCCTCTTGATACTATCTTTTGATTGAAAGAAGCTTCTGTCCCAATTTGTTAAAACCAGGATAGTTTATGAATCTAATAAAACTTTAACAGCAGACTGTATGTAATATAAACTTGAAGAAAAACTAAGTTTATATATAAGTAAAATACAGATAAACAGGTATAAAATTTTAACAAAATTTCCTTTTAGATACTAGCTTTTGATCATAAAAAAACTTCTGTTCAAGTTTGGTACAAATCCAGGATATTATAAGTTATTAAAATTATAAAAACTTTAACCTCAGAGGAAATGTGTTGTTCTTGGCAGAAAAACTGAGCCCAGTTATAAGTAAAATACAGAAAAATGGAATTTTGTTTTTACAAAATTTACTTCTTGACACTTTCTTATGACCAAAAACATGTTTCTATCCAAGTTTTGTACAAATCCAGGATAGTTTAAGAAAGTTATTAAAATTTCAAAAACTTTTAACCACAGAGTGAATATTTGTGGATGCCGCCAACGTCAATGACGAGGACGCACTGCAGGATCACTATGTCTTGCTTTTTTGACTAAAGTAGAAGGCTTGACATAAACGGTCCAAGGCCGGCTTTAGGTCTTCAGTGCAATGAGAAAATCTTAACTCTTAAGCGGGCTTTAGCTGGTTCCTTATAATAATATGTTTACCTCTATGTGATTTGGTCTCTGGTAGTGAGTTGTCTAATTGGCAATCATACCATATTTTCTTATTGTTATAGTTTAGCATTATGGCTACTAAACTCCTAAACAATACAAAATGAACCAAGTTAATAAAACACAAAGGACTAACAAAGGCTACAGGTGGGAGGTGTAAACTTGTTTTAGATCTCAACCCTCCCCTATACCTATAGCCAATGTGGATTAAACAAAGAAGCATGGCCAATTTCCCCTCAGTTCTTTTCATTCAATAAGATAGGTAAATCATGTTTAAATAGCCTGAAAGATGCTAATTATAGTACATTCAAATACGTCACATCATCTATTTTCATACCTTGAATAGGTATTCCTACGAAAAACAAGGCCAAGACTATTGATTTTTTATATTGATTTTACTAATTGTTAACACCCTTTATGTGCATAAGGTACCATACCACGTAACTTGTCAAGAAGCCAAATAATATTGAACAAATTCAAATGGGATGCTGTTTTTCTCATTCTGAATATATGTATATCTGTATTTGTCCTGGTCTTTTAATGTTTTATCGCTATAAGATAAGATAATATATATATTAACCGGAGAACATCTTACATCAGCTGGCCATAGAACACCTTGTGTTACTAACTCATGTTATATGGCCTTTTCTGACATTTTAACAAATCAGCCCTTCTTTGTGATACAGATGCAACAGCTTCTTGATGTTTTACCTATACAATCACGATTTGTAGTGTAATTGATTTGTTCTGTGGTGTTGTCTTATTTTCTGATGACTTAGGTACCGGTGTAGGGACTGTGGTAAGAATTTCAGCACTAGTATCTACACAGTTAGTGAATTGGCGACAAAACTGATTGATGTTGACTGCATTTGTTACATATTATACCATGTTCAAAAAATTATTCAAAAATTGTTTGTGTTGTTACAATGGCCTTATTTTATGTTATGTGTATATTACACATGCAACATTTGGGATTCATTGCTTTAGAATCAATTCTCGTGTTATTGGTTATGTACTGGCACCTACTACAGTTGGATGGCAGTTGTTCCTTGCATATATGTTACCAATGTAAACACATGAATAGAAAGTAAATCAAGAGTATGGACAGTCATAGGAATGCACACAATAAGCGATACAGAATTTTTTTTTAATAGAATAATTTATACTATAAAGTAACTGAGACTACTATAACACTATGTGTTATAGTAGTCTCAGATAGTAAAATTGAACCAGAATGACTCTATGAATTAAGCAAACATCCGATTGATTGATTGTTGGTTGCTTTACGCCGCATTAGCACAAAAAGGCTATATCGCGGCAAAGCAAACATCCGAAAAAATATGATAGAAACATTAAAATTTAATATAACACAAAAAATGCAAAAAGTCTGAGCGAGATTCGAACCCTAGCTTGAAAACAATATTTCATATGTAGTTCTATGTTGTACGGATTGAGCCACCGCGATACTTGACTACAATAATCTTAATAAGGAGCTATATCGGTACAATTTAGAGACCCTTTAGAGATGTTACAATTTTTTCTTTAAAAAGTTTTTTTTATATAATGAGGACACACTAAACCAATTTCATTTTTGACAGAAAATGTAGTATTAATTGCCACAGTCCTGAAAAACATATAACTTTTTTTTGGTTTGAAATGTCCTTCTTGGGGGTTTCCCTGTTTTTCCCACCTATAAAAACACCCTAAATTCCGCATATTGGACTTTCATCCTTTTTGAGGGTTAAATTAAATATTTATCACACATATTATAATATATGTAAATCGAGATATTGATCAAAAAGCATTTTTATTTTTTGTTTTTATAGTTAATTTTATTCTGTTGGCACTTTTTGAAATTGGCCCTTCTGTGAAAAAAAAATCCGGACAAATTGGCCCTTTTCTCTTTGCAGGAAACACACAGTAAATCTCAGTTTTAAAGGAGTCACAGGTCCAATGTTAGAAAGGAAAATTTAAAGAAACTAAGCAAAATGACAACGATCAACTTGGATTATCAAAGGACTACTAGCAGTTACGTACATGCCAGATTCAGACCTCAATTGAACTGTCAGATGGGAGATTTATATTATCAATGTCTCTGTCATTTTCCAAAATCAGTGTTTATCACCTAGCTCTTCCTTTTAAAAAGAGCAGTTATGCTTATTTTGGTAAATGTAAATTCAATAGAAAATTGTATTTTAAGCATTCTCAGGCCTTCATTTTCTTTTAAGGTACTTATAAAATTTATATCAAAAGTTAATATCAACATTGATTTGAACTGGCCTTAACCCTCCCCCTATAGGTAAAAGCACTCTCTTGTTTTTATGTTTTCTGATTTTTAAATATTAAAATTTAATGTTTTCTGATATTTCTGAAATTTATATATTTAGGCATTTTTTTTAATACAGAAATTGATACCACATAAATGAGAACTTTGATCAGGAATGTAATAAACAAGAGGCTCTCAAGAGCCTGAATCGCTCACCTGGTAAACAATGCCTTATTGAACATATTGAACCATGCCAGGCAAACATGTACAGCTAACAATTCTTCAATATTACAAATATATATGACTTACTGTTTATAAATAAAGAAAATGAGACCAAAACAAAATAAAACACAAACTTTATTTTATACACCCTACTGATCATTCAGTTGAAGTTTGGTTGAATTTGGTTGAGTAGTTTTAGAGGAGAAGATTTTTTAAAGTTAGCAAATATGATGAACAAATTGTGAAAAAATTGTCATTAAAGGACAATAACCCCTTAAGGGGTCAATTGACAATTTTGGTCATATTTAACTTATTTGTAGATCTTACTTTGCTGATCATTTTTGCTGTTTACAGTTTATCTTTATCTATAATGATATTCAAGATAATGACCAAAAACTGCAAAATTTCCTTAAAATTACCAATTAAGTGGCAGCAACCCAACAATGGTTTGTTTGATTCGTCTGAAAATTTCAGGGCTGATAGATCTTGACCTAATGAACATTTTTACCCCATGTCAGATTTGCTCTAAATGCTTTCGTTTTTGAGATATAAGCCAAAAACTGCATTTGACCCCTATGTTCTATTTAAAGTAAGGGCGGCCATGTTTTTTGACGGATCAAAAATCGAAGCACACACTTTGTGCAGGATAATCTAAGGAACTATCATGCTAAGTTTCATACAAATCCATTCAGTAGTTTCAGAGGAGAAGATTTTTTAAAGTTAGCAAATATGATGAACAAATTGTGAAAAATTGTCATTAAAGGACATTTACCCCTTAAGGGGTCAATTGACAATTTTGGTCATATTAACCTATTTGTAGATCTTACTTTGCTGATCATTTTTGCTGTTTACAGTTTATCTTCATCTATAATAATATTCAAGATAATGACCAAAAACTGCAAAATTTCCTTAAAATTACCAATTAAGTGGCAGCAACCCAACAATGGTTTGTTTGATTCATCTGAAAATTTCTGGGCTGATAGATCTTGACCTAATGAACATTTTTACCCCATGTCAGATTTGCTCTAAATGCTTCCGTTTTTGAGATATAAGCCAAAAACTGCATTTGACCCCTATGTTCTATTTTAAGTAACGGCGGCCATGTTTTTTGACGGATCAAAAATCGAAGCACACACTTTGTGCAGGATAATCTAAGGAACAATCATTTTAAGTTTCATTCAAATCCATTCAGTAGTTTCAGAGGAGAAGATGTTTGAAAAATTGTTAACGACGACAGACGACGACGACGACGGACGCCAAGTGATGAGAAAAGCTCACATGGCCTTTTAGGCCAGGTGAGCTAAAAATAAACACAGAGATATATGTCTTGCCTTTTGTGATTTGATAGTATGAATCCATATGGCAATATTTAAACATGTAAACAATGCAAAACCTTCAAACCTTTAATGAATCATGACTTATGGTGCAGGACCAAAATAACCAAATTGAATGAGAAATGTCAATGGTTACAATTGTTTACTTTTACTAATTGTGAATTGGATGGAGAGATGTCTCATTGGCACTCATACCACATCTTCTTATATCTATTTAAAAACATCATACAAAATACCACTGACGCATGAGAAAGGATTCTCTTATATAAGATTTCAATCAATGACAAAAAATAGATCTTCATCACTCTGCTGAGTACACAAATAACCTCTATGTCAATACAAACAAAATATTCAGGGTCTTCAAAAAAAAAAACTCAAAAAGGGGCCTCAGAGTTACTGGAAACTTAAGCCAAGAGGGAGTGTGAATCAGATGTGCATAATCTACCAAACATCTCCTGGTAAATACAACCAGTCACTCCCTTTATGTCATATAAGTATGAATCTCTCAACCAATTATAAATTGTCTGAAAGAAATAACCCTCTGTTTTTCCTCTAAATAACTGGGAGGACAATTTAGAAAAAATATCTTGATTTTTCCAGGGACAAATCATTTTCTGTAATAATCAGATTCTATGAAGCAGTCCTCTGAACTGACTTTGAGCATTTTGAAGCTAAATACACGTATTTGTAACTTTTGGTTGGTTGATGGGTTTTCCAACAGACAATTCAAAACAGTAGTGACCCCAGTAGTTTCTATGGGGAAACAACTGTGCTTTCTTTGTTGATTTGTTCCTTAATTTTTATGAGGCAGACCTGACAGGGAAGACCTTAATAAAATTGAGAATGGAAATGGGGAATGTGCCAAAGAGACAACAACCCGACCATAGAGCAGACAACAGCAGAAGGTCGCCAACAGGTCTTCAATGCAACGAGAAATTCTCGCACCCAGAGGCGTCTTTCAGCTGGCCCCTAAACAAATATATACTGGTTCAGTGATAATGAACACCATACTAAACTCCAAATTGTAAACAAGAAACTAAAAGTTAAATTAATACAAGACTAACAAAGGCCAGAGGCTCCTGACTTGGGACAGGCGCAAAAATGGGTTGAGGTTAAACATGTTTGTGAGATCTCAACCCTCACCCTATACCTCTAGCCAATGCAGAAAAGTAAACGCATAACAATACGCACATTAAAATTCAGTTCAAGAGAAGTCCGAATCTGATGTCAGAAGATGTAACCAAAGAAAATAAACAAAATGACAATAATACATAAATAACATCAGACTACTAGCAGTTAAAGACCTTAAAGCTAGTGTTGTCCAATTTTCACATTATGCTATAAAGATGGTGTCCTCTCAGCGACTTAGTTTGGCAACAATGTTGATATCATGATTCTAATGGACTAAAAAATAACAAGACACAGTGTATAGACCAGCTACATATCTTCCTTGTAAATAGACAATATTTTTTGACATGTTCTTCAATTAACAATAAATGAACTCTAGAATGTGTAGCAAATATTCAGGTCATTACTTCAGTTATGTGACAGGGACTATCTTGAAATACAGGCAATGTACAAATGTATATGACTGTAATCTACGTTAAAAGCAGCACTGTCAATTTGAGATGAAGAACAGCTATATGAAACCACTGAAAATTGATTTCATTCGTCTTCACCCCTTTTTCATATAATCCTGGAAATATTATCAAAACTGACTTACTTCAACTAATCATTTCTTTTGATAATTTGCAAAATTTAAATTCTACTGTCTAGCTAAAAAAAGGGGCTTCAGAGGACACATGTTCTAAGAAGTCAAACTACTGTTTCACTAGCTTGTCAATACTGAGGTAGTGACTTAGGATGCCGTATCGGCAGGTGCACTTGACTCCAATCTTCATTGACTAGACCAGCAATGTTTGTTAGTTTTCCTAATGAAAGGGTGATGTTTCTCTCCAGTCACGCTTGCTTCCTCCCATAATAAAAATTGACCACCATATTGCATGTAATAGCAAAACAGTGGTGAAAGTGGCTTTCAACACCAATCAATCAATTAAAGCTGAAAAATTTGTGAGAGGGAGTGAGGGACACTATTGACTACTTCAACCATAGGTACTTATCATGCTTATATATATTTGAATAGTTTATACCAATAAAAAATCCTGATAATTTTCAATACCCGCAGTATTTACTGCAATCTTAAAAGCCATTTTAGCTGGGAAAGAATTGAGCAGACAATATAAGCACTGCATAAACATAAATAGTCTGAGATTACTCTGACGTCCTACGGCTGTTTTGCCAGACAAGCTGGGGTCGTGGGACATCAGAGCTCGTCCCATATAAAAAAGTGGATATTTGCCCATCCAAAATAGATGTGCTGCTTCTTTGCTTCTGGCCCTAGCTTGTCTGGCAAAACAGCCGTTGGACGTCAGAGTAATCTCGGACTAAAACATAAAATACAAACATGACCATGACTCTGTGTTGAAGACCGTACTTTGACCTATATCGGTATACTTTTACAAATTGTAACTTGGATGGAGAGTTGTCTCATTGGCTCTTATACCACATCTTCTTTAAAATATCTATGACCAAGCATGTATTCAAAATTAAATAAAATGACTCAAGTTCAACAACTCTTTATATAATTACCGTTATGTCTAAAGAATAATTTATGAAACCAAAATCCTGACAATATGAACACCTTTAGTATGTCAAGAACCTACTACAAAATAAATTCATAATGGCTGAACAAGTTTGTAAACAAACCATGCATATGGACCTCCTCAAATGTATGAGATACAGGGAAATCAATATGCCACCAACTTGTAAGTCAAATGTTATAAATGCCGCTACAAGGCAGCACTGGCACCTGCAAAGTGGAAAGGGATTAATATAAATAACTTGTTTCCCAATCCACTAAAAATAAATATGTTTAAACTAAACTAAATGTTATAAAAACATTAGCTACATGTATATCATAATTTACATCACAACAATGCAAGTTGAAGACACAAATTTAATGTATAAATCAAACCAAAAAACCATCACAAAATGTACATTGTGATGGTTTAATATCAAGCCATGGTAGAGAAGTAATTTCATCCTTACTTGTTGCCACTGAACTGCATGTAGAACATGTCCGAACATTATACTGGCACGGCAAAGTTGTCTGACAACACATTCCAAATATATGTCCATCTTCACATTTATATACCCTACCTTCCAAAGAAAATTTGTTATCACAAATACAACATTCAAATGTATGATTAAAGTTTTTTAAAACTGCTTTGATTTTTGAAATCGTGTGCAATAATAATGTTGATTTTATTAATTCATGTTTACTATCCATCCAGTTTATCATAGACTGAAGTACAATTAAATCATTATTTTGTAATTTAGATTTTAGATTAAAAGCCTTATTTAGGCAAATGATTAGATGCTTACAGAGTAATATATCACTGATTTTGCTTATATTACGCTCTGATAAGACTAATTCTTCATTCTTTTCTTTGTCTGAGTGAGGGATTCTCATTTGAACAGCTAATAAGAAATATCGTAGAACACGAAGAACTTTGGAAGAGAAATCAAACCACTTTCCTTCTTGACTAAAAAGATCATTTATCACTTGAAGTGGATTATTGCCTTCCCATAGATTTTCCCTGAATACCTCCATGCACTCTGGAATTTCATTCAAACTTTGCTCATTTAATAAATAATTTTTTAATGTTTCTTTTTGGCTGTCAACATCCACTGGTAAAATTTGGACTTCTAATGTTCCAGGTCTGACCTGTCTGTCTTCACATATATTTGCTGGTTTAAATGCAGCAATACTAAAGAGACCACAAGTTGACCATGCTATGCCGTAACAGGACCATGTTGTCTCAAGGTCACCAGCATGTTTGTATGTGACTAGCGAGGATTGCGAAATTTTATCTTCAGAAAATTTCAGAATTGTTCCATCACAACTACTTAATAGATATTTCCCATTATTATAACTAAGTCCTGAGGCAAAGTAGTTATAATCTCCGGTTGTATGTGAAGACGAGAACAGACGTAAAATCTTGTAAATTACTTCCACTTCGTATGAAAGTATAAAGATTTCTTTAGTAGCAAGAATGGTTATTTTGTCTGCATCAATAGACTTGGCACTTACAGTTGTAACTTTCATACCATCAGACTGCTCACAAAGATTAATTGTTGTTGTTTTATTCGGCATATTAACATTAACTGATATGGCCTTTATAAATCCAGAATCAAAACCAACGATGCAGCACGCTACATTTCCCGTAAGTATTTTATTGCACCATGTCATGGCCGATGGTAAACCTGATGATATCTTTAGAACAGTGATGACACTACAATCCTCCCTACCATTACATGGAAATTTTATCTTCCATAAAACAATGTCACCATTCGACATTCCAACAGACAAGATTGAAAATTTGTTGTCTTTCAGTGCAATGACAGGAGACCAAGACATTTCAACTGCAGAGATCCTATAGGCTTCAGTTTTTAAACAGTTAAAAGTCAAGTTTTCTAATTTTGCCTTGTCAGAATATACAGAGGACAATTCAACTAAGAGTTTAAAGTCTGTATTGATCTTTCCTGTTGAGTACAAACTTAATCGATGATCTAAAGTTAAAGTTGACAACAAACATTTCCCTTCAATATCTCCACCACGGGGTGACCATTTTGCACACTTGAAAGTTGTAAACTTGGTGGTACTTTTAACAATGGGGCAGATTGTTCTGTCTAATGCTATCTCTTGTGACTGGCTAGTGGTAGAATCATTCTGGATAGTCTCATATTGAAGAACTGTAAGTCCTAACATGTTGTTTGCTTCATCTGGATAAGTCAACATAGACTGGTGAAATATTGGTTTGGAATCTACTAATGTTGGTGACCACTGCAAAGTCTGAAATTAAAATAAAGACATAAATTATATGAATTGAAACTGTTCATTTCATATTCTAGTAATTTTTCTAGTATTTTTTGTATCTCAAGTTTTTGTTGGGTAATAAACATTTCATATTCAGCAGCATGTGCTTAATACTTGATTCATGGACATTAAATTAAAATCCCCCTTTATCATGTTAATCAAGATTTTGACACTTGTCAAAACTAACATACATGTAGGCTAATTTTTAAAAATATTTCCATTTGCATGATTTGGTTGAACTATAACAGCAGGGCTTTCCATTGAAGCCGGTAGCCGGCGGAAATCCGCCGTTTGCGGTGGCTTCAAGTGCCGGCTACTTCACTGACAAAAATTTAAATTCAAAAAGAAAATAATATCTTTTTCAAATGTTTACAGGCAGCCGAGAGACGTATTTTCGCAAAGTCGCGGTCACGATAAACAAGGATGAAAAGTCAGTGTTTACCTTGGGCTAAATATAGTTCACATGAATTCAGGTCACTGATTGGTTGTCTATTTAAAGTCAGAATGCATCGTTTCTTTTCAAAGATAACAAGAGAGACGTTCCGGTGGTCATTGAAGGATAACAATAGAGACGTTCCGATGTAATATTGTTATTAATATTCTTTTTCCTTATTCATGTATGCTCTGTATGCCCCTTGTGGGCCCTTAATTGGAAATAAAATATGTTCTGTTCTGTTCTGATGGTCATTAACTCGTTGGCTTTTTTTTACTTTTAAAACGTGAAGACAATCAGATAGGATGACAATCTTATGTTATGGAATAACATCAGTCAAATTAAAGAAAGTGTAGTAGATCATATTGTTCAGAATCTGGAAAACAGTATCTTTTGAAGTTCATTTTTCAAAGCCCACGTGGTGTTCAGAGAATCAAGGTCAAAAACGAAAGTAGAATATTGTCGACTCGACCTCAAATAAATAACATTTCCAAATGATTTATGTATCCGACTTATTGAACAGTTTACAAAAAAAAGAAAAAATCAGAGGATATATCAATTTTCTGTCAATGCTTGAGAAATAATTGTATGATTTTAGTTACGCGTAACAGTCTTTAGAGAGAAAAAGGGGGTCATTTGTTTACAAATATTGCACGTAGTTCTGCAAAATAAATCGATCAAGATTTTTAACAAACCGGATTATTATATAAATAAATCTCCTTTAAAAGTAAATGAATTTTAAGCATAAGGTAATAAAAATAAAAAAAACTATAACATAAATTTTTTTTTTCTTTTCCTTTAATTTCATACATAAAAAATGGTCATTTGAAAGATGAAATTAGGTGCCAGGAGATTGCGAGAATGCAGGATTTTTCTCTATTTATGCCAGAGCTTCTGGGGGCCTTGAGCGGCCCCCAGACCCCCTGCCGTAAGGCACCAAGCTTACAGCTTGGTGGGCGTCCGGCTTCGCCGAATGCATTGTTACAGCCGCCTATAATTTCAATTCAGCCTTCTACTTCAATTTCAATGGAAAGCCCTGTAACAGTAGTACAATCATGGATTCCTTAATGAATAGTTTCCAAAAATGCTACAAGACAAACCCCACCAATATTCAAACTGATTTACAAATTCATTCATCGGTGGTAATCTTAAATAACGCCCTTTTTCAATAGCAAGATTGTGTGAACTCAATCTTATTTTACACAGAGATGACCTTTCTAATCTATTACTTAGAACATCAACATAAGAACTACGCTGATTTGAATTATGAAATTGTTGGTAAAATTTTAGTTTTGATGAATCATGAATTTTTGATGATTGATCCTGTGTGCACTCATCAAACACTCGTTGTATAATACTTGGTAGATATTGTTTAATAGAAAGGTTTCCCCCAGCTAGGTTTGAAAATCCTAGATTGTTTAAAATAGAATAAAGTTTCTTTGTCCAGGGGTTCTTTTTTTTTTACGTTGCCAGAAAAATTTTGGATACAAGTGTGTTTTCAGACCTTAAATATGATAAAAAAAACTTAATACAAGAAAATGATATTTTTGACCACAACAGTAGCCTGCAAAGTTCAGCTCTACAAGCAGCATTTATTGCTTTGCAATGAACAATTAGAATTTCTTTTATGAATTTCATATGGAATTTTTCCAAAATGGAATTGTCTCCCGAAATTATCCAAAACACCCCAAATCTCACTACAATACAGCAATATAGGGCTTACTAAAGAATCAAATAATTTTTCTTAAAGTTTACAAGGATTATCCAAACCAATTGTTTTCTGTATCTTAAAACATGCTTTCCTAGCTTTTTCCATTAGTAAGGATACAGCTAAGTTAAAGTTGCCATTACACTTTAACATTATTCCCAAGTAACAATATTTGGAGACAGTTTGTATATATAGCATTATCATTTTAGAAAAACTCATTTAGATATGTTTTACCATTAGAATTCAATACTAATTCCTTTGATTTTTGAACATTAACATGTAGCTTCCAATTTGAGCAATATGTACCAAGAATATTGAGACTGGTTTGTAAACCAGTTTTGCTTCCTGAGTGATAGTAACACAATATCATCAGCATATACATGTAATAAACTATTAACAGACAAATCACCAACTCTAACTGGTTCACAGCTACCATATGCATTGAATAAATGACATCATCAATAAAAATATTAAAGTGTGGGGCTTAAAACATCCCCTTGTTTAACACCTCACTCTGAAGTAAATGCAGTACTAAGACCATTTGAAAATTTAATTCTGAATAAAAATAACAAAATAACCTAGCTTATCATGCTTATATTCTACTTGATACCACCATGCTTTTTAGTTCTTCATTTAGTGCTGTGTAATTTATTGCATGTGTATTATGTGTTGTATTCACTATTGTTATAAATGTTGTCTTGTTATTGATGTCTTGTATGTTGGTTTATCACTCATTAGAGCTTATGTTGTCTCTGTTTGTATACCTTGCTGACTATAAATAAAGCTTATTTATTTATTTATAGCTGGGAACAGTATATACAAATACAAATATTTTATTGGCACAAACTCAATTACAATTAAAAACCAATTGTTCAGAGAACCATTGATGGTCTTTCCACCAGTTAAGACCTTTTTTTTATATAAAAATATTAAAATTTGGTTTTAAATGTCAATTTTAGCGCCAAATGACAGCTTATTGAACGCTTATTCAAAAAATATATGGTTTCTATAAAAAAAAATATAGAAAAGGGAGATAATCTTTTACTTCCGGTTTAAAAAGTTTACTTCCGGTCTTGTTTGATAGTTTACTTGACACTGATTCCAAAAATATATGGTTCTATATACTTTTACATTGATTTAGTACAAAAAATAGCTACTTCCGGTTTACAAAAGGTCACTTCCGGTTGTGTTTTTTAAGGTCACATTGTTTACAACTTAATGCAAAAAGTCCCATGGCTTTATCATGTGTAAATATGAGGTAAAAGCAAAGGTCAAAATCTAGAACGTTTAATTAGCATATGACCTTGAGCTCAATTTCAAGGTCATAAACCAAGGACCTCAAATCAAAAGACTCTAGTCCTCTACTTTATATTGTTAATGAGTTATATTACCATATGTATGATATTAGATATAAAAAGGGGGAAAACTCGCGTCAAATGTCTACGTACCCTTTCGACTAAAATTTATGTGTTACGACATGTCATAACTCACAATTGTGTGAAAATATTTTGTCGATATCTTGTATGATTTCTGAAAATAAGAGATAACAAGCCAAAATCAAAAATTTGAACATGACCTTGACCTTTGACCTTGACCTCATTTTCATACTTTTTGAGCAAGGGCCTTAAATCATAAATCAAAAGACCCTAGGCCTCTATCACTTATGGTTTTCCAGTTACAAATTTATTTCACTTATTTCAATACAAAAGGGGAAATTACTCTCATATGGGGTCTTCGTAAAGCTTCGGTCAAAATAAAATGTAACATCCTGAGGATATAACGAGCAATTTGGAAAAATAAATTTGTCGCTTTCTTTTACGGTTGCGGAGGAGATCTGATAACAAGAAAAACAGTGTTTGGGGAGATAACTCTTACAAAGAAAAGTGTTCGGTTAAACAGGGTGAGTTTCAAAAGCGTATAGACTGTATGATCTCATATACAAAAAAACTAAGCGACATCTTTTGAAACATTTTTACACCGCAAGAAAAAAATTAGGCGGAAGAAAAAAAAAAAAAAAAAATTATCAGAACAAAATCAATAGGTCTTTCCACACGAAAGGTGGAAAGACCTAATAATTGGCAACAGCCCATACAACTAGTAAACAAATAGTAATATATAACGTCAATATACATATGTTCCTGTTTATAGCAAATTGAAATATGTTTGACTGTTTTTTACAATTATCATTTTGATTTCAGCACTAACTACCATGTTTTCTAGATGAAATATATTATAAAGTGGTTTGTTCTTTTTGTTGTTTGTTGGTGAAGACTGAAGAACAGAGAAATGGAAATATCAAAATAGGAAAAAAGAAATCATCAGGTGTCGTAAAGTTATAGGTCGACTCTCAGAATCTATGATATCTCGGCCTATAACAAAATCGGACTATAACAAACTTGGCCTATAACATAATCGGCCTCCCAAAATCGGACTATAACAAACTCGGACTATACCAAACTCAGACTACTAGAAGAATATAAGTATAATGTTGGTTGTTGTTGTTATTGGAAATTAATTTTCAATTCTTAATTTATCTACAATTAATTAAATAATTTAGTTTAAACATTTTTGAAGGGGATAAAAAAGAATACGTTAATTAACAAGATATATATAAAAAGAAAAGTACAAAAAAAACTTCTTTTTAACATTGATATATTGAAAATTCACCACTGATTTGTCTTTTAAGTATTATTATTTGTAATAATGTCCCTCTCAGAATAAATTTTTATTATATATGCATATCTTAATTGATTATTACATCTGATCATGCCACGTATCGTTGACACCTTTTTAATCACCATAAGTTTTTTTAGAATTCTTAGTACCATAAAAAACTAATAAAGAACTACAGATTAGTGCAATTGTTAAGAAGCCATTCACTGTCAATCAAATTTCTCTTTGTTTATATACTAATCATACACACCAAGGATTAAACACAATAAAAACATGAACACACGCCAATCATTAAAATATCTTTTGTCAATAAACATAATAAATCACAATAATATTTCAAATAGAAGTAAATTATCCTCATTTAAACATATCAATTCAACTCATATATCAAATATTTCATACATTTCTATATATGGTCTTTTTTTTCAAAAATATTCATTATAATCTCATAAATTTGTATATATACAATTTTAATATATAAAGGTTTTTTTTTATTAAAGTAAAAAAATAACAATCCATAGGCGGATCCAGGGGGGCCTGGGCCCCCCCTTTCGTGGAAAAAATTTGGTTGATTATATAGGGAATCATTGAAGCATGACTGGAGCCCCCCCCCTTTAGGTCAGTCAGCGGGCCCCCTCTTAGGAAAAGTTCTGTATCCGCCACTGCAATCTACTAATCGTAGTCCGAGTTTGTTCAATTTATTTCTGCATATAACTAATGGTAGGCCGAGTTTGTTATAGTCCGATTTTGTTATAGGCCGATTTTGTTTTAGTCCGAGTTATCCAGCAGTGGACTCTCACTTCTTCTTCTTCTTTTTCTTTTGTAGCTCCCTCCTATTGTAGGAGAACCACCGTCTTTGTGTAACGGCGTAGACTTTTAAAATCCCAACATCATACGGACACTCACATATTACGGAATAGTTATATATATATATACACACACAGATGTAAATCTTATCACACGCTATTTACATTAAGTCATCAGGTTAAGAAAGATCCCTATAATCGTTATATTTACATTGATTGAAGGAATATCTGTCACTACTGTTACATCTTTTATCTGTATCTGTATGTATCTGTATGTTACACAGTGCAGGATACGATCGCGGATATATGCGCACTGGAAGGAGAGCGGGTTGGTTAGTCCAACCGTTGGAGGGCAGCCGTGAAACCCTCAACTGTCTTTTGACATGCAGTTACCTCGTCCAGATGGTTCCACTCAACTATTGTTTTTGGAAAAAAAGAGTTCTTACGAATGTCTGTTTTGCAGTCTATTAATTTATACGATCTGCTATTTCTGGTTTCTTGTCTTTCCACTATGTTTGAATATTGGAAGTCACTAAAGTTTTTTGCTTTCACTTGGCGTTTATTTCTTGTCTTTTGTAGATAATCTGTTGGATCAATAGCCGGCACCAATCCCTCAACCACTTTGTAGAACATAGTCAGCCTCTGATGTTTCCTTCGCTCTTGGAGAGGTGGCAGTTTTAGCTTAGAAAGCATATTTGTGACGCATCCGGTGTCTCTGGATTTATAGTCGTGCAGAATGAAACGTGCTCCTCTTTTCTGTATGCTTTCTATTTTTTCTATTTCCCTGATGGTGAATGGGTCCCAGATGACAGCACCGTATTCTAGTACGGATCTAACCATGGCTAAGTAGGCAAGTTTTTTGCACTCTTGGGGGCACTGGCGTAAGTTTCTTCTCAGGAACCCCAGTGTACAGCTTGCCTTGCTTGTTGTTTTCCCTATGTGGCTGGTCCATTTTAGGTCATCAGATATGTTAAGACCTAGGTAAGGATTAGTTTGTACCTGTTCTAGTATGTGGTTGTCTAGTTGGTAGAAGTGTGTTGATTTTTGTTTGAAGCTCATTATATAGCATTTTTTGCGTTGAATTTCATTCCCCAATTTAGTGCCCATACTTCCAGAGCTTTTAGATCTTCTTGGAGAGTTTGGTGGTCTTTTGTGTTTTTGATCTCTCGATAGAGTAGGCAGTCATCTGCAAATAAACGAACTTGAGATTTTACGCTTTCCGGGAGGTCGTTGATGTGGCATAGGAAAAGCAGCGGTCCTAGTACTGTGCCTTGTGGTACGCCAGAGTCTACGTGGGCATATTCTGAGTGCTCACCTTCTACGACAACCCGCATTGATCGTTTTTGCAGAAATGCTGCTAACCATTTGTTTAGATTTCCATCTATTCCGAAGCTGTTTAGTTTTGCAAGAAGTTTGTTATGCGGCACAGTATCAAAAGCCTTTGAAAAGTCGAGTATAGCCATATCAAGTTGAATGCCACTGTCGAAGCTCTTCAGTAGGTCTTCTGTTGTGACTAAGAGCTGTGTTGTACAAGAGTAACCTGATCTGAATGCATGATTTAAATTTGTCAGTATTTTGTGCTTTTCCAGATGTTTAAGGATCTGTAAACACAGAAGAAGAAGAAGAAGAAGAAGAAGAAGAAGAACACTACTAACTGTATAAGTCTTTAAGCAAGAAAGAATATAAACATTTACTGAGACAATTTACCAAAAGTAAAACTCCATTATCTGTAGCAATTGCTACTGTGCCATCTTCCGACCAATCTAGAGCATTATAACTAGATATTTCGTGAGGAAAAAGAATTTTATCCCCTCCCGCCATCTTGAGGAGAAGTCCGAGTTCGAAATGATAGGTCTTTATTGATTGGATAATATCTCAATCTTAACCAATCAGCGCTTCTTTTACAATTGTCGAGTTCAATTTCCATGCCGGTGTAAATATTTGGAGCATGGCAGGAGTAAATCTTTTGTCAGATCAAGGCTATAGAATAGATGGCAGAAAACCAAATGAATTAAGACGGATCCAGTGCAAATTAGGTTATTGATTTGTAATTTGACGCACTTCGTTTTGGATACACGAATCACAAAGGAACTTTAAATTCTCCATGTCAAAAATTATATTTTCATAACTTTTCTCATTTTATGCGCTTACTTTACATGTTCAACGTTGTATTTACATTATTTGTCATGATGTATATCGTTATGTCATGTTCCATGGAGGGAACGCCCCCTACCGCTTCTATTGGAGTTATCAATACCAACATTTTTCATAGATAATAAGGACATACTATGTAGGGAAGCAAGTTAACTTGTACCAAAAAAGTTAACTCGTACCAAAAAAGTTAACTCGTACCAAAAAAGTTAACTCGTACCAACGTAAAGTCGTACCATTAAAAATATATTCAAAAATACGAATGTTTTATCAATCTTCAAAAATATGAATGTTTTATCACTTTAATGGAGTTTTTTCTTTTGTAAACTTAATAAAATACGAATGTTTTATGGTGTTTTTTCTTTGTAAACTTAATAAAAAAAAAAGTTGAATTACTTGAATTTTATACTTGATTTTAATGAAAACTTTCGAATGTTTTTTTAAAAGCTTTATTTTTCAAGCTGATCTTTCAAACTAGTTTTAATGCAGAAGAAAGTAAAAACATTGCTTTAATTGTACCTTAGGCCACACCAATTTGATTCCTTGTTCGACGGATCCGCCCGCACCTATTTTTTTCAAAACAGAATTTTTTTATTTTTTTTATATTCCCGCTTCCCGCATCCGGAAATGTAATCATGTCCATTTCCCGCACCTTTTTTTTTTTGTAAATATTATAAAAAGATATCATCATTTGTTTTTAAAATCACAGTCTAACCTGCATATAACGATTTTAAACATAAAAGCACCCCACCACACTGTGTAAATATCTGTGAGAATATTTGTTTCAGCATGAAACCCAGTGTTCTCCCAAGAAATTTTGGATAGCATCACATTTTGCGTAAATAAAAATAACTGTATTTTTTTTAATTTCGTTTGCTCTATTTCTTTAATATGTTTTAGTTTATATTGTTCAATTCATAACTGAGAATACAATTAAACTATAACCACAAAAACAGTTGTTTCAGTTTATGTTTTCTTTATTCATTTATAGTTACAGAATTATTTTTTTCCTCTTGTGCCAAATAAAAATAAATATGTGGTTTCAGTTACCCAACAATAAGTCAAATGAATGAATGGTTCATTATAGATCAACCTGTATATATACAAAACTAAATATCTAGTACACAAAATTAACTATTTTTTATAGTATATCAAGTAAAGATAAAGTAGCAAAAGTAGCAAAAAAAAAATCAATTTAAAAACTTTTTTTTTATTTTTTTTTATCATGTTTATGAAATTCATTGTTTCATGGCACTTAATGAATTAGTTCCAGTTGTTTCTTATTTTTACATTAAAATGATATGTATTTTTAACAAAGTTATCTAACAAATAGTCTGTTAAAGCGTAGTTTTCTCTCTTGGTATATTTTTTCTGTCTACTGTCCATCTGTTGTCATTATCGTGAAAATGCGGATTTTTGTCATATCTGGTCCGGTTCCGATCCGTAGTTTACACAAAAATGTGCAATGGCGGCCGTAGAAAAATTTACGAAAATGAGTCCGAGAATAAACATTGTTTGACAAGAGATTGTGAATGAATGAGACGCTTTTAATGCATTAAATGGATTGAACATAGACTAAGCCAATTATGATAACTTTTTAAAGAAGTATTAAACTTATTTTAGCTCTAAACCAAAATTCTCGCTCTCGTATTACCGGAAGAGAAAGAAAGTAATTTTTGGAGAGTTGCACAAATAAACGACCTTTTTAAAAAAAAAAAAAAAAATCGTTTCAATCTTTGAAGTTTCGTAATACAGAACGTAGATTTCGAATCGTTTTGTGATTGCATTTTTCCATGTCGAAATGGTTATTGCAGACACGTGGTATTAGTCGTGTCTCGAGTGTCAGCTTGGGATATAATTTCGCATCCAAACAGTAATCACCCTGAGGGCAATTAACACCTAGCTATTTTAATCTTTTAATTGCTTTAGTGTCCGACTTAAAGGGATTACAATTAAAGGTGATGATAATTTTTATGTCATAATCGATAATAGATGAAAGTTCAAAATTGAGGACAAGTAAAATAGCATCTTCAAAATAATTATAGCGTCGCGGGAATTATTATAGCATCACGGTTAAAAAATATAGCGTCGCGGTACCGCGACGCTAAAACGGCCTGGGGAGAACACTGAATTGAAACCTATTTATCCAATGTGAGAGTTCTCCGAAATAAATTTATAACAGCGGAAAAACCTGTAAAGAACAAAAAATTGGTTTCTTTCCCCCTTACTTATATTCCCTATCAAAAAATGTTCGTTGTCAGAATAAAGTACAAAGAACTTCTGAAGGATTTGCCTTCAACTGCACTTATATTGTATGCTGGCGAAACAAAACTATCCATAGCCGCTGCATGTTTATGCACCTATCCTGATTGATTCAGGGGCCTGTCATTCAGCAGTTATCGTTTGTTGATGTTGTTCATTGGTATTTTCCCATTTGGATATATAAATTAGATCGTTGGTTTTCCTGTTCGAATTGTGTACGCTAATAATTTTGGGGTCCTTTATAGCTTGCTGTTTGGTCTGTATCAAAGCCCTTTGTAAAAGGCCGTACTTTGACCTGTGTTTGTTATTATCAGGTTGAGAACAACCCTTCCTCAGACAAGGGGTCATTTTACTGATGAAGAAAAGAAAATAGAAATACCAAGGATTTGTATAGTTCTTCTATACAAAACCTTTGAAAACTTAGAATTTTGTACTCAAAAAGAGGAGAGTTACATCATATTTAAAAAAAACTTTTTCTAAAAGAGGGGTCCACTTACATGACTTATTTTGAATAATATTAAACTGTTAGAGTAAATGTGTTAATTTAACATGGTTAAAGTCCAGGAATATTACAAAATTCTTGGACATGTTTTGACCATTTAATACCAGATAGATATATAGTTCTTTGAGAAAATATGAGCCCTTTTGTACAAACAAATATATTATAACTTGTATTGATCCCTCATGAAACATGTAAAACGGATATTTGTAACATTAAGGGGTTGCCCCCAAACTGATTATGACTTGGATGGAGAATTGTCTCATTGTCAGTCACACATACATAGACCAGATTTAATTATTTCTTGGTGAAGAGGGAAAAATACTTCAGAATTTAAAGAAATGTCAAAGTACAAGTGATAAATCAAGTTTTAATATTGTCAAAACCTACTATTTTATGTTTACAAACAAAAAATATAATCGCTCGCCTTTACTTTTCAAGCTTCGCCTCAAAAATTTGCAAATTAAATATTTTTTTATTAAAATTTTCAAATCGCTCGCTCGCCCCAAATTTTGGAGTCCAAAAATCCGTAGAACAAATAATTAAATTGGTGTGGCCTTAAGTTGAATATCTATATCCAAATTAAATTAATTAAAGCTGTAATCCATGATCACAAATTGAATGCTATGTTTACAATTGTTGAAAGTCATGTGCTTTTTGGCGAGAAAATTCGGGAAACCCCTTAACAGGAAACAGTTACATTTCATTGTTATTTATAAAATGTAAGAATTTCATTTTGAAAATAGTTTTGATAAACTGCTAGGATTTATTCATGAAAAATTAATATTTTTGTTTCTTGGGGTGAAACTGATAATACTTTAATAATCTACATCTTGGGGTATGGAAAAGGGGGGACTGGTTTTTTTTTTTTAAAGTTTTTTCTCCATTATCATTTATATTACAAATATAAGTTATCCAGTCTGAAAAAAATCTATTCAATGTTACTGATTTGGAATGATTAAAAATTTAATCCAATAATTATCAGTAAAAGTTTAAAAAAGAGTATATATTCAAAGGAGACAACAAAGCAAATCTGCCACGCCATTGTCTATCCAATAGACAAGGAACATTAGCTACAAATTGGTCAGTGTACTTTCAAATTATATACATTTTACAGACTTAAGAGGTATTGAGTGAAAGTAAAGTATATACATCATTAAACACCATTTAAATGCATTTAAATAAGTTGGTACTAGTTTGCATTGGTACGAGTTTTTGTAAAGTGGTACGAGTTGACGTTGGTACGAGTTTACAATGGTACGGGATAACTATAATTCCTATGTAGATGGCATATGAACAGGAAATTATTATTCAATTTTTTTTCTTGGGAGTTACACCCCCTTTGAATATTTGCTTCAACATCCTCTGCAACTGTTTGTCATAACTCCTCTGAAACCCACAAAACAGAACTTAATGAAACTTTGTAGTTAATAAATAGGGACTTACTATGTAGATGTGCATATCGACAGAAAATTATAATTCAATTTTTTTCTAGAAGTTATGCCCTTTGAACTTATTTGCTTCAACATACATGTACCTCTGCAACAGTTTGTCATCACAACTTCTCTGAAACTACACAACAGAATTTCATGAACCTTTGTAGATAATAAGGACATACTATGCAGATGTGCATATCGACTGGAAATTATGATTCAATTTTTTTTTCTAATACAATTTTTTTTTTCAGTTATTATATTTCTCCAGTGACAATGTGGGGATGTGGGGTATCTGAGCGCGCTCTCTAAGGTTCTTTGAATTTTTCAATTTTCTTGCTGTCATTCGTCATGCAGGGTACCCCATTCCTACCCTCATGTACATTTTGATTTAAATTATGTAACAAGACCCAAGTATGCCTGAATTAGACTTTTAGTTCATTTTAAAGGCCAACCTAGGCTTATAATTTTGAGGACAATAAGCTTGTGAATAATTCTTAAACTACAGGTATCACTTATACTTTTGAAGACAACAAGAAAATGACAATAACAAAAAACAAAACATAAAATAAAAAGATCAAACGATAAAGTGTTATTATGAAAGTTGGTTGTAGTTGGAAGTTTAAGGACTTCATAACTTGTATATCATTATTTCATTGTAGTTAGCATAACAATTTTTTCTCTCTTTCCTTCAGGTGTATTCAAGCAGGCAGATGGATCAGCATACATTGAACAAGGAAATACAAAAGTGCTGGCCACAGTGTATGGTCCACATGAAATCAGAGGGAGCAGAGCAAAGCTGTTACTTGACAGAGTATTGGTTAACTGTCAATACAGCATGGCCACGTTTAGTACTGGCGAGAGGAAACGTCGACCAAGAGGTGACAGAAAATCACAAGAAATGACAATGCATTTAAAACAAACATTTGATGCAGCAATTATGACAAATTTATATCCACGATCACAGATTGACATTTTTGTTGAAGTTCTCCAATCGGATGGTGGAAATTACTGTGCTAGTGTAAATGCAGCTACTCTTGCTCTGATCGATGCTGGTATTCCAATGAAAGACTTTGTTTGTGCTTGTTCAGCAAGTTTTGTAAATGATAATCCTATTGCTGATATAAACTATCTTGAAGAATCTTCAGGTGGACCTGAATTAATTGTTGCAACACTACCAAAATCTGACCAGATAGTTTTTCTTGAACAGAACTCGAGGCTCCATGAGGACAATCTGAGTAAAGTTATTGACTTAGCAGTGAAAAGTTGTAAAGATGTTTACACTGTCTTAGACCAAACAGTCAGGGATCATGTTAGTGAATTGTCTAATTCACATGGATGGGATCATTAAAATAAATTGCTTCATCAAAAAATGTCTCCTTTACTAGCTGGTATTTGTGTGTTTCAGATTTGCTATATTGTGGGGTCGGTGTATCTTACATTAACATACATGTATACCCAGATATGCATATCTTTTTTAATTAGAGATTGCTCCCCTTTTAAAATCTTATGGTGATACATCGCATACACATACGGACAAAGTCAAAAGAATATTTTTTAGGTAAGCAAAAGTCATAGTGGTCACACTCCTGGTGGTATATTGTGCATTTACAGTGTACATGTCACAAGAGCTGCACTAGGAAAAATATATTAAAATTAATTAAAGAATTCAGATATAATATAAAAGAAAGATGTGGTATGATTGCCAATGAGACAAACTCTCCACAAGAGACCAAATGACACAGAAAATTTACAGCTCTAGGTCATGGTACAGCCTTTAACAATGAGCAAAGTCCATACTGCATATTCAACTATAAAAGGCAGGAAATCACAAATGTAAAACAATTTAAACAAGAAAACTAAGGGCCTAATTTTTGTACCAAAACAAGAATGTGTCCAAAGTACACGGATGCCCCACTCGCACTATCCTTTTCCATGTTCCATGGACCGTGAAATTGGGTAATAATCTAAGTTGGTATTAAAATTAGAAAGATTATACTATAGGGGTCATATGTACTAAGTTTCAAGTTGATTGGACTTCAATTTTATCAAAAACTACCTTGACCAAAAACTTTAACCTGAAACTCCCACTTTCATTTTCTATGTTTAGTTGACCGTAAAATTGGGGTCAAAAGTCTAATTTGGCTTCAAAATTAAAAAGATTATATCATAAGCAACAAGTTTATTAAGTTTCAAGTTGATTGGACTTCAGCTTCACCAAAAACTACCTTGACCAAAAACTTTAACCTGAAACTCCCACTTTCATTTTCTATGTTCAGTGGACCGTGAAATTGGTGTCAAAAGTCTAATTTGGCTTTAAAATTAGAAAAATCATATCATAAGCAACAAGTCTACTAAGTTTCAAGTTGATTGGACTTCAGCTTCATCAAAAACTACCTTGACCAAAAACTTTAACCTGAACGGACGGTCGCACAGACAGACGAACAGACGCACAGACCAGAAAACATAATGCCCCTCTACTATCGTAGGTGGGGCATAAAAACCAACCAAAAACAAATATGTAGCACAGCAACAAACGGCAGTCACTGAATTACAGGATTCTGACTTGGGACAGGCATTTACATTCAGAATGTGGCAGGGATCTCAATTGGCAACCCTCACCCAACCTTGGACAATAGTGTAACGATACAACATAAGAATGAACTATAAAAATCAGTTGAACAGGGCTTAACTCATCAGATGGATACAAATAAAAATACATATAACAAAAACATGTGGGGTCAAGATGGTAAAGAAGAATCAACTTATGGTGAGACACATCCCCCAAAGAAAAACAACATTTTGTTACGGTAATCACGGTAATGACAATAATAAGAAGATGCTATTAACTCTTTGATTATTGTGATGATCAAAAATATATGAATCCACAGTATCCAACTTGTTTATACTGGACAATGATGCATGAAAAAATGCTGACATTAATTTTAATAAAAAAAAAAAAAGTATCATCAAAAAGGAAGTAACTGGGCCACCAATAATATTTTGTACACCTATCATAAAATTAATTCAATTCAAAATCACCAAACATCCTATTCCTTGCTAGTTTGGGCATAACATCCACATTAATTTTGAGAATTTTGGAATACATGTACCTTAATAATTTTATTATTCCTCAACCTCATTATTTTGTCTCACCTCTGAGGCAGAGGGGTTACAATCTGGCAGTGTTAACTATTTGTACAAACTTAATAAATTTTGTTTCAGAGGGTAGAAAACCTGGATGCTTCAATCTTATATAGAATTAAGTTATGAAGTTTCCATCTTTAATATGTCCATTGTCTTTAACCTCATTTCCATGGTTCAATGACCGTTTTAAAAAAAATTGTGTTATGTGAATTTCTCAATTATTACATGAGTTATGTCCATGAGTACTGGTATTTGTAATAGTATAACTATATTTGGTACATGGGTACAAGCTGAAGTATGTTCATCTGACAGGGTTTGCCTGACCTTGATCTTATTTCATGGATCAGTGATCAAGGTCAAAGTTGCATGGTTAATTTCTCATTTGAATTACCTGTTTTTTAATAACTACCTATATGCTGTAGGTCAACTACATGTGCTGTATGGTTGAAATATCTGCCTTCACCTTATATTGATGATTCATCAGTTATTTTTTTTTTTTTTTTGAGTTTGATAACTTCTATAAAATTGAAAATGGAAATGAGACAACCAGACCATAGAGCAGACAACAGCTGAAACCCAACTAAACATTTGGTGTATGAAATGATTGTACTGTATACATGTTTGTCTGTCCTTGAACTCATTTAATGGCGCATTGATCAATAGTAAGTTTTCATGCTTTTGTCTGTTCCATGGATACTTTATGCAATATGTCAAATATTTTAGGTGAAAGGAATGATTTTTAAGTAGGACATTGCCTGCATGGTATGGTTTATCTGATCTTTACTTCATTGTCATGGATCTTTACCAATGTTAGGGTTTAAGTGATACTGTTTGTAAAACCTTTTATCTTTAAGATTTTCAACATAAAATATTAATCATGGTCAGATATTTCAGCTTGTGCACTCTTATTTGTTTAATAGGTTTGTATGAAATCAGGAATGAATAACATTTTTTCCCCAAATAATATATTAATTTTGAACTGTCAAGAAATTACGTACTGGACCATTGAGAAATCATTTTCTACTGCGGATAGGTTATGTTTTCAGGAGTAATAATTTCTTTTAATTTTTATGATTAAATTAAGTACAAGGTTTTGGTTGTGTACAGAATTTGTTAAAACCATAAAACTAAGTATGAGAAAATACAATTCATTTTCCTCCATAAAATCTAATGAATACCCAGTAATCCATAGTTCAGTCCATGTAAAGCACAAGAATATAAGATTGATGTAAATTGGACTATCCTAGATTGAAAGCTTTTAAGAAGTGGATATTTGTAATTATTTGCAATGGGCTATAGGTCAAGTTCATTTTTTGGAGAATTTGATATTTACCACCCTGAATTTGAATCCTTTTAGGCCAGGTGAGCTAAAAATTATATAGGTTTATCTGAACACCCAAAATTGTTAATATACATGTATAACAACATAATCTATGAAGATATGCACCAAACAAATCCACTACCTCCTGTTGTCTCTAAACAGCTCATATTCTGGTCAAAAAGATATATAGGGGGAGGGTTGAGATCTCATAAACATGTTTAACCAGCCGTAATTTTGCGCCTGTCCCAAGTCGGGAGCCTCTGGCCTTTGTTAGTCTTGTATGGTTTTTAATTTTAGTTTTTTGTGTATAATTTGGAGTTTAGTATGACGTCCATTAGTCACTGTAATAGTATACATATTTTTTAAGGGGCCAGCTGAAGGAAGCCTACGGGTGCTGGAGTTTCTCGCTACATTGAAGACCCATTGGTGGCCTTCGGCTGTTGTCTGCTCTATGGTAGAGTTGTTGTCGCTTTGACACATTCCCCATTTCCTTTCTCAATTTTATTGAAAATTGGTATTTGCTGCTTCTCCACCATTTATGAGTAAGAGTAAATACTGGTTGGCTTTGAGTCAGAGTTGTGTGTCCAGGTAGGATGCAATGTCTACCTATGGACTGTTACCTATAGAACTAGCAGTTTAAAAAGACATCATGTTGGTCTAGTACAAGGTTGAGTTCATATTCATGTTCTCAACTTGATATGCATGAAATATTTGCCACTGGATAATAAACACTAATGCATTCATCTAATGAATCATCATTATAAGTCATTCAACAATTAGACCATGAAATTGTTTCAATAAAAACTAAAAGCCTGTTAATGTGCAAAATTTATTTCAGTAAATATTTATGTTACTGCAATGTAAAAAGTACTCATAAAAAAGTATTAAAAGTACAATAAACTACGAGTGCAAAACTACTGAAAAGTGACATTTTATAAATATTTTTAAAAAGGAATGTTAACATTTTAAAATTTTACATTAATGAGAGTATGAAACACATAACATATAACCTACATTTATATGATGAAATCTTAACTTTATACCCAATAGTTCTATGGAATAATTTTTAAATTTTGTTATGCATTATTTGAACACCATCAATTTTTTTAAATATTTCTAAATTGGAAAATATATCTTTTGCCAGAATATTAAAGACTGGGCTATTTCAGCCTTTTCGGGGAAAAAAAAAAGAACTAATTACTGCAGTGGTTCCTGAACTTTCCTACAGTCAAATCTAAAATAATTAGGTGGAAAAAATCCTCTTATTAACCCTTAAAAATGGTGGATATATTTTATATATATATATATGTTTATGTTTGAGGAATGGAGATACCCGGATGTGTTGTGAGAAGGCTATACGGAAATTTGCTCTCGTTAAAAATCCAAGTCTTGCATGTATGAAGGAGAGTATCATATGAAAAAACTATGTAAATTTAACCAGCATTTCATTCTGAGTTAAAAGGTAAGACTGGACCAGTCAAACACCGCACAAAAGCCATAATTTTTATAATATTCATTCAGCCTAGACTGTTGGAAAAAACAACGCAACGAATAACGTCGTCATAAAGGGGAACTCGATTGTTCCACTTAGTAACGCTATTGTTCAACAAAATGGTAGCCTAACTACGGCCAACTTTTTTTCTTTTTTTCTTATTTCCTAAATTGGAAACAAAATAATGAATTCCGATAGCTCAAATGAAGAAGCTACAATTGCAGAACCTACCGTTCTTGTAGAAATATTAAAGACACTTACAAAAATGGAGGAAAGAATGGGTAAAATTGAGAGGAAATTTGACCAAATAGAACGAATTACCTTCAAGCTAGAAGAAATAGAGAACGCGGTCAAAACTATAAATGAAAGAAACGAACAGACTGAGAACAGTTTTGTAGGTTTAAGCACAGTGGTGGACGACCTTATCAACCAATGTACCGGGAATAAACAGGAAATTCAAGAGCTGAAATTGGAAATGGAAAAAATAGGATCGGAAGTGAAAAAATCAAACACCGCAAAAGTCACTGATCAATCTAACGTTATTCAAAAAATGGAAGAAAGTTTGATAGATTTAAAGTGTCGCTCTATGAAAAATAATCTGATATTTTCTGGTCTACAATACCAGAAGGATGAGCATGTTGAAGAAAAACTTAGAAATTTCTTACAAAACGAACTTAAAATAAACCATCGAATAGAGTTCGGAAATGCCCATCGGTTTGGAAAACAGGGCTTTAATGGAACGAGGCCAATAGTTGCAAGGTTTTTATTCAGAAAAGATTTAGAAATGGTGCTTTCTAGTGCTTACCACCTTAGAGGAAAACCTTTTGGGATTAAAGAGCAGTTTCCGTTTGAAATTGAACAAGCGCGGAAAAAGCTTTATCCTATCTTAAAGAAAGCCAAACAGGACGGCAAAATGGCAAGCCTGGTACGGGATAAACTATTTATAAACAGGAAATTATACATGGAAGAGAAAATAAAGACACATTCTCAAACACCGGCAAAAATGACACAACAGAAAATTGAGGCAACCAACCAGAGCCCGCCAATCCCACCGAGATCAAAACGAGCTAGGACTGAGTCAGATAACAGCCCTATAAGAAGAAATCTCAGAAACAGTGATTCCATACCTTCTCCATCAACACATGCAAACAACACACAACCAAACCAATATTAGAGTGGCCACGGAGAACAACCAGCTAGACAACATACAAAAACGAATATTGAAAATGATTTTAAAAGCAGTAATATATTCTCACTCCCGAATTCAGACATTTATAATGCTTCGACTTCAACCAGTAGCGATACATGTAACAGTCCTAGAAAAAATATTTCAGCTGGTAGTGATCTAAACATTTTATGCCTGAACTGCTGTGGAATAAAGTCTCGCGTGAATTATCCAGAATTTAAAGACATTATAGATAATCATGAAATAGTATGTCTTGTAGAAACTAAAACCGATGGCATTGATGTGATAAATCTTCCCGGTTATGAATTCAAAATGAAAAACAGGAAAAAAGTTACGAAAACGAGATCGGGTGGTATTACAGTTGGCTACAAAGAACATTTGAAGACAATGATAGAAATAATAGACACAGAATGTAAATATGTAATGTGGTTTCAAGTTAACGGTAAAGCATTTAATTTAGATAAACCCGTTGTTTTTGGAGTCGTTTACATACCTCCGGAATATACTAGGTATTCCTCAGATGAAGCTGTTAATGAGATTGAACAAGAATTTCTACGCTTTTCGAACATTTCAAATTACATATGCCTCTTAGGGGATTTTAATGCCAGGACAGGTTGTGATGATGATTTTGTAATTATAAATGAAGATGAACATGGTGATAATAACTTGTCTGACTTTATCGAAAACCCCATTAATGCTCTAGAAGCTCTGTCTATTCCCACGAAGAGGGAAAGTATGGATAAAGGAAAAAATAGATATGGCAATATGCTGTTAAATTTTTGCAAAGGCAACAGGGTTTTTATACTAAATGGAAGATTGGGAAGGGATCAAAATATCGGGCGATTTACTTGTCGTAATGCCAGTGTAGTTGATTATTGTACAAGCACTCCTGAACTTTTGAAAACGTTTAAGGACTTTGAAGTTTTAGATTCAAGTAAGTTATTGTCAGATGTTCATAACCCACTCTCTATTACTTTTTTCTGTGATAAAAACTTGGCAATTGCCCATGCGGAAAATGTCGATTATTTTAGTAAAAAGAATACGTTTACGAAGATAAAAAGATGGAATTCTGAAAAGATAAAAGATTTTTAAAATAATATTGATGTAGAAAAAATAGAGGAACTTGAATACAAACTTACAAATACTGATTTAACTGTAGTGAATAAGAACATCATTAATTCACTTATAGATGATCTGTGTAATATTTTTGTCAAGTCTGGGAAGACAATGTTTGGTACTTATACTGTAAAACAGACTAAGAAAAGGGGAGATTTTGGAAATAAGAATAAACCCTGGTTTGATGAGGAATGTAAATTTGCACGTCAAAATTACAGGAAATTAAAAAGACGTTTCAAGTCCAAAAATCATTCTAAAAACCATTCAGACATGTTAAATGCCGAAAAAGCGTATAAAAACATTCTCGATAGCAAATTTAGAAACTTTAGAAAAGATCTTTCAGATAAAATTCAAAATTTGCGTGGCAAAAATCCGAAAGAATATTGGAAAATTTTAAATCAGAATAAAAGAAAGAAACAACCCAATATTGACATTGGAAAATTACATGATTTTTTCAAAAATTTAAACGCTGCACCGGAAGATGAAAAAAATGTGCAACTTCCAGAGATCAATCCCATGCAATGTGAACAGATGAATGAACATATAAATTCGCCTTTTTCAAAAGATGAAATTCTCCAGTCTATTAAAAAACTGAAGAATGACAAAGCTTGTGGTGAAGACGAAATTATAAACGAATACATAAAATCCACATCAAACCAGTTTTTATGCATTTATGAGAAACTTTTTAATATTATATTTGATAAAGGTCTTATTCCACATAGGTGGCTTATAGGTACAATTAAACCAATTTATAAAAACAAAGGAAACTCTAAAGATCCAAAGAATTATAGACCAATTACTATCGTTAGCTGTCTGGGAAAACTATTTACAGCAGTTTTGAATAAAAGACTTAATGATTTTTCAGAAGAGTTTACCTTAATACAAGAAAATCAAAGTGGTTTTCGGCAAAAATATTCTACTACAGATAATATTTTTACCTTGTATTCTTTTTTTGAATTATTGAAATATAGGAAAAAGAAATTATATTGTGCCTTTATAGATTTTGAGAAGGCTTTTGACACTGTATGGCGAGATGGTTTGTTTTATAAAATGTTGTTAAATAATATAAATGGTAAGATGTATAAGGTTATATCTAATATGTACTGTGATACTAAATCTCGTATATCATACAATAATTGTAATTCAGAATACTTTGCTTGTGACAACGGCGTACGACAAGGAGAAAACTTATCACCTTTCCTATTTTCTTTATTTTTCAACGATTTAGAAGATTTCTTGGTTAGTAAAAATATTACAGGACTTAAAACCTTATCAGAAGACCTTGAAAGAGAATTAAAAATACATCTAAAACTTTTTATCATATTATACGCAGATGACACGGTGCTGTTGGCCGAAACAGCACAGGATCTGCAGACGCAACTCAATGCCTTTCATGACTATTGTAAGGTTTGGAAACTGAAAGTAAATGTTGACAAAACTAAAACCCTAGTATTTGGTTTGGGACGTTTGCCAAAAAATCTCCAATTTACTTATAATGGCATAAGCATTGAGTTAGTAAAGCAGTTTAACTATTTGGGTATTGTTTTTACTAAAACAGGAAACTTTAATATGACTAAAAAATATTTATCCAATAAGGCCTTAAAAGCCATGTACGAAGTCCTGAAAATAGGAAGGATGTATCAGCTTTCTGTTAAATGTCAGCTTGACCTTTTTGACAAAATGATCAAGCCCATTCTATTGTATGGGTGCGAAATATGGGGCTTTGGTAATAATGATATCCTGGAAAAGATTCATTTAAAATTTTGTAAAATTCTTTTAAACTTGAAATCCTCAACGCCAAATTATATGGTTTACGGGGAACTAGGTCGTCATCCGATCGAAATAGATATTAAAGTTCGAACAGTACTATTCTGGGCAAATTTGATATCCGGTAAACAAGCAAAGTTTTCCTTCATATTATATCAACTTTCTCGTCATATGAACGAGCACCATAATGTCCAGATAAAATGGATCCTGTTTATACAAAAAATATTTCAAGATTGTGGTTTCTCATACATATGGGAGTCACAAAATTTTGTTAATAAAGAATGGTTAAAAACTGTTATAAAGCAGAGATTGCTAGATCAATATATTCAGAACTGGAATTCCCTCATTCAAAATTCACCAAAAGGTATTAACTACAAAATTTTTAAGAAAAACTTGGAATTCGAAGAATATTTTAATATTTTGGACTTCAAAGACGCTATTGTTTTTTGTCGATTTAGAACGACTAATACTAACTAAGCTGCCGATTGAAACAGGAAGATGGCAAAACGTGATCAGAGAAAACCGCTTTTGCAGTCTATGTAACAATCGACAAATAGGTGACGAATATCATTTTATATTTGAATGCAATTTTTTCCATCAAAAACGCAAAGAGTTTTTAACTGAATATTTTACAAAACGGCAAAATACAGTTAAATTCTCTGAACTTATGTCAAGTACAAGAAAACCAGTTCTGAAAAAGCTTTGTTCTTTTATAAAAAATATAAATACTAGTGTTTGTACTCCTGGCTTGTAACTTTTGTAACCTCTCTCGCTTGTTTTGTACATATTGTAAATATTTATTGTTGTATCTGTTATCTCTGTACCGATGTAATGCATTGGCTTTATGAGAATAAAGATATAATGGTGAACCCTAAATAATAGAACAGACAAGTTTTATGTCATTGTAAAAATGTATACATTGTAGGTTCTACCAATTATAGGATAACAATATCATGTATTGAAAAGGGGTGAAGAAAAACAAATTAACTAATGAAAATCAGTTTAATGAATCACAAGTCAATTCTTCATAACTTTACAGTATGTATTAATGTATTCATATTAAAAAGTAATGTTCTTTTTGAAAGTGCTTTTCTACTTTTCTATTTATGTATTATAGATGGAGATCATGGAGTCCCTTACCCAGTGGCTTCACAGTAAAATTTCTTTTAAGAACTTAGGTCTTAGTACAAGGTTTGCCAGTTCTACCTGTTTTTATGGTGACTTGAAAAACACCGATACCACTCATATTACAATTCTACCTTGACATGTAAGTTTGTATCTAGCCTATAAAATACTTATTTAGCCTTGAGAATTGAAAGGTCAGTTTATCCCATTCATACAAAAGAAGTTGGTAAAATTGGCTTCATGCCATTTACCTTGTCCAACATTAAGGTCACTTTATTGTTATTGTGATATTGTTAAAGTACAAAAGAACCCTATATTCTGACCAATGCTTAAACTTTGTGCATCTTGATTCAATTGTTTAAAATATGTTAATGTTGAATTTTAGGGGTTACTTTTGCCCTTTTTTTTATGTGTTAGTTTTCTTTTCAGATATAAAAAAACTATCGGCTTGACTTAATAGAAATAGACTATGCTTGCAGGTTCTCTTGTTTTTTGTTTACACCAAATTCTAACGGATTATTAAATTTAGTTGCAAAATATTTTAAAAGAGAGCTGAAATTTTTTTTTTATCTTTTAATGTAAATTGAAGGTTGAATAATTATATGTAAATTAGAATGAAGAAAACATCTTGGTCCCCAAAAAAATCATCAATCAGGATATAAAATTCCAAATATTAATTTATTATACTAAAATAAGTTCATATAGAATAAACTTTCTAAGATTTTATTGATTCCTTTTAAATTTATATCTCAAGCCACTGTTTTGCATGTTTAGGTCATGTCCCAACAAAAAATCAATAAATATGACAGTACAATGTACTCTAAGCACAAACACATAAGGTCACTGTGAAATAGACATCTAGGGCAGGAGCAAACTGTCAGTTATACCAAACCAGTTTGACTAGATCTTTAGTTAAAAACCAGTTTGACTAGATGTCTAGATTACTCTTGGAATAACAATGGTGTGGCCTATATTTTGACAATGTAAATAACATGAGGACCTGGATGGGTTTTTTTAATATCTGTATTCTTTAAAGTTTTAGGGCATTTTCTTTTAATAGCCTTGAAATAACTCATTCTGTAAAATTCTCATGAAAATGATTTTCCAATTTAGTCTTTCTGTTACAAGATTATTTATCAATTATGTACATTGATCATGATTATATCATCAGTATTGCATTACAGTTACCTAAGTAACCCTAAATTTTGCACAGTTATTCTTTATACTTTTGCAATGCAGTAAATTATTTTCTTTTCTTTATTTTGATATTCATTTTCTATATTCTCTATTATTTTTTGTTGCTATTACATGTATTCTCTATTCTGTAAACCCCATTCTGAACCTCATAGGTAAACTTCTTTTGTATGAATGGGATAAACTGACCTTTCAATTCTCAAGGCTAAATAAGTATTTTATAGGCTAGATACAAACTTACCTGTCAAGGTAGAATCGTAATCTGAGTGGTACCGGTGTTTTTCAAGCCACCATAAGTTGTTTTAAATTTTCCTACTGATGTTTATTCGACATAATTTTGGTGGAAGCTATGTTTGTTTGACCTGAAAGGTTCTGTATAACTCATTTCTGGATGATAGAATCTTGTCCATATAGATGTCTTTGGTAATGTTTATCAAATTATTATACTAATTATAGTGACATTAACCTCAATGAAGGGTTATAGATGGGTGTTATTTGATGTAACTAAACTTAAATATTTTTTTCATCTGTTTTCACTAGACAATTACAGCATTTTTTTGTATAAGTGCAAGTACTATGTGGAAAAGGAATATAAATCAAATAACCAAAGCAAATTGAAAATGACTAGACTTTGGTTATAACAATTATAAATTATATCTTATATAAACACACAGCACCAAAATATAAAATCCTCTTTAGAGAAAGTTAATGAATAATAAATCAATTATGTACCATGAAATTCTATTCTAAAGGAAATAAAAATTCAATGACAAAAGAAAATTGAAAATGACTAGGCTTTAATTATAACAATTAAAAAAGTCTATCTTATCTGAAATCTAAATACACAGCACCAAACAATAACAACTTTTTGTTTAATGTAAGTAACTCTTTCATGGCAATTGACAAACTCATTCTGTGTTTCAGGACCAGCCTGACTTACAATAAAATCAACAACAAAGATAAACAATGGCTTCTATTGGGTTTTTCCAGTCTTCTAAAAAATCTGAAACCTCAATAGGTAGAAGTTGCAATTCTAGCAAAATAAATGCAGGTAAAATCTGTAAAATAATAGAATGTGAATGAACTTTTGCCAACTGGAAACAAAATTTTGTAACGTTCAGGGATCTTTTTTAAAATAATATCTTTGTAAATTCCACTAACTATTTTGGTTAAAATTAATAAAACAGATTATAAACTCTTCTAACATTGTTTTTAAAATTATTTTTTAAAATATCTGTTGATTTTTACTATAAAAAAAGAAAATGATTTTGTTTCACTATGGATACCATTTCAAAATATGAATATGGCATAATAGTAGTCAAATGTTTTATGTCAACCCTGAAAATACATTATTGTGTTCAGGGCAGATAATCTGAAAAAAAAAGTTGAAGCATGATTACCGAATAAAATATTTTTAAGCTCACATTTTGAACTTTTAAATAACAAAAATCTGAACTCAATATATTCTATAACAAACTTCTGCACAAATAACTAATCTAATAAACCAACAGTAAAGTGACCAGCAATTTGTTAACTGCAGTAAATACATAATTCCAAATTATAAAACAATTAATTTCAGTACATATTGCACATATCAATAATATATAATCTCTTTTTACAACAAATCATTTCTGTAAAATATAAATTTCTCGTAAAAATACATCAATTTAAACAAAATAATACCTCAACAACCTCTTTTCAACAAATATTTGTATATTGCACATTATAATAAGTGGTATATTTGCTAACCCATTGAATTCAGTCCCTCTCCTTCACCTATCTCTCCTACTAGTGATGGTCTGAATTCTCTATACATGTTCAACAAATTCTGGATTTTGACTGGTGCTATGCAGAGAGTCAGCCAATTAGTAGGTTAGCTAAATTTTTTTTTTTTCATTGACTAAGCATTCAAGCGTTATTGTAGTCATCATAGAACAGTGGAATGTACTGAATGAATGGAGAAACAGATTAAAATATAAAAAGCCAATAAATATAGTCTGAAAATAGAACTTGAAAAACACTTTTAAATCAAGAAAAAACAGTCGTTCATAGTTAGTTTACAAAGCAACTTCAAAACAGTCATTTCAGTGTGTTCTCCCAGGTGTATGCAATGCTCATGGAACATGATAATATTAAACAACCTAATAAATAAATGCCCCTTTACATCAATGTTCAACCTGTAAAATCATTTTTAATAATTAGTCAAAGCAAATAGGTTATAATAACATGTTAAGACAGACTATTTACCATAACAATAATACCTCTTGGTTTTTTACAGCACCATACATATATTTTAGTCAACAATTTAATGCTATTATAACTGATATAATATGCTATATAATATTATATAAACTATATGCTTATAAAACTTATATGAAAACTAAAATTATAAGTCTTCTTTATGATCTTCAAAAAGAACTTCCACCATTAACTTTTCATGGTAGAATTTCTGTCCTTCTTTCTTGTGAGGATTATCTAGTTCTTCCCTGGTCAGAACCAATCTAAATTAATATACAAAATTGCCCTTAAAAACATTGCAAAGTTCAAAAAAACTCAAGATATATAATTTAGAAATTTTCTGATCCCATTACATGATAATCATACATACTGTAAACCAACTTATTTTCATAGATACATTAAAATCTGTTAAGTCGGTTCTATCCCATTTAGCAAGGATTTCATTTCGCGATTTTCTAATTAACATGATGTGGTAAAATAAATTTAGAAAGCTCAAAGTTTAACATGACTGTTACAATATATTTTCTCATTATTTTTCTATTTGTGAAAGTCCTGAAAAATAAATCAATTGCGAAAATAAGTTAACAGTATAACAAATGAATTTATACTTCTTATGTACAGTTTCTGTTTCCAGTGAGTAGCAATAATTAATTGCTACATTAGCAAATACTTTGCAACTATCTGTTTATAAGTCAAGTATAATATTGTTTGGTAAAAATAAAATGTTAACTAGCTAAGTTCAGCTTTAGGTATCATAGATATATTGCTTTATAGAAAGTGTTTTAGATTTTAATGTTTCCTCTTAATATTCCTGTTTACAAAGTACTCTAGTAAATGTTACCCTGCTGAAATAAAACCATCTGCAGTATTCTACAGTTAAAGTGTTAAACATCTTTCATTGTCAATGCAAATTTATTTTCTTTTAAAGGAGTCAGTTGCTTGTGTGATCCATTATATTGTTAATTTTTTTTAGTCATTCCTGTTATCCTTTTAATAGAATATATGAAGTGAATGTAGATGTATGCAGCTTGTAACTACTCAAACCCAAAAACCGTAACTCTAATATAGTCAGGAAAGGGTGATAAACTAGCATGTAGATAAGAACTATTGGTTAAGACTTTCAGATTTAAAAAAATATAATCTCATTGTTTGAAAAATATCTTAAAATTTATAGTGCCTTTTAAATGTAGTAACTTTAATTTACGGGTCATATATATACCTGCAATGAATGGCTATGCTTGACATTACTATCAGTTTACAATACCATGTACATGTATCAACTTAATTCAATACATACCTATTGTCCTCTATGAAAGCAGTGTGGAACCAGAAGAAAAAGGCACAATGGTCATAGATCTTTGGTACATTTTTCTGTAAGTTAAAAAAAAAGCACTGTAGTTTCTCCAGTGGAACTTAAGAGTCTGTATGTTTTTTAAATGGACATAACTCATCACACAAACAGTTTATCATTTAAAATTTTGATTTCCCCATTTTCAAGGTGTAGGTCTCAGTCATGAATACAAAGCACAGTCCTTACAAAATTAAGGAATAACAGCACTGTAGTTGAATTGTTGCCACTGTCAATTGGCAATTTGAAGGTCGCAAATGCAGTTTTACTGGCAATGCGTAGCAGAGATAGTTAAACGGAAATTAGCGACTGTCAAATCAAAATTTAAGGTTGCAACTCTTCAACAATTTAGATTAAGTTACGTCAAAAGGGTGATTTTGAGGAAGGTGTTGGTTTATTTTTAATAATATTGTAGTAATAGAATATTTATTGAGCAAGTGAATTCAAATTTGCAGGTTCCTCCTTAGTTACAGGTCAACTGTGGATTTAATGGTATCTTTAGCCAATAAAAAAAAAAAGTTATATAAAAATTGCATTAGAATTTGAAAATCCCATTAATATGTATTAATAGAGACAAAGCAGGCTATTGATATGACCTGACAATCAAACTGCAGAAGTTGTTACTTACCAATTTTGTTGTGCAACTTAATTAAAAGATGTAAAAACAGTGGCAAAACTGGTAAATGTAAATAAGACCACTAATAGGAAATCTGATGACATGTAAAAGAAAGTAATTCTGTCTGCACTCTAGTTTTTTTGCCTTACATTTGTTCTAAAGGATACTTTAATACTTACATCACTGGAAAAGAATCTAACTTTAACATCATCTGTCAGAACTGGAACATTCTCTAATTTAACTTCAATACTGTCATCCTCTGGCAATTTACTTAGCTAAAATATAAAAATTAAAAAGATAAAACAAAACTTATATCCGTAACAAGTTCAAAAGCAAGTTTCCTCTCACTTTAAGGACAAAAGAATATGATTTCCTCTTCTATTCTAAAATTGCGTTCTTTACAATCAATTTATTTATTTATTTATAAGGATTTGATTAAAACCAACAAAAATGTGACAGATATTTAAGAGTGCCTTTTAAAATAATCATTTTTTTTTTTTTTCAATAGTCAGGATTTTACAAACCCCCTACACTACCTCCTGACAAGGGTATCAAGGGGTTAAATATAAAAAAAAAAATCAGTATACAATATATCACTGATAAATTTATTTTTAAATTATAGTATTTAATATAAAAAAAGAAGATGTGGTATGATTGCCAATGAGACAACTAACCACAAGAGACCAAAATAACATGGCAATTAACAACTATAGGTCACTGTAGGGCCTTCAACAATGAGCAAAGCCCATACAGCATAGTCAGCTATAAAAGGCCCCAAAATGACAATGTAAAACAATTCAAACGAGAAAACTAAAGGCCTAATTTATGTACAACAAGAATGTGTCCACAGTACACGGATGCCCCACTCACACTATCATTTTCTATGTTTAAAGGACTGTGAAATTGGAATAAATTCTCTAATTTGGCATTAAAATTAGAATGATCTTATCAAAGGGAACATGTATACTAAGTTTCAAGTTGATTGGACTTCTACTTTATCAAAAACTACCTTGACCAAAAACTTTAACCTGAAATTTGCACTATCATTTTCTATGTTCAGTGAACCGTAAAATTGGGGTCAAAACTCTAATTTGGCATTTAAATTAGAAAGATCATATCATAGGGCACATGTATACTAAGTTTCAAGTTGATTGGACTTCAACTTCATCAAAAACTACCTTGACCAAAAACTTTAACCTGAAGCCAAAAACTTTAACCTGAAATTTGCACTATCATTTTCTATGTTCAGTGAACCGTAAAATTGGGGTCAAAACTCTAATTTGGCATTTAAATTAGAAAGATCATATCATAGGGCACATGTATACTAAGTTTCAAGTTGATTGGACTTCAACTTCATCAAAAACTACCTTGACCAAAAACTTTAACCTGAAGCCAAAAACTTTAACCTGAAATTTGCACTATCATTTTCTATCAGTGAACCGTAAAATTGGGGTCAAAACTCTAATTTGGCATTTAAATTAGAAAGATCATATCATAAGGAACATGTGTACTAAGTTTCAAGTTGATTGGACTTCAACTTCATCATAAACTACCTCGACCAAAAACTTTAACCTGACATGGGACAGACGGACGAACGGACGAACGAACAGACGAACGAACAGACGAACGAACAGACGGACGAACAGACGCACAGACCAGAAAACATAATGCCCCTACTACTATCGTAGACGGGGCATAAAAATTTAACAAAAAACAAAAATGTAACACATAAACAAACGACAACCACTGAATTACAGGCTCCTAAGGTTACATATAAATTTTATTTGATTAATTCTCTCTCTTTGACTTTCTCTCATACAATACAAGTACTCTTCACTCGTTTGCTTTGCTACAATATGTATCTTGTACATGTATATGCAACAAAAATGTAACAGATATTTGAGAGTGCTTTTTAAAATAATCAACCAAAAGTTTCATGATTTAATAAAATACAGAAGCACAATAGCCAATAAAGTTGTGATCTTCATGGTTTTGTGGAAGAAGAAACAAACTACTTACCTAACTACCCCATAGTTATCACTTCAACAGAAACAATTTCCAACTTACTTTAGTAATGATTGCAAGCAATATAAATAGATACCGGTATTGTTCAAAAACCAAAATTGTCCAAATTTCACTTTTTAATGGCTGCTAGACATTTAATCAACTTATATTAAAATCTATTTTTCCTTGATTGAGGAAACCTAGCAGTTTCATGGATATTTGATATTTTGGATTTGCCAATCTCTGATTACAAAGCCTATAGAAATTTTCTAATTCATTGAACATTTGAATTCGTGATTCAACTAGCTGTACCCACGAAACACACGAAAATTGGTATGCAATGAATAATAATGAATCCACAGCATATGATTTTTTCCAGAAACAAAACATTCCCACAAATGTCAGTCTATTTATAGTCCCTATGACCTATTTCAGCCACGGACTATTTTAAAAAAAGTTTTGGTTAATGTGTAACTTATGATTTTAAACATTTAGTCCTTAAAATAACCAAAATTTAAGTCTCCGGAAACCTGTTGTGAGTCTGATCTTTCACCTAGTGACCTAAACATTTATTAACACTTCATAGCATTAAGTTTGGAAGTGATACTTGTATGGTTTAGAATATTTTATTAGGAAACCAAAATATTAAATTCCAGGCTTTAATAACAAGCAGTTTTCATATCATGAGCTGAAGTTGACTTTATCAAAATTGCTATTTCATATCATTTCACATAAAATACAATAAATTTAATTTAAAGTCAGATTATAATTAGCTTTTTCCTTTAACTATGAACAATTTCACATGAGCACATTTTCTCAAACTATTAGTAAAAAACAGGTCTTATAATAATATATACTTACAGTGCAATTTATATTCTGACCTAAATTACATTCATATATAAGTAATCCATCCACTCTGATTTCCATACTGAGGTCTTTTCCATCAGCATTACCTACACCTATAAACAGTAGAAAATAAACAAACCATTAACCTTGATATCTATAATGAAAACTTTACCATCATCAATATGAATTTGTTTTTAACATAAGTACTGAAATTTATCATTGTGTAACTAAAAGGCATCTGAAAAGGCAAATGTAAGATTGATGTTTCAACAATATTGTGCATTTTAAAAAGATTTTTTTTTTTTAAATGCTCCACAAAAGATTTTATGTGCTTCTATAGATATATATCAGTTTCAAAACATTTGGTTGGGTCTATTAATAGTTAGAGAATAGAAACCAATATTGGGATGTATGTACGGACAAGGGTTACACATAATGCCCCCTTTGCCTAGCAACAAGGACAGAAAAAGTCATATAAATTATAAAACAATTAGTGTAGAATTTTGACCTAATCATTGTTTTTCATAGTTGTCATTAATGTTAAAATACTTCAGTGTCCAAAAATACTTTATTTCAAAAATAAAAGTAATGTCCAAAGTACTGCATTAAAAGTATTTTCCTATAATAATATTACCAGTTAGGTTAAAGATCTTGATAGTTGATATCTTCTTCGGTACTTGTTCAGGTACTTTACCATCTAGTTTCTTCTTTACTTTCTCAAAATATCCAACATATCGACTCTATAAATATATGTAAGGAGACAGTGTGTACTCTCTATGTGTATATGTTAGTGTAAATTTTAAAAAGTATTCAAATGCCATGAATTATGTTGTTTTAAAAAGATCATATTTTGTTCTAATTTGTAAATTCTTCAAATGATCAACTTAATAACTTCTAATTAAAAAAATGCTGGCCTTTTAAGTTAGAAAATAAATAATTTCATAAAATAAATAGTTGTTTTGGGATAGGTTGTGTATACAAACATTAAAAATAAAGTTACCAAAAACTGTATGCATCAATCAGTGTTACTAGTGTTGACTGGCTTGGTATGAACCTCCAGATGTAAATTAACTTTAAATATTTATTGTAATCTGAATATTATTTCCAATCTTGTTCTACAAGTTGAATATAAATGAAACAATCTGGGTTTATATAAAAGATAAAAGACAGCAACTAATATACATTCATTATAACAATGCATGACAATGCTGATTTGGGACAGACATGTAAATATAGTAGGGTAAAACTAGTTCTGAGAGCACCCAGTCCCTATTCATACCAATCAGTCTCTATTTCATCACAAATGGAGGATAACAAATGAAAAATGGATCTTAGAGCACTCTTTAAAACTATGATATCCTTTTTATCATATTATTAAGTTTTTTTCCTAATAATTATTTAATTTAATTTTTATTTGGTTTAATCCAGTGTAACATATTTCATGCATTTATAAAAAAAAAAAAAAAAACACATTTGTATAAAATTGAGAATTGAAATGGGGAATGTATATCTTTATATCATACCTGACTAGGAGTTTCAACACCTTGAAACTTTTTACCCACAGATAAATCTGTTCTTCTGTCACCAAAGTATTCTAAACTTTCCTGAAATGACAAAAACCTATTTTGTTATCATACAAAACACCAGAATTGTCTCCCTTATACTAGGATTACATTTAATTTTGTCAAGTATAATTAAGCTGTAAATGTATTAAAAAAAAACACAAATGTTTGTTTACTGAAAATAGTATAAGCACAAATTCTTTATTAAAGCATTTCTAAAAGCAGAAAGTATGTATAATACACATATTAGATTGTTTGTTCCTTGGTGAGTTTTATGCATTTATGACGCTTATCTTGTGAAAAATATGGAAAACAGTCATACTAGCAAACTTTGGTGTCTAAATGACAAACTGTCATATGTCAGCAAGAAGGGGTGTATATTGTTGATTTGGAGGCTTGTACACAAATTATAACACAAACTTTCAGATTGAAAACAAACATTAGAATTTATTATAAAACCAATTCTGTTATAAATACACTCTTACATTAGTTTAGTTGACAATTATGGTTGATATGGTTGTTCACCATAACAATAAAATACTTTTCACATTTCTACTAAAAGTTCCTTTTGGTGACAGACTACATTGACCTGTGCTTGAAGTATGGTGTTAAACAACTTATCAATTCCATTGAAAATGAGTATGATGCAGTAGACTGTATTACTCCTACAGGCAAATTACCCTTTTTTAAGTGATAATATAACCTTACATCATTGACTTATTTATAATTACCTCTGCACCGTCAAATAGTCCACATTCTATTAGCCAGACACATATCATTGTACCAGTTCTCCCTTTACCACCTTTACAATGTATGGATATTACATTCTGTTGATCTTGGGCCATAAATTCTCTGGCATTATCACAAAATTCAATCATTTCCCTAAAATATAACATAACAAAACGATGCTTAAGTAACTCAATTCATGCATGTTCAAAATTTTCCATCAATTTTATTGGTAATGATTTCAAATGCTATTCAACCTAAGAACTACTGTGAATTCTTTATCATTACTTGTTGGGTAACTTTGTTTTGGACTTCATGGATATAAGGTTACCATAATTTTAAAGTTCAAAATATATAATATTTTCTTAACATTTTTATGCTGACCTTAACTAAACTTCAAATTAAATATCCATGAAAATATCCATGAAAGTACAATTTTTCACAATCCACAAAAAACAAGTCCTTACGAAAATAAATAAAATCAATATATATATATGCTCTACGAAGGCACTAATGTTTGCTTTATATGTCAGATAGACCAATTAATATTGTTTGCTGAAATATCCTGCAAACCTTGTGCAAAAGTCATATCAATCCACTACACATTAAAATTAATATTTTTTCTATCCAGCAATTCTGTTTCATTTATATACAGTACCTTACTCTTGGAACATTATGATCATCAATAAAAATTCTCTCCACTCTGTTATGGAACAATGTCTCATCATAATCTCTTTCACCTGAAAAACATTTTCTAATTATAATCAATACACCATATATATTTTAACATTATGGAAAAAGTACATTAATTTTCAGAAAGGTCACTAGGGTCAATTTTTTTTAAATTCCAGATTAAATGTTACAAAAAACTAAAAGAAGAATGTGTCTTCAGAACATAAATGCTCCCCCCCCCCTTCAGGCTCAGCATTTTATCAAGTTAAAAAAGGGCATAACTCTGGAACAGTAAGTGATATACTGTCCAAATTTTAACTCTGTCTGCTTGTTGTGGTTCTTAACATTGTGCAAGAGTTTCATAAATTTTGGATGAGGCAAACTCAAGTGAGTGTGGAAACAAAAAAAAAATCCCATTTTTTAAGTTGTTAAGAGGGGCATACCTCTAGAACCAAAGGTAACTGAATGCCCAAATTTAATTTCTGTCTGAAGTATTATTTTAGCATTGTGCATGACTTATATAAAATTTGAATGAGGCAAGCATAGTACGGAAAAATTTGCAATTTTCCAAGTTACATGTATAAAGGGGCATAAATCTTGAACGATAAGTAACTTACTAACAAAATTTAGTCTTTGTCTGTCACTGTGTGATGTGGTGCTTAGCATTAAGTTTGAGTTTCATAAAATTTGGATGAGGCAAACTTAAGTTAGTTCACTGAAACAACAAATTTCCAACTTTCCAAGTTATAAAGGGGTGTTACTCTATACGATAGGGTAACTCTTAATGTCTTGTTGTCTACTGCTGGGGCACTCAAACTAATTTTGGCATCTGAAAGTCTCTTTAAAAACTTTTCATATAAGTGGTTTTAAACTAGGTTTTTTTACTATCACTTTTAAACTCCCTTAGCACCTTAGCAGTAAAAAAAAAACACATAATGCATTATCTTTATTATAACAACCTTATGATATAAAATGTCAAAATAAGCAAACAAGAAGTTCAACTAGTGTAATGAACAAGACCTTTTTTGATTATCTCAAAACAAATTGAATAAAATAAACTTACTACATAAGTTGTAAATCCTATAGTGATCTTTGTGTTTTGTGTTGAAAAATCTGGCTACTTCCTGCAATAAATTGTAACTTAATGTTAAATAAAGGATATGGTGTATTCATTGTGACACAAAATCACTACACACATGCAAGAAAGTTTCTGAATTAAATTAAACCAATGATAGACATATTTTCAAATTGCCTCATTGTACCTTTCATAACATTTCTTACATCACTTGTGAAGTTGTGTAAAATGAATATGCATGCATCTGTAGCAAAGACACAACCAATTTTCTTTCAATAATTTAGTGTACATACAGTACTCCGCCATAAGTATTTGTAAAAACAACAATTGCAGTCACGTCATGGAAGGGTAAGCAAGTTTTTGTGATCATCTCTATGTAACAATGTTAATGCCAGAATTTTTTCTAATTAATTCATATACAATTTACATATTGAAACCTGTATATAAAGGTTTCAGGGGCCTCAGTGGCCAAATTGACTGTAGTTGTTAACTACATCTTTTCTATGATAGTTCTATACAAGAATAATTAGAAAAATTACCTCTACAGGGTTCCTATACATGGCCATCATTCCTTTCGATGGGAAAGACATGGCAATAACTCTCTCTGGAATAACAAAACAAATATTAATAATAAAACGAAATGCTCAAAGTCACATGAAACCTCAAATTAAAAAAAAATGATTCATATGTTTTTTTATAACTAAATGGATAGTTTTCATTATAAAACTTATGTACAAATACTTTTTACTGAAGAAAATTCATTAATTTGTCCACATTTAGAAGAAGTTTACTTTTTTTTAATTGCTTGCTTCCAGGAAGCAATTTGCCGAAATATTTTCTGTATGCAAGTGACCTTAGCCCGACCCTTCTCATAAAAATCCGGTGATCACAATACACATGGATCTGTCATTGAAATAAACTATTATCTGATTGTTCATGTTATACACATGCTCAATATCCATGCTTCTTTGTTGATTGTTTATTATAAGGTGAGTAGGTGACAATCGGTAAACTACGGCTTCAAAACACGACAAATAATTAGCTGCCATATTTTCACAACATAACATACAGAGAGGGGAAAAAATTGACAATTATACAATATGTTTGCGTAATAAATTATATAATCGTGCACAGAAGACTAAGTTTATGATATATACATGCATTGGTTCAAGAATTTGATACAATTTTTTTTCACCAGTCGATTCATATGACTTTAAATTGTACATAGTACTGAAGATGACCTTGAATTGTTATCAACAAGCTTTCCATGAGAATTGTCCCCTACCTTTTAAAATTCATTGTACTGGAACAAAATGCTAACTTGATCTATTACTTCTCATGGTGTAAACTATATAACAGTTATCAAGTCAATATCATCAAGCACGACAGATAAAAGTGTTGAAAACAGATTATTTGAGGGAATCCAAGGACCATTACTCTGCACAAAATCATCAGACGAAAACAAAATTTTAATTTTTATCTGTATCTTCTGTCATGATAAAACTATATACCAATCATCAAATTAATATCTTCAAGCACAAAGAAAAAAGTGTGGAAAAGTGATTTGCAGGACTGACGAATGAACAGATAGACAGACAGACAGAGTGCAAACCTTAATGCCTGTCTTCATTGGCAGGGGAGTACTAAAGAAGATGCATTAGTGAAGTTGGAGCCAGTTAGCTTTTTACATCAATCCTGGTTGGTGGTGAGGAAAAGATTGGCAGCTTTTAACTTTTCTTGTGAAATAAAGTCAAATAAGCTGTACATGAACTAAATAATTGTAAAATTTAAGCAATTTCTGTAATTTAGTTCTTATTTCATTTCAATATTACCTTTATTTCTCCTATTAGTTCAACAAAAAAAAAGGACATTAACAAAAATGTATGCTTCTTTCGGAGGCAGATTGTGAGCTTTAATGAACGGTGACCCCATCTTTGTATTTCATTTTTCTATTAAGTATATGATAAAATCCATTTATGGAAATATATAGCGAAATCCTATATTTAAAAAAAATAAATTTATACCCGTGCCCCCCTTAAGCAAGAAGTATGTACATATTTTAGAATATGTTAAGTGGGTTCCTCAATGCTAGGAAAATATCAGATTGAGTTATCTTTCTTTATTTGGGTGTGCTCCAACTTTCTGTCATAACGTTTTCTCCCTGAAACTACAGTAAATATTGTAAATTGTGCCCAAGTTGTCGTATGCACATTTCTTCAAATATAATTACCGACTGACTGATTCTATTTGAATGAAATAATGTTGATGATCATTAATGACCCATCGGATAAACGGATTACCCATAACAACAATTATGACACCAGCTGTAACTGTTAATTAGCTTGGGGTTGTAAACAGTCATAAACTTTTCGCCAGGTAAAATATAGTAATTAGTGGATCATATCAATATGAACAAAATAATATACAATTGATCTTCAAAAAAGGTAGGGTGCCCTGGAAACTGTAAAAAGGACACAGGGCGGCACTCTAGAAAGGGCGGGCGCGGCACCCTCTGAAAAAGGCCTAGCTGGAACACTGTTCATCAAGAGTCATTTTGACCATATCACCATGTTTGAATCATATTCTCTAACATGTCTTTCTGAAATTTACATTTATCATTAACCTGAAAATTTTTAATTCATGTCCAAATATTCTACCTGTAATGTAACAAAGGTCAAGGTCAAACCCATCCTTTTGATATCTTCTTTTATTCTGTGAGATAACCCTTCTTGATGCAGCAGCTACATGTCTTTTCTGTTGAACCATTATATACAGTATCCTTAATATTCTGATTATTCGGAACACTCGACCAATAACAAGAAGTCTGTAATGTAAATATTATTTTAATAGACCAGGCCAATAATTTAACATCAAGGTGCCTAATTAAAAACCAGATGCTCCGCAGGGCGCAGCTTTATACGACTGCAGAGGTTGAACCCTGAATGGTTGGGGCAAGTATGGACACAACATTCAAGCTGGATTCAGCTCTAAACTTGGATTGTGATTAAATAGTTGACACAGCATAGGTTTCGGACACAGAATGAATGTGGTCTAATGAACTTAAAATATTTTTTTTTTACTTTGAGCAATTCACTATGCTGTTGAATATTAATCCTCTCAAAAAAATGTTTGAAGAAATTTTCTTTTTATTTATGAAATCTGAAATGAGAAAAATTTAACCCCCCCCCCCGCCCCATTTTTTTTCACATCCCCCTTTCCCTTTTTCCAAAACTGATCTCAATTCAAATTTCTAATGGAGTTTGCAACAATAACTACTCATTTAAATACATCATAAAATATTAAAATGTAACAAAAGGTGCTTGTTATCACTGAATGGTAAAGATTGTTTTAATTTATCAGTCGGTAGTAAAAGTGAATATACATTGTATATTGTATAAAACAATGATTCAAGTTGATTCAACTACTATTCTGGACAAAGAAAGATAACTCCAATCAATTGAAAATTTCTTGCTATTGCACAATATTGTGCAATTAGATATTTCTTGCTATTGCACAATATCGTGCAATTGAAAATATTTGCTATTGCACAATACTGTGCAATTGAAGATTTCTTGCTATTGCACAATACTGTGCAATTGAAAATTTCTTGCTATTGCACAATACTGTGCAATTGAAGATTTCTTGCTATTGCTGAATACTGTGCAATTGAAAATTTCTTGCTATTGCACAATACTTAATATAATAATTTTGGATCCTGATTTGAACCAACTTGAAAACTGGGCCCATAATCAAAAATCTAAGTACATGTTAAGATTCAGCATATCAAAAAAGCCCAAGAATTCCTTGTGTTTAAATTTCATTGATTTCTATTTACTGATACTAAAGTTATTGTGTGAAAACCAAATATAATGCTTATTTGGGCCCTTTTTTGGCCCCTAATTCCTAAACTGTTTGAACTGAAACTCCCAAAATCAATCCCAACCTTCCTTTTGTGGTCATAAACCTTGTGTCAAAATTTCATAGATTTCTATTTACTTATACTAAAGTTATGGTGCGAAAACCAAGAATAATGCTTACTTTGGCCCTTTTTGGCCCCTAACTCCTAAACTGTTCAGACCTCAACTCCCAAAATCAATCCCAACCTTCCTTTTGTGGTCATAAACCTTGTTTTTAAATTTCATTGATTTCTATTTACTGATACTAAAGTTATTGTGTGAAAACCAAATAAAATGCTTATTTGGGCCCTTTTTTGGCCCCTAATTCCTAAACTGTTTCAACTGAAACTCCCAAAAACAATCCCAACCTTCCTTTTGTGGTCATTAACCTTGTGTCAAAATTTCATAGATTTCTATTTACTTAAACTAAAGTTATAGTGCGAAAACCAAGAAAATGCTTATTTGGGCCCTTTTTGGCCCCTAATTCCTAAAATGTTTGGACCAAAACTCTGAAAATCAATCCCAACCTTCCTTTTGTGGTCATAAACCTTGTGTTAAAATTTCATAGATTTCTATTCACTTTTACTAAAGTTAGAGTGCGAAAACTAAAAGTATTCGGACGACGACGACGACGCAGACGACGACGCCAACCTGATAGCAATATACGACGAAAAATTAAAATTTTTGCGGTCGTATAACAAAGGTTTTTGAAATACTAGTATTGAAATTTGTTCTTTTTCTTTTTTAATCCATTGCCTGTGCTGCAATTTATTTTGCAATGGAAATCACTCATGATTCTCATTGATAAATATCAAAGATTGACATTTGTACCAAAACCTAAAGCTGTTTTCCCTCTTGCTCTGTACAGGTTAAACTATCTGCTTTGTTGGAATATTCAGTCAAGCCCACAACACAAAATTAATTTTGAATAAATGTGTACTTCAATATGAAATGTGTTGTCTTTATTTTTTAGCAAATAAATATAAAAAAAACAAACTATTAATATTTTGGTCTTTCTTTACTGATCACTATGTTAGGTGTGATATAATGACGGCTTACTAACCTTGCATAGTTAGACTGACAAGATTTTGAATCTGCCAGAGCTACAAATACCATGTCAACAATGAATGAAACTACAACAACTATCCCATCAATAACATCAATTATACTCTGGAAAAACTGCCTCCTGAAAAAAAACCAATAAAAAATTAAATACTGCATCAACTATCCCATCTATAACATCAATTATACTCCGGAAAAACTGTCTCCTGAAAAAAAAACAATAGAAAATTAAAAAGTACATAAACTATCCAATATATTACATCAATATATTGAGAAAAAAAATGCCTCCTGAAAAACAGAATTTAGATACATTGTACTACATTTATAACATCATTTATACTCCTGAAAACAGAAAATCAACTATCCCATCTATTACATCAATTACCCAGTATACTAAATTACAAGGAAACTTAATACATTACAGGCTATTATTTGAACTTGGAATTATTATCAATTATGGAATTTACATAATTTCTTGGTTTGAAATTTTTTTCATAAATTCCATGTTTATTCTATACTTTAATGTTCTGTGCTGTGCACAACACTTTCTATTACAAAGAAGATAGTACATTTTCAATAGAATGTACTGTGCTGCGCACAACACTACCTATACAAAATACATTGTATGGAAAGTGTTATGAACAGCTCAAAACATTATAATACCAGATAAACATTGAATCTATTAAAAATTTCAAGCACAAGAAATTATGCAAATTCCATAATTAAAAATAATTCCAAGTTCAAATAATAACCTGTTACATGTAAAAATGATTGATCTGCCATGATTTTCAATCCAGACCAAGACATTAGAAGAAACAAATTTCATCCAAATTAATATTGACATTGTTTTTGATTGCATACATGCAATTTTCTATACAATTTACATGTCCCAAGGACATAACTCTGAAAAAAAGAATGTATAGGTGCTGATTTTGGAACTGGTTCCAGATATTGCTTGAGATAATTTTATAATAATCCTACATGAAAACTAGGGTCTATTTAATACAACTTTTCATATAAATTATATTTCAAAGGGGCACATGCCCTTTTAAAATAGATTCTTGGCAATGATTTTGAAACCTTTGATTTGAATTTCAAAAAAATGTGCAAAGAATCATATTGGTGAGAGTGTTCATAAGACTGGATGGATAAAGATGCCAAATTTTCTAACCCAACATAGCAGTGCTTAGGGGACATTAAAAGAAAAGCATTCCAATTAGCACTGCTGATGCACATTTTCGAAGGCAACAACTCCAATATAATTTTTTTTTTATAATTCTGCATAAATATCCAACAAATAAATTTATACAACCATAAGATATTCAAATAGATAGGAGAAATTGGAATGTGTTAGTGACAGATATCTACCACTTAATTGTGAGTGTCTCATTCATTGTTGGCAATCATACATCTCCTTTTTTTTTATTTTTATAAAATAAAACCAGGTGCTCTGCAGGTCGCAGCTTTATACGACCGCAGTGGTCGAACCCTGAACAGTTGGGGCAAATTTGGTCACAATATTCAAGCTTGAAACTGTCTGAATTTGGATTGTGATCAAATTTTTGACATAATATAGGTTTTTGTCACAATATAAATGTGGTCAAAGATCTAACAAATCTATTGCACAATACTGTGCAACTGCACAATACTGTGCAACTGAAGATTTCTTTTTTAAACTTTTGAAAACAAGCAGTGTAAGGGAGGTAATCAAGTAATCAAACATATATATAACAGCAGTCTTCACGCTGAACTGCTAAATCTACAGGCCCACAGCTCAATTTTTGAAAATTTATAATTAGGTTCTGTTGGCCTGTAGGTCTGATTTTTACAGGCCCGGGAGCGGGCGTGAAGACTGTAACAGTATTCTTTAAATTTTAATTGCATTACCTCCCTTACACTGCTTTTAAATTGTCTAAATTGTCCTTCAACCAGAAAACCCCTTGTTTTCCCCCTTTTTTGCCCCTAATTGCTTAATGATTTGGGCCATAGACCCCCCCTCCCTTCCCCCCCCCCCCCCAAACCATCCCTTTGTAGTATGGACACTTGTGGTATAATTTCAGGGAGGTATATACACTTGAACACAAGTTATTGACTGAAAACTACAAAAATGCTTATTTGGGCCCCTTTTTGACCCCTCACTTATTGAAACCCCTCCCTCCCACCTTGGAGCAAGAACCCCAAAACTCAATTCCAGCGTTTCCTTTGTAGTAAGAAACCTTGTAGCATAATTTCAGAGAGATCCATTCACTTTAAACCAATTTTTTGCCTGTAATCTAGAAAAATGCTTCTTTTTAGCCCTTTTTTGCCCCCTTATTCCTAAATGTTCAGGGGTATCAATCCCAAACTAAATCAAAGCCTTCCCTTTGTTATGTAGAACCTTGTGGTACTATGTCAGAGAGATCCATACAGATATACATAAGTTATTGTCCAGAAACTACAAAAATGCTTGTTTTTGGCCCCTTTTTGGCCCTTAATTCCTAGACTATCTGCCCCATAACCCTTAAAATAAATCTCAATCTTCTACTTTATGGTATGAACAATGTGGTTCAATATCAGAGCAATTGAAATACTTCTTGTCCTGAAACTAGATAAATACTTGTTTTGGGCCCCTTTGGTCCCCTTATTTCTAAACTGTTAGAACCATAATCCCCAAAATCAATCCCAACTTTCCTTTCTGGTAACAAATATTGTGTTAAAATTTCATTGATTTCTATTTATTTATACTACAGTTTTTATCCAGAAAACCATCCGTCTTCGGACGACGTGATACCAATATACGACCAATTTTTTTAAAATTTTAACTGTTGTATAAAAATGCTTCAGTACCTACTGTTATAATAGTTAGAAGTGCAAAGCAATTATTCGAAATAAACTTATGTAATAGATAAGGAAATAGATTTACTAATAATCTTTTGTTTACTTAAAAAATCATTTCTGTTTATTTAAATCTAGTCTGACAAGTGTCAAATTAATTTTTATAGCAAAACATCCTTGGGCAGGGGTGCATTATTGTACTACTAATTATATAACCCAGGTGAGTAGGGTGCAATACAAGCAATCTATAAAAACCTCTTAGTGCCATATCACCTACGCAAATTTAAACACAAAAAAGTACACCCATTTCATATGAGAAAATTTTGTTTTATGTGTGCACTTGAAATGAAAATCTTATCTATTCAAAACATTGACAGAAAAAAAGCTTTCTTTACTTAAATTCTTACATTTGCACATGTCTTTGTAAGCTGATTTGGTAGGAGGTATTTATTCACATTTAATTCTTTAAATATTTGAAAAAAGGTTAAAAATGTAGGATGCTTATCAATCATTCAAAGGTATTTTACTTTTATAAAGATCTTAAATCATAATTGGAGCAGAAATATTTTTTATGTCAACCATTGATAATCTGCAGAAATAGATATAAAGGTTGTATGTACATAATACAATAAGTCCTGTGCAAACACTTCACAATTAATTGGAGTAAAGAACTAAATATAAAAAAATGAAGTAATATTTAACTTTTTAAATCTCAGCACTTTTTAGTAAATGAAACCAATTTAAGTGTTTTATTATCAATATCTTAAAATTTACATAAGCTCAAATATTTAATAGTTCATAAGTACAAATGTCCCCTCTATGGTCAATTAATACACACAAAAAATTGCATTATACAAAAACAAATGCACTAGAACAGAAGCTATGGTTTATTGAGAGCAGTCATTCAGTATCACATGTATTACCAATGGCTGTATTTCACTGAAGAAAACAGTGGCCATGGACTCATAGCAAGTTACTGCTGTTTGAACACTAACCTTAACACTTACAAATGTACAATGCTCAGGGATAGAACTTAAGACTTTGGCAATGGTATCCCACAGCTTAAATTTTGTAGCCCAAATACATAGTCCTATACAAGAAAAGCAGAAATTTCAGTAGCCCACACCAAATTTTAGGGGCCATTTGCCTGTGGGCCCCTGCTAATTTCATACCCTGATGCTGAATTGTTTTCTGAAAATGTCTTAACTTTTGTTTATTTGCAAAAATATGCAAAGTACATGCAAATTAGCTTTACCCTGCTGCTGAGGCATATTGATTCCTTTAAATCTCAGATAGTGGATCATGGGGCAGGGTGGACAAATCATATTGAGGTGCTGCAACCATTTGTCAAATATCAAAATAGATATAGAAAGATGTGGTATGAGTGCCAATGAGACAACTCTCCATCAAAGCATATATATGTCAAATGGCAATAAAAGAAATTCTGAATTCTTGATCACTTTTGGTATTTAGAGTTTCCTCTATGTTTTGTACTTTTCAAGATATATTGTAAGAGTCAATTACAAAATTGATTAGTAACAAGAATGTGTCCATAGTACACAGATGACCCACTCACATTATCATTTTCTATGTTTCAGTGGACTGTGAAATTGGGGTCAAAACTCTAATTTGTCATTAAAAGTAACAACACTTGGTCAGCACCTCATAAGTAACATTCATGCTATGTTTGGTTGCATTCCATTCAGTGATTTTCAAGGAGAAGACTTGTATGCATTTCCCATAGGGTTCTACATAAACTAAGTCCCCTGCTGGTGCCCATCTTGGATGATGGATCGACTACAAAGTAACAACACTTGGTCAGCATCTCATAAGGAACATTCTTGTTATGTTTCGTTTCATTCCATTCAGTGGTTCTCTAAAATAAGAAATTTGTATGTATTTTCTATAGGGTCCTATGTTAAACTAAGTCCCCTACCTCCCCTGCTGGCGACCATCTTTGATTTTGGATTGGCGACAAAGTAACAACACTTTGTCAGCACCTCATAAGGAACATTCATGCTATGTTTGGTTTCATAACATATTCAGTGGTTCTCTAAAAGAAGACATTTGTATGTATTTCCAATAGGGTCCTATGTTAAACTAAGTCCCCCCGCTGGTGGCCATCTTGGATGATGGATCAGCTACAAAGTAACAACACTTGGTCAGCATCTCATAAAGGACATTTATACTATGTTTTGTTTCATTCCATTCTGTGGTTCTCTAAAAGAAGACATTTGTATGTATTTCCAATAGGGTCCTACATAAACTATGTCCCCTGCTGGTGGTCATCTTGGATGATGGATCGACTACAAAGTAACATCAGTTTGTCAACACCTCAAAAGGAACATTCATGTCATGTTTGGTTCCATTGCATTTAGTGGTTCTCTAGACAAAGTTCAAAATGTAAAAAGTTAACGTCGACAATGGACGACGAAAACCAACAAAGACGACAAACGACAAGTGATGAGAATAGCTCACTTGGCCCTTAGGGGGAAAAACGAAGCACGTACATTGAACCAAACACAAGAAAACAAGAAATAAAACGTCAAAACACAAAAACACTTCAAATAAAGAGGCCAAAAACATTGCATGAAAATAACGCTTTACCACCCTCTTATTGTAATTGACAGTTTTTGTGGATAGAGGGAAAACTATTATTATATTTTTGAGCTGTTAGGTGTATCTCTATTTCAATGAATGCTACATTACTCCTGCATTGACAAAATTTATATATTTATGTAGCATATATACATTTGTAAGAATAGAAAAGTCTGCAATTGCTATGGGATAATAAATAGAAATTAAACAGTAATTAGAATGAGGCCCACAATTACTATGAAGTAATTATATGAAATTTGTACAACTACTTGATAAGCTGTTAGAGATTTATTACAAGTCACATTTTTAACATAGAAACATCAATTAACAGGACAAAACATAAATTATTCCACCAATGAACAATTCCAATACATATGTTTATGCCTACAAGAAGAAAAATTGTTAGGATATATATATCTGTTTCAATGTCTATATAAATTAAGCGGTGCTACATTGCATATGAATTATCTAAGAATTTCTTACCCTTCATAAAACAATCTGGCAAAGACTTCCAGGAGGAAGAGACTGATGATAACATGTGATATATTCTCTAAAGTATCGTCACTGCTACACTCAGAACCAGCTAAGTCTATAATAACCAAGGTAAAGTCCAATAATATCAGTAACATCAACACTATACGGAACACAGGATGTTCTATTACTCTTTTTACAGAGGCCTGTAATGATCTACAAATATACAAAACAAAATTAGTTACATTTACATAACAATTAAACCAGTTTTTCTGTTATTCTCTTTATAGAGGTCGGTAATGATTTTTAAATATAACACCATACATGTAACTTATGATAGGAAACAAGATCTGCAGCAATTATTATTTATTTATAAGAATTATATTAAAGTGTATAGAAAATTTGTTGAACATTTAAATTTATGGTTCACCTAGGGCCATAATCCCTAAAATTTACAAAAACTATTACCCTACAAAAATGCAAAAATGTACAAATTATAATATAGACAATGAAATTCTTACTGACTGAGGGAAAGCTGTTGTTTGGCTGATGGATCATCAATATATTCAACACCTTGTTTTGTTTCTGTGGAGTATATTTTCAAGGTTCCTATGTCATCCTGGTCTTTGTCAACTTTAATGTGGACATCTTTAATATTAGATGATGTTTCATCTACAGCCTGCAGATCAACAGAAGTATGAGCATTTGATGTTTGGTCTTCTCCAAACCTTTCATAGTTATTCATTTTGTGAACTTTGTCTGAAAAGATGAAAGAGAAGGACTTGTCATTCTGTCATGTTTGTAGAGACAATATCTTTAATGTGAACTTTGTATCAACATCATATATGTATATGCAAAATTAAAAAGCTGCAAAACAAAATTATTTTATTGACTGTAGCTAGTATGTCATGTACATACTAATGTCAAAAAAATAATGCAAATGCATGTATACTTAACATATGGTATAAGTCCTCACATTATATACATGTATTTGTAAAAATTGGATCTTCTCTGATATACATCAGGGGTGTGGAAATGCTATGCCCGACTCGCCCGACTCGTACATTTTAACACACGGACAAGTAATTATTTTTGTCTTGGTTGCCCGTGGACAAGTAAAATAATATACATGACAAACTTCAAATTCAGCAAAAATATAGGATTAATTTCAAAACGTATAAAGATGTTTAATTTATGTAAAAGAAACCAATAATCAGCGAATAAAAACATCAATGTTCATGACGATAAATATTACATAACTCCGGAAATAGATCGATTACCAAAATGAGTAAAAATAAGTATGCAAACCCGAGTCGCGTAATATTGCATTGGCTTTGTCCATTGACCCGGGATCGTCGATTATATTTTATCCACTATTCACCGGAAGTGTCAATTCTTAAGATTTTGAATCGAGATTCAGATTGATGAATACTTTTAAAATAAAACATCGGGCAAGCAAGACAAAAAGAATGACGAATCGAAAGCATGAAACGCAATCGGAGATGGTCAAGGTGTAAAAAAAAAAAAAAAAAAACGGAAGCGAGAATATCGGATATCGTGAATATCAGATTATCCCTTGGAAAGAAATTCAGATAATAAGTTTTGTTTTTGTCTTATTTATAGATCAAAGGCAACCTTATGTGTTGTCTAAGTGGTAAATAGAAGTGTTTAACTACCAAAAAAAAAAAAAAACAAGTGTGTCAGTTGCTAGAAATAATTAGTTAATCTATTACTTAGTTTCCATTTCTTGACTCACTGTCCTCTAAATTTAGTATATTATGTAGTGTACCTACTGGCTACAATTTTTTATTAAAAAACAATACTGAAAACTTTACATGTCATTTCATTTAGTTGGTTTGCTTTTGAGTTTCTGTCCCATTGATGTTATAAACCCATTTCCAACATTCCTAAAATTTTACACCTATATATAAACCAATTGATTTCACTGATTTGTTTGGGATGCAAAACAGTGCTAAGAATCATATATTAACTAAACAATAAAATACTACAATATTTATTGGGACCATCAGGGCAAGTAACTTTTTTTCCGGACAAGTAAAATTTACAGTTTTACTTGCCCAGGGACAAGTACTCACAACAAATATTTCCACACCCCTGTACATGTAACTACAGGTAGTCTAGTATGAAAGACTCTAGTGTCCCTCGTCTAGCTTTATGTACATGTATATCTTCAACAATGGACATCTCAAACATGTCAGACTGAGTCCGACTAGAAGAAAATTCATGACAAAAAAAAAAATTTGTTGATATTGCAGATTATTTTTTCTGTTTACAGTTTTTCACAAACTACAAAAAAGCTTTCCAGACTATCTGTCCTATGAATAAAATACTAACAATTTCAGCAAAATTTGCCTCTATCGTATATCTTTGTAGTCACCAGTTTTTTTGTACTCACACTCCAAATTCAACCAATCAAAATGCTTGATTTCATGTTTTGAGCATGATTTTTGTACTCCAAGCACTAAGCAAAGTTTTATGACTTCAACCCCTTGTCTTGCTGATCAGACTTCAACCCCTTGTCTTGCTGATCACATTTGCTATTTATCATTAATACTAAAATTAAAGGCATGCAGATTATAACAATTCTCCCGAGTTCAAAGTTGGGTGTATAACAATTCCTTTTTGAATTATTTAATATTATATAAAACAATCCCTGCATGAGGTTACCAATTGAAGGAAACAGAAATTTAACAATAACGAACAGTTAGTCTGATCAACCCCTCCCCCTTTTCAGCTGTTCTCACTCTCAGGCAGGCAGTGCACATCTCTTTTTCTTAAATTGAATTTTATTAACAATTTTCCTGTTTTGTTTGACTTCTCTGTGTTATTAATTCAATAATTCCAAACTAAATTACTGTATAACATTTAAAGACAATGTGAAGGAAAGGGGGTGGATGCTTGAAAAAAAAATCGTCTGCTAAAACTTTCTTTGTATTGTATTATAAGTTTCAATTTATGATAGCATTTGTTAATGTTATGTTTCCCTGGTCTCTACCTTAGATTTTTAAGTAAATTAGTAAACTGCGGGCAATGTTCTTTAGCCCATGATGTTCTATACGGTCTTTTCTTGGTCCAAAAACTTTTACTAGTTTACAATCAGTTAATAATGTCTAAACTCCTTTCATTGGATAAATCATTGAATCATAAACCAATCATAGTTCATTTCACATACAAACTACTTAAAAGAAAAAATCATATCGGACACATCTCCGGAAAACGGATATCTTACTGAAAATGGGTGGTATGGGAGCACGTATGGGAGTCTAAAATAAAAATGATAGAATTTGTTCATAATTTACCAAAACGTAGTATTTATCGAAATATGTTCAAAAATACAATAAAAATGACAAGTCACCGCACATTTTCTCAAGCTACAGGTTGTGACAAAATGACACATTTTGTATAAAAAAAAACACCATTTTGTGATTAGAAACTAAACAAAATGATAGAATTAATAATTTAGGAAAAGATAGCTTTAAGACAATTCTTTAAGAATATCTAAAGAAAAGATAGGGTCACCGTGCTGTTTTTTTCTGTCTTAAATACAAAATAGAAAAATTCCATGTAGACATCTTCAGAAAATGAACTGTTTTAGAGTTACCACCCCTTAAAATGTCCCATTTAAAAACATTTAAAAAAAAATCTACATTTATAAAAATATTCTTATAATTGGTTCTTTTGAATGGAACTTCACCTTAAATATCTGGCATTTCTGCATCAAATTTTGCTTACTTGATTATGATAGATAATCTGGACAGTTAGGTTCTCCGTTTTTTACAATCCAAGATGACGAAAGACACCCATACCACTTTAATAAAAAAAGATGTTTCAATATGCAATATTGAAAAGATAGTCAATTATAAAATGCTAGTGCCAAAAAGTGTAAAGTACTACTTATTTAAAACAGAGACTTATCTAAATGCTGTAAAATATTTTGAAACTAAAAAACACCTCCCGCCATTGCTAATTATAGTGCTCATAAATTATATATATCGTAATAAATAATTTGTAAATTTTTTTAAAGCTGAAATTCTTTTTCTGATGGAATGTCTAACAGCAACGACAAATACTGTTAAATTCTGCTCTCAAATATGTTATAATTTTACTGAAAACATGATCGTGTAATAGAGGCATACATTAGTCACCTTACACATTTATTCTTTTTGTTTTACTTGCATCATATGTTTTCTTGTAAAATAAACTTTAAGTTAGCATAGAAAGTCCCTGGTTTGCCCGTAAAAGGGTACATATGATTCCTTAATTTGCTATTCAGTTAACAAAAATAATTCAGTATACCCCTATTGACTGAATTGTTTGAAAATACTTTCTTGTAGTATGAAATTATCTTTGAACTGAAAGAACGGGAAACTGCTAATCTCTGGAACCGTTTTCTGACACAACTCTGTTACGGTGACTGTTTCAAATATGTTACACACTCGATTATCAAAGTAAAAGAATATTTTTTTTCGTTTTTAGCTTAAACCAATGAAACACAATTAGACACTTAGAAACGAAAATATATATTGTATGCAAAAAATCTCTAAAAAAAACTACAATACACAACAGTACATAGTCTAATCATATAAACACTAAGTCGCAGTTAGAAGCAGAACAAGAACATGTTTCATTACAAAGTAAGGGTCCACATGGGGCATACATAGAATGTATGTATTAGAAAAGGAATTGACTCAGCATAGATACATAAAATTTAAATACACAATCACGATACAATTAAACTGTACTAAAGCCCTTGGTTTATAGTATATAATATACATGTAGTTACACGAAAAATAAATAGAGTTAACTCATATAGACTGATAAATTTCTAAACAGCATTAAGGATCTGATTGTCTTCACAGCCTAATAAATAGATGCATTTTTGCTGATTGTCCAGCCCAGACAGAGAAGTTATATTACGATACATAAGTAACCTTCAACGATCGATATGATCTTAATCTCCCCGACTTTAGACAAACTTGGGATGATTTCAACAAAGACTTTCCCGAAAGTCTGCCATCAACATCGCGTTTTGTAATAGAAGTCTGAATCCAATGTTGTATAATTGGCATACAATATATATACTGAGAAATATCAGAAACGTTTTTAAAAGACTTGAAAAATACCAAAACATTTCATTTATTTAGAATAGATCAAAACCAGCTTTAACATAGAATAGAGAAACGAAACGGTGAATGTGTCAAATAGACAACATCCCGACCATATACTATATATATATAGCAGAAAACAGCTCAATGCCATCATGCCATGTTTCTTCAACGCACCCGAGCCGGCTTCTCGGCTCGCGCTAAAAAAAACTACTTCAGCGAAATGGACGGCACACTAAACTCTTAAATATACAGCAATTAATGAACCTAAAATTAAATTTAAACAAAACACACACACAAGAATAACAAGGTCTAGAGGTTGCTAACTAGGAACAAGTAAAAAAAAATATACCGGAGAATTTGACTCATTTTGTATCATATTTAGCCCCTTTTTTCTTCATTTTTTTTGGAAGGATTAAAGGGGGTTTACAAAATATGGTGTTAAACTATCGGGCACGTTCCAGCCAATTTAAACTTAAATGCATGTATATATATGTAATGGTATATAAACAAATTATAGAGTGGGTCAGTGGTTGTGTGGGTGTTTGCAATTTTGAAATGAATATGATATTAATATCTATAGTAAGGTACTGATTACACTGGACAAAATTGATTTGTGGTCGTTATATTAATTAAACTTTGCTGGGAGTCATTCGTAAATGAAAACCACTCGTTACATTACTAATACTTTTAATAGCTCAATAAAGATTAAAGTCCATTACTTTTTTTCGATGTTTAATAACTGCTTTTATGTTTATATCTTTATTAATTTTGTCGGGTGAAAGACGAATCAATGTTGAAGGTATCCACAAACAATTTTTCTATTAAGTCAAATTTGTTTTCTTTCTTTAAGCATGTGCAAACAAATGAAGACAGGGTTTATCAAGCAGTCATCATAAATAAAAAGATCTATCAAAGGTGTCTACCTGATAGGTGAAAGAAATCGTTACGTACCTTCTCAACCAAAACTTTTTTATCTTATATATATGGAGTTGATATTCCACTCTATTGGTAATATTTAGTCAGTTTGTTCGATGGTATGCTACAGTTCATAGTTAACTTTTTTAGTTGCAATAAGGTAAGATAGCTTACTAATTGATATATTTTCAAAGTGGACAAAAAGTTTCAAGAGGAAAATATTTGGTTTAGAGGGTTAATATTTTTTTCCTGTACGTAATGCACTAAATGTGTAGCGACAGATCTAAGCTGGTTTCAGAACGTAATAATATATTGGCTAAGATGGAGATCAAATATCCTATTATTGAAAATTGAACTTAACAAAAGTTGTTTTCTTTTGTGTGTCATGTAAGAAGTTTAATTATTGTATTAAAACAAATGAATTTTAAAAATAACATGTTGACAATGTACTTTGCATAAATATCACGTATTTCATGTTTGTTTAGTTCTTAATATCTGTTAAATCTTAGTAACTTACTGGGTCTGGTACGTTAGAGAAAAACTAGATGATTAATGGTTTGATATAATATATAGGTTTTTTCTAATTTGATAACTATAACTCGTCAAACCAGAAGATTTCATCGATTCATTATATATATATATATATATATATGTACAATTAAGTGATTGCAGATCTAAGATTGTCTCTATTGGAATTTTTTCAATGGTAACTTTTTTTACTTAGGGCGATTTAAAATATAATATATAGACACACCTGTTTTTTGTGGATTATTGTAGGTTGAGCTCTTTTGGGTACTTTTGTCGTTTGATTGTTGTCTCGTGAACGTATATATTCATTTTCTCTTATTCGTACAGATGGATTTATCCTCAGTGGCGGTTCCAGGGGGGATTAGAGGGTTTGTGTTCTGTTAAATTGTTCCTTTTAAAATTGTTATACGATGATGACTGATGTACCCATATTCTGACTATTTTATTTATTGTGTCTGTTTAGTTAACGCATCAATGTAAATATAACGGAAATTGATGAGACTGTCATCAAAGTGAGAGGGTTAGCGCTATAAAACCAGGTTTAATCCACCATTTTCTACATTTGAAAATGCCTGTACCAAGTCAGGAATATGACAGTTCTTGTCCATTCGTTTTTGATGCGTTTTGTTATTTGATTTTGCCATGTGATTATGGACTTTCCGAATTGATTTCCTCTAAGTTCAGTATTTTTGTGATTTTTACTTTTGATCCCCCATTTTTTGGGACGATCAATGCATTTAAATGTGGACATAAAGTTGGAACCCATCCTTTATCCTGGGTTGGGACCCTCCCCCTGGTTTAATCTGTGTTGAGACCCCTTTTGAAAATGACTGGACCCACCCTTGATCCCGTGTACATATATATCAAAATATTTGACAGGATAATTCTGGCACTTGCTTTCCTCTAAAAAAAAATGTTTAATTCACAACTGACTTTAAGGATGTTCGCTACTCAGTTTAAAAATAATGAGCTTTTTAAAAGACTGTTATAAATTGAAAGTACATAGATAAAGAAACAAAAAAAGCAGAAAAAAATGGAGGGTCCGTGTGCTTGTTTTCGAGATAAAAGGCGTTGAAAATTTGGCGGGAAATAAATCTCTCTAGATTTTTCTTTCACTTAACATTAACACCTTTTTTGTTTAAAAAACTATGAAAAAATAACAAGGATTTCACAAGATTTTGAAATATGGCTTTTTAAATAATATGTAATAGAAATATGAAAAGAAAATAAGGTGTTAGTGGGCAATTTTTTTCAATGTTAATACATGGATAAAACCAGGGGATTCCGAAAATCTGGCAAAAAATCAAAATGTTGAGGAGCAAACATCCTTAATTCACAAGAAAATCCACTATAACATCGAATATCATATTAATTCTGCCACTATAACATCGAATATCATATTAATTCTGCCACTATAACATCGAATATCATATTAATTCTGCCACTATAACATCGAATATCATATTAATTCTGCCACTATAACATCGAATATCATATTAATTCTGCCACTATAACATCGAATATCATATCAATTCTGATTCCATTATAATCATCGCCCTACAAGTAGACATAGGAGATTATTTAAATAAAAGTTTATTGAATTGAAATAAGGAAAGATTTGGATTTTTTTAGAATTAAATGAAGGAGCTGAAATCATTCTCTAACACATATTAAAGGTTCATTTTTACGCGTAGTTTTTCGTTCCTTCTTGTAATTGAGTTCAGAGTCGTGGGTTGTTGTTTTTGTTTTTGTTTTTATTTTTGCTTTTGAACTAAAATTATTCTTCGGTTTTTCATGGCAGCCAAAATCATTCCTGTTCACACTCAGAGATCTCACCAGTGGTTTCTCGCAACCTTTAGTTCAATTAAATCAAAATTTGAGTTCATCAAACATGTCTTAGACTGAACGACTTGTATGTAAACCTTATTTATCTTGTATACTCTACATACTCTTTTTTATTTTTTTATTTTCTTGTTTAACTGTTTTTTTCACTTAATTTGAGCAAGATCCTTGATACAGCGTAAACCGTTCCAACATTTGAGGACGATATACTAATATTCGACCTCTTTAAGCATGTTGATACAGCTTAACAGAATGTATAGGGCAAAACATCCTCTTTGTTTTTTTTTTGTTATGTTAACTGGATCTAAGAATGAAAAAAATGTTATACATCCCCCTTTTTTTAATTAAAATTCTAAATTCTTATTGGAAATCGCGACCAAAATAAAGATATCTTAATATTGCCAGGCGTAAAGATTATGACACATGACAAAAATTATCCATGAACCTTGTCTTCATATTTCAGTCATTCAGACCGTGTCAACTTTGAATAGAAATAGATTGATGTGCTGAATAACTGTGAAGTAATAGGATGACAAGTACAAAACGTTTAAAGCATTATAGATATACTTTCTCTCTTTATTTACAAAGAAAAAATGACATTCTATAGGGTGGTTATCTCTTATTCAAAACATCATCAAATACTTGTCAAATTTTATGACCATCATATTTCAACCTATTATGGTCGAATAAAATTTCTCATAGATAAAGTTATACGCCAATGCACATTTAAATCCTAGCCCTGTGAGATGCCTTATAACCGATCGGAATTTTGAAAAAAAGGAGGCAATACTTCGACGAAAGGATCATTTCTCACGTATCATTGGTTTTAACCGTACATGTACATATACACTGAATTTGATGATATACGCATGTACAGCAAGTCCACGTGTCTGGCACAAGTATGAGACTTCTGAGCCATCTATTAAATAACATGCATATTTACCTGTAGCTTAATTACAATAACGTAGGTAAGCACTTTAACTTCATATTTTTCAGATGTTTGATGGATCTATTAACTTTTGCCTAGAGCTTAAACAGATCACTCTATAGACTGCTTTCACCATATGATAAATTATAAACAAAAATGCTATATATATATATGTAATAGTTTTGGAATAAATACAACACTAAGGTTGCTATTTATTTATCTTTATGTTATTTTATTTTGCTTTACCATGTGCCCAGATTTCAACAAATGCCTTGACTAAACCTGCGATAGTCTGTTTGTCTCATCTCCGCTAGCCAAGGGTTACGATCCAGTCCCTCCTCCTCGCAGGAGGGTACTGGATCGTAACCGTTAGGTAGCGAAGATGATTTGTCTAAATTTATAATGAACAAAAATGCTTTTTGGGAGAAAAAAAGATAAAAAAAATATTGTAGGTGACAATTTCATCGGTAATGAGATCAATTATACCCTGCATAATATTTGTTCTAGGACATTTGTAGCAACTATTGTTGAATGCAAAAGAGCTAATTTTTGATACCCGAATCTGGAGATCGTTTGAATCGTGTAATAAGATGTTTTACTCGTTATTCCTCACAATAGACCTTTCGCCAACCATCGTTAAAAAAGAACACCAACAAGACGTTTCAAGGCTTCGGAGGTTTTCTAGTTGTTTCATGCACTTCATACCCTTTTATATTTTCCAATCAACCATAGCGACAAATTTTGCAATACCATAAACTTTTAATTCATAGTTTTCGAATATGGTAGCATACATTTTTCGCATTTTTAATAGCTAATCAATTTAATAATGTCAAATGAAATAATTTTAATCTATAAACCAAAATTAAAGTTTAATCAAAATCCCTATAGCCTTTGTGTAAAGCACTGGTTAGAAGTATAAATATTGTTTCAAATATTAAATATCTCCTTACATAAAGATAATTCCATTAAATAGACAATTGCTACCAGTACATTCTTTATATAAATGTGTATAAATAATCAAAACACTATTCACATAAGTTAAGACCTGTTATATTTTAGTCTAATACAATGTGTTAAAAAGGGTACTTCAAATTTTTCTTGTTTAATCGCGGACAAGTATATGGTAAGTTGACAAATCCAATATTCTGTTCAGGAGTTAACAATAAAACTATTAGATTTTTTATAAACAATTTTAAGCTTGTTTGAAAATCAGTTTAGATCACTACAGTAAGCTAAAGCAGTTTAAATGAAAAATTAGGTGTCACTCCTGCTATAATAAGAAATGAATTAAAATGATTTAAGCTTTACTTAAAAAAAAAAAAAACTATTGGGTGGCAAAGATTTAAACATTATCATCGGGGTTTTACACACTTTTTAGATCTGAGTGACTGAATAACAGATCTTTCTTATATTTATAGTCTGAGAGATTTATCCAGTGACGGTAGTCGTCCGCCTGAACCAAATTCTAGTGTACACGGCTTTAGTTCAGGAAAATGTTTTTCTTCAAAAGAGCACAAACCATGCACACAAATGTTATATTCAAATTTTGTCTTTGGCAATTCATAATTTTACTATAACAACTCTACAACAGAAACATGTGATTCTCAAACAAGAAAAACTCTCTCCGTATGTTGCTTTGCCTCGTCGAGTCTTCTGAAACGTTGAGCAAACATTCCTCTATATATGTCAGCTTGGTGTCATTCTATTCCATCCAGACCCCTTTGATGTATATTTATCATCCCAATCGGAGAGGTCTTGAGGAGTAACAAGTGTCTAACATGTGACTCGGTTAAGACACCAACTGTTTATCATTTTACCAATAAAAATAACACTTTTGGTACGGAGGACAATTTACAAGTTATCAATTACACGGATTACGCATATAAAAGATATAACACACAGGGGAATATTGAAGTAAATCATTTTTCAAAAAGGATAGAAATGACTTGATTGAATATAGATTAAAATCTGAAATACGGAGCTTGCTCTATGACATAGAATTTTTAAGTTTACGATAGACTTATTTAAATTAGTTTTCAACTTCATAAATGAGTGGATTTATCTCTTTTTGATATTTAATAAAGTTTGATTCACTCTGCCAATCTTGAGAAGTATGGTTACCTGTTTCTCAGTTTATTAACATGTTTAATGAAATGTAAAGAAGTCCGTTGATAGTTACACTTAAGCTGATAAATTCTATCAAACTACTGAAATATTTGCACGAGGTAACTTCGTTTAAGGTAAGATATTTATGGTTGTATATTTTTGTCAGTAAATTGATTTACAACCACAAGATGATTTTCAAACAAGAAGGTGTAAGAATTTTAATTATATATTTCGTCTTTGTGTTTCTAAGAAACGTTATTTATAAATCGATATTATTTAAGATAATGTTAAAATATTTTCATTGTCAGATATTTTATATAATATTTCATAAAATATTCATGTATATTGTATCATTGTCTTCTTTTTTCTATATTTTCTTCTTTTCGAAAGTACATTTTTTACCGTAAATCTGCTTCTTATGGAATAATTTCTATTGACAACTGAGGTACTATCAACATATTCTGTAATGATACAGAAATGTTCTGCATTATACACTCAGAAAAAAGTTTTCCTTACATAAAAATTCCAATTTTTTATACATTTATGTTTTTTACTCATAATGTCTTCATATGATTTTGATTTATGTTTAAACGATTAGAACTCATATTGTTCAAACGGCACCATAGTCGAATTAAGCATTGCCATTGTTTTTTGAAAGATAGGTATATTTATCCCATTTCCCCTGCAACTGCAGCATTTAGAGTATTGCAGCATTTGGAGTATTTTAAACAACCCCAAGGAAAAAACTACTGCAAGCTCTATTATGTATTGCATTAATAAAGGAAAAGTTTTTGCAACCCAAAATACCAGCACTATATTCAACACTTGGAAGCACCAAACTCCCATATAATTCGTACATATGCCCATGGACATTAACTACACTAACTGACATCGAAACGTAATTCAAAGTAATTACCTACAAATGTTTATTAATTCATATTCTAATCGGTCAACTTTTTATATTTTTCACAGAATGTCAAATTGCAAATAAAAAAGATCTAAAAGGTAGAAGAAAACGTAACATTTATTGTCATATCAGTCCCTTCAGAGAACGATTTTAAAAATGAGATATCAATTACTATAAACGACATAAACTGTCGGTTTATCAATTATGTATTTGTACTAAAATTAAATGCACACTTGACCTTAGAATGTTTGGCTACTTTATTAAGCCTATTGGTTTTGGTATAGAAATAAGGAGATGTGATATGATTTTCAACGAGACAACTATAACAATCCACCATAAGACTACAATTTACTCTACGGCCTGCAACAAAGAGCAAGACGATCCTTACGATGACCTTTATAGCTGCTTACATTCACGTCCTTTGGTTTCTGTAGAACTGTTATACAGTATTTAAAGTAAGCTATATACAAGAATTTTATACACATTTCATGTTAAAGGCTCCCCAAACCTTTCAGTCTCGAGAGTATTCTAGAAACAAGCAATGTACACATCTTTTTTTAACAGAAATTAGCCTCGGTTTCATCCTTCAATATGAAATGCATTTGCTGTCTCGATTATCGCGGCTGATGCATCCATATAGCAAGGGTGTTTTCCTTGTGGAAGTGTTTTGTGTTTTTAAACAAACGTATTTACGAGTTTTGAACCGGTGTGGCAACATTCATATACTTAGTAATACGTATAAAAAAATGATTGCGGTTACCAAATAAAACAGGACATTCAACCATTTCGAAATATTTTATTTTCAGATATAAAGATGGTAGAAGACAAATCAGTTTTGCTATGCTTACTTGGACTGTTGTCGACTTCATACGCATTTGATGTACCAAAAAGAAACTGTGAACTGAAGCCTGTTGATGAGAGCTTTGCTAAATATATGGATAATCCTGGAATAACATTGAATGAATTTTATTTCAAAATGAAGAACTATTCTCAAGATCCTTTATATCATAATACGGGAGAGAATTATAAACTTTGGCGGTGGCATCGAACTAGAACTCAGCATGGACGCACTTTACTCATGTTATCGTTTCATTATGATGTTCTTTCAATGACAATATTAACTATCGGTGTAGAACCTTCAGAAGTGCTACTGCAAGACAACCCGTTTGGTTGTTTCGGTAACATAACAGTTGATGAAAGGGGGGATTTATTACGAGAGCTAATACTCAATGACTTTTATGTTACTAAGAAAACTAGTTCTCAGATTGAATATGAATCTCATACAATGAGAGTTGTGTTTGCATGTAACTCTGTTGTCAAAAATTACCACGGGTATGGAAAGTTTATAAATAGATGTTGTAATTTAGAACCTAACGGACAGCTATTGTGTACTGATCAAGTAGAAGACGCTTGGATAACTTTGTTATATGTCTGCATAACGCTTGTAAAAGTTATGGTATTTTTATTTGGGCCGCTTATGATACCGAGTCATATGTATGATGTGTCCTACATGGCATCACAGTATGTTGTTAAACTTCAACAGGAACTTAAAATGAAGTTGTTTGTCACCGAAAGTGCTCAGACTTCTGTACGATACAAAACAAGATTAACAATACAAGATATATCAGAATGGACCAAATTCCAAGAAGTGTTAGGGCAATTTCCCATGGATGAAGTTATTCCAATCAAAATTCAAGAATTGAAAATAAAAGTTAAAGGAAAACGAGTAATTCCAGAAAACGAACCTCCAACGGGTCTATTGAGAACCCTTTTTGATAATCTAGTGCGATGTAAGGTTAAAACCTTGGACCCATTTAACGAATGTTGTGACCGTAGTGTGTATGCCAAGTTTGAACCGCAGTTTAAGCATAAATGTACTTGGCACATGTGCGCTCAGACTTTTATCCGAGTACTTATGGTATTTTTAATACCTATTCCATTTTATATGAGAATATTTCTGTATTATCAGTTCGAAGAAGGGGAGCTTTTAAATCGACGTAATTTTTCAAAATCCCAAGGTTTATCTGAATATTATGACTTTTACAGAACAAATATTATTCAACATTTATCACCGACACATGGTATATTTATCGCTGCTTATGTGTTTTATTTTCTAGCTTTTGTTTCCATCGCACTTCCAAGTAAGAGAGTGAGTGAAAAAGTCAAATCAATCGCGCGATGCTCATTTCAAGACATGCTTAATGTTGAAAGAACCAGTGTTCTTCAAGTATTGCTTAGAATTGGACTATGGCCCTTCAAAAACTGGGGTCTACTCGCCTTATTAACGGCACCTGTGTACACATGTGTGATGGCGCCAGCATGTTCTTTAATCTTTGCAGTCTATTGCTTACCGACTGTTTATTTAACATACAGACTTTTCTATCATGCTAGAAATAAAATTGACTACAAAGAACAAAATGTGGACGACGAATCGCCATTGATAACACGTAAACCGAGTGTGGTTAAAATTAAGAAAATAAAAAAGAACATAACGAAAATAGACAAAACGGTTCATAAACGGCTAATGTCAATATCAGAAAATGAAGAACATATATTTCCTTGTACATGGGGAAGTGGGACAATTTATAACCTTCGGAGATTTATGGTTCAGATTTTAGTAGGTGTTTTTTGTGTATCGTGTTTATACTCATTTATTTTATTGGCTGTAGAGGCAACTGGTATATTTGTAGAAATAATGGCGTTTACCATGATGGGCATCATAGTTAATGCTGGGAGTACTTTACGATACGTTTCAATGGCATTGTTAGTCTTAGTGTATATGCATGATTGCTATAATAATGTTTATGAAAGTTATTTGACGTTCAATAAAGCCGTTATAGATGATATCATGGACCGAGTAGAAGATCTTAAAACGGTTGCTAGTTTGCCATCCAGTATGCAAGAAAGCATTGGATTTACTGTGAAGCCGGTTGAGGCAGTTGATCGAATTCCAACTGCATTTATGTTTGACAAAACCGAACCAAGATGGCGAATAGGCCATCTTTTATTGTTTTTGGATTCATTTGACACTCCGAGAATACCACTTCGACTTTTTAAAAAGTTGTGTGAAGTGAGGGTACATGGAGCTCCTGGACCAGTGTATATAAATTTACTTCGAGCAACTGGTAAATTTTTTATTATAGTGGTGTTTTTATTCTTTGTTATGATTGTGGTCATGGCATTTGGGAACGTGCATCAAATCTCATCAACCAATCAAACGCTAGCTACACTAGCTGGCGGGTTTGTTCCGATGCTTTTGAAAAACATTTTACCTCGTAAATCTGTAAAATTAAACCTTAAGACTTTGAGCTTTAAGGGGCAGATAGATGAAGTTATTTGCGAATTTAAACAAAATTGGCCAGTTTGTGATCTGGTGATTGAAAAAGACGAACCAGAACCGAAAAATGACGATGAAGACCAGACTAGTGATATTGCTGATGAAAAAATTGGAAGTCCAGAATTGAAGCGTAAAAAAAGCTGTGAATCTATTTTAGATGCCAAGCCGGAAGACAAGGAAAAAGAAAAGGAGAAAGAAAAACCAAAAGAAAACATTTTAGAAAAGTACATGAAAGAGAACGCTGAGTGGAAAAATAAAGACAAAGATAAGAAAGACGGCAATGGAACAGACGATAGTGCACGCAATTCAATAGTAGACGAGAATTTTGTTGATCTGTTCGTCGATCTCAGTGTAGCCGAAACATCAGTACCATGGCAGATGCATGGCTCCACAGAATCGATAGCTTCTGCTTCAATGCTCCCCGACTCGGACTTTGTAACAATGGAATCCTCATTTACAGATACAATGCCACAAATCACAGTAGTTAATGGTGACCGTATTTGAAAATGACGAAATTGCAAACAGTATTGAACAGACTTTCCAGAAATACAATCATTTGTAAATAAATTACGTCTTGATACTCTAGCAGTGTGTATTAATGTTTCTTCTTTGTTGAAATATTTTCTATGATTTTTTATACAACACATCCAATCGCTATGCCAAAACATAATAGGAGTAGCATATATAATTTGAGTGCAGTAATAAAAATAAAATGAAAAGAATGAAAAATGTTAAATCATGTAAAAAAAATGTTTTTAGTTTAAAGTCAGCAGTTTGAATGTATTCACATATTCAAATGGTGTTTGTCAAGACTTCTAACAAAAACATCCCGACTTTATTTATGTGATGTGATTTATTAAAAATACATGTAATAACATTGAGAATGGAAACGAGGATTGTGTGAAAGAGACAACTCGTCCAAAGAGCAGAAAACAGCCCAATGCCACCAACGAGACTTCAACACAATGATAAAATCTCGCACCAGGAGGCTGGCGCCTAAACAATAATGTGTACTAGTACAGCGAAAATTGACGTCAAACAAATCTTCATATGAACCAAAATATTAAAGTAAAAAAACATACAAGACAAACAAAGGCTAGAGGTTCCTGAGTTTGGAAGGCGCTAAAATGCGACGGATTAAACATGTTTTGTTAGATCTCAACCCCCTATACATCTAGCCAATGTAGCTAGAATAATAATATTTAAAAAAAAAACACAGCTATACGCACAGTAAAACAGTAAAAAAAATATGAATATTTTTTTCAACAATAACTATTCCTTTAAATAAGCCCCTGTGATATCAAGCTTTTTCTTATAGAATGAGTTCATAAAAATTATCTTTCATGCGTAGGGGTATTTTTGTTTACAAGATTAGTTACGTTATACAAAACATGGATTATTGAGTAGTCCACATTCAAACGATATGAATGAAGTTTAAAGATTTTTTTTCAGCTGGCCTCTAAACAATAATGTGTACTAGTACAGCGAAAATTGACGTCAAACAAATCTTCATATGAACCAAAATATTAAAGTAAAAAACATACAAGACAAACAAAGGCTAGAGGTTCCTGAGTTTGGAAGGCGGATTAAACATGTTTTGTTAGATCTCAACCCCCTATACATCTAGCCAATGTAGCTAGAATAATAATATTAAAAAAAAAAAAAAACACAGCTATACGCACAGTAAAACAGTAAAAAAAATATGAATATTTTTTTCAACAATAACTATTCCTTTAAATAAGCCCCTGTGATATCAAGCTTTTTCTTATAGAATGAGTTCATAAAAATTATCTTTCATGCGTAGGGGTATTTTTGTTTACAAGATTTGTTACGTTATACAAAACATGGATTATTGAGTAGTCCACACTCAAACGATATGAATGAAGTTTAAAGATTTTTTTCAAGTGAAGATTGATCGATGTACTTGAGAATAATTTATTGTGTAATGTTTGAATAATAACCTACTGGCAGACGTGGTGGATGTTGTTTAGATTTCAGTCAATCTAATTAGGATTTAGGGTGAATCACATCTTCGATGCAGCACGTACTGATATTTTAATAACGTAGCCTTATATCACTGAACATATTTGTTACTGTTTAATGTAGATTTTCACCTTTTACGGATAATCAAATCAGGAACGTTACAAAGCGCTTTATTACCAAGTTAAAAAAACGTTTGAATTTTTGAATTTTTGAAAGACTGGAATATAACTATAATAAAATTAATAATAATTATGATAATGACAACTAATAAACAAATGAATAAATAATAAATATATATCGACAACTGTGTGACACATTCGTTATTTGTTTTCCTATGTCATCCTCTGAAATATATTTAAAGTCTTGTATATTTGAAGTACTTTAATAATTTATGTGTTTAATTAACCAAAGAGGGCCCTCATGGGGTTTTTGATTATGTGATTACTTGGCCGTTTTTTTAATGATTATTTGATTATTAAGCCAAATATTTCATGATTATTTGATTACCTAGGACTGTATTTTTAGTTTATGATTATTTGATTACTAAAGATAAGCAAATATTTAATGATTATGTGATTATATTGGCAAAAAAATGGTGATTATGTGATTACTAGGACCCCCCCCCCATGAGGGGCCTCACCAAAAAGATTACTTCTTCGATAAGATAAAATAAAATTGATTTATATATTTTTGACTTTAATGTGGTAATCATAAGATCAGATTTATCATGATAACTACCTTACTGAGATAAATACGGTAAAAAATTTAAATTCCGGAAAATGTGTCCACTGCCGGCTTACATTGTATACTAATATACCCATGACCCACTTTCTTAGACTTCTTCTTTGAACAGTAAATGTTTTGTCGCAGAAGGTAAGTAATTATCACTATTCTGTGTTTTTATATACTGAATAATGTATAGACTCATTAAGAGAATCTTCAAAATGTGTGCCGTGTGAAGTCAACTAACAATAGTTCTAGCTTTTTAAAAAGCTTGTCTGACGTACGTCGGTATTTTTTTTATGGTAGGGGACGTAATTGTGTGGAACTGGTGAGGCGAGAACAATATGATAAAGATGACATCAATCAACTTTTGTTAACGTCGAGATAAATGCATTTCTTCTTTTACACGTCACTATTTGCGGGGGATTTCCCTCATGAGGCACCAAAATGAAAATTTTGAAAGAGCATTTTTTCCACAATTTAAAACAAAACAACCTGTTTTACCATGATGTAGGATAAATAATGTACGAAGAAACACAAAAACAACATTGAAATAGATTTGAAGACCCCTTCAAAGATTGTGTATGCATATGAGAGCAATATTGGACTTTAAACACCCATGGGCATTTTGAAATGTTGGCAGGTATTAACAATGATGATAATGCATATATATACGAATGTTAACGGACAACTATAATGTGTACTAGTATTAGTACTAACTTGTTAGAATGTATACGTGACTGTTATTATCAACAGATGGTAGATAAACCAACACGATATCGTATTAACCAAGAACCATCATTGCTTGATCTTATATTAGTAAATGATAAGAACTTTATCCAGAATATTGAATATCAACTTCATTCAAGACCCGATTTGGCACAGTGATCAAAATGTTTAAGCTTTTAACTTTAAATGTTACTTAACATATGAGAACTCAAAAAGTGTAAAATTTAACTATTTTAAGGCCTATTACGACAAGTTAAAGGAACATATGAATGTTAACTGGGAAGAATTACTAGCTAATAAAGATACAGAAGATATGGTTAGCATGTTCATGGACAAAAAATCGGATGCTATGAATTTACATATACCGAAAAAACATATATCAAAAAAGAAATTTAAAACACCTCTTAGTGCTGAGGCTAGATTATCAATCAGGAAAAAACACAGAGCATGGGAAAAATATAGAAACAATAGAGATAACGAAAACTACAGGGGGTATACAAAAGCTCGAAATAAAGCAAAAGCAACAGTTGCTAAAGAAAGGAAAAATCGGGAGAAGTCTATAGCAGAGTCTGCAAAAACAAACTGTAAAAACTTTTGGTCTTATGTTAATGCAAAGCGAAAATCTAAAAGTGGCGTATCAGAACTTCATGTAAAAAGAGATGGTAAAAACTTTATTGCAGGTACAGATACAGAAAAGGCTGAGGTACTGGCTGAATTTTTCACTAGTGTTTTTACTGTAGAGAATGATAATGATGATACATTTATTGAAAATATACCATATATTGAAGACTCTAGCAATGATAACTTTAAAACCAAAGAAATCAACAAACTTCTTAAACATTTAAATACTTCAAAATCACCTGGACCAGATCAGGTACATCCAAAAGTATTATTTGAACTGGCTGATATAATAGATACCCCACTAACCATGATTTTCAATAGCTCATTCAAAACCGGTACGGTACCTAAAGATTGGAAAATTGACCAAATTACAGCTCTCTTTAAGAAAGGTGACAAAAAACTAGCTTCAAATTACAGACCCGTAAGCCTGACTAGCATTATATGCAAGCTGATGGAGAAGCTTATAAGAAAGAAAATCGTAGACCATATGAACCGTTATAACCTTTTTAGTGATAGACAATTTGGTTTTATTGGAGGAAGATCAACCTCATTACAACTATTAAAAGTCCTAGATCACTGGACCAGTATTTTAGATAGTGGTGGGTCAATAGATGCAGTTTATACCGATTTTATGAAGGCGTTTGACAAAGTCCCGCATAGACGACTTATCAACAAACTTAGATCATACGGCATGAGTTTACAAACATGTAATTGGATCAAGAACTTTCTGAGTGACCGCCAACAAAGAGTACAAATTAATGGAAATTTTTCAAAATGGCATGATGTTACTAGTGGTATTCCGCAAGGATCAGTTTTGGGCCCAATTATGTTTGTTATCTTTATCAACGATTTGCCGTCATGTGCAGAGTCTGATGTATACATGTTTGCCGATGATACTAAACTTTATAGAGCTATAAACAACGAAATTGACAACACCATAATGCAAAACGATATAAATAGTATGTTTAAGTGGAGCGAAAAATGGCTATTACGTTTTCATCCGGACAAATGTAAAGTACTTCCAATTTCTACCAAATCCAATTATGGGCAAGATAGCACTATAAAATGTCGACATACGATGGATCCGAAATAACACTAGAAACAGTTCAATCAGAGAAAGATGTAGGAGTAACTATAGATTCAAAGCTAAAATTTGATAAACATATACAGACACAAGTCAACAAAGCAAACCAACTAGTTGGGATTATTAGAAGAACTTTTAAATATTTAGATTATAAAAGCTTCTGCCTACTATTTAAGGCATTAGCCCGTCCTCATCTTGAATATGCTAGTAGTGTATGGAACCCCTACAAAAAGAAAGCTATAGAGACAATTGAAAATGTCAAACGTAGAGCAACAAAAATGTTACCCAACCTTAAAGATTTGTCATACGAAGAGCGCTTAAAAATTCTGAAAATTCCAACTTTAAAATTTAGAAGGCTAAGAGGCGACATGATAGAAACATACAAGATAACTACAGGTGTATATGACTCAAAAGTGACAGAAGGTCTATTTACTCGTAATACCGGCTCGACAACAAGAGGCAACTCCATGAAATTGGTAAAATATAGAAGCAGACTAGACATTAGAAAATACTTCTTTACTAACAGAGTAGTGGAAGTATGGAACAGCCTACCAGACATCGTAGTGACCGCAAAGAATGTAAAGATTTTTGGAAATCGCCTAGACAAGCATTGGAAAGAACACCCAATGATTTATAACTTTGACACTGAATACACCTATAACACCGGAAGTAGCACAAGTGTAGTTAGTGACGATGAACCAGAGCAAAATACAGAGGAGCAAACTGATCTCCTGCGTTTGGAAACACTTAGGTAGACTTAGGTAGTATGTGCATGGCAACTCTTTCTTACGGTGTTTATATTATGAATATATAAAAATTTTGTCACTATTCACATTTTTTCGAAAGTGTTATTACCTAAACTCTTCATCGTTTGATACATCTTTTCCCTTTGAACAAGTTTCACATGACTGTGTTGTTTCATTCTGTGCGTATATGAATGAATAGGCTCCAACGTTAATGAAAGTACTCGGTTAAAATAACGAGAAAGCGAAATTACGTCCACGAATGAGGATGGTTCAAAGGAATAAAGCATTAACGTGTGTTTCCAGGCAATAGTCGTTGAGGGAAAGCTACATATTTGTGGCGGAAATTAAACAAGGATGCAAATAATTTATATTTTTTTCTACAATGAACCTTTTTACGATCTTCAGATAGAAAAGTGCCACCCAAGGTAAAACCAGGTTTAATCCACCATTTTCTACTTTAGAAAAGTCCTGTACCAAGTCAGGAATGTGAAAGTTGTTGTCCATTCGTTAAATGTGTTAGAGCTTTTAATTTTGCCATTTGATCAGGGACTTTTGAATTTCCCTCGGAGTTAAGTAATTTTGAGATTTTATCTATTCCATATTTCTATATGTACTGCAAAATTACGCTTAACAGCAATTCACTAATAAAAGTAGACCTCAGACGTAAGAAAAAATGTTGGTTTGATGTACGAACCTATTCTCAACATTCTGACGAAAATTATATGTGAGTGGTGTGTGTAAATTGAGCTTGAATCCTTGAGGAACGGACAATCTCGAGAGAACGATCTCAAACGTATCCGATAATCGCATAGGACTTCATAAATGTATAAGCAAGTTGTCACAACATGATACCTGTTTAGAACACAATTTAGTGAATTAGTCATAAAAATGAATTGACTGCTAATTTTTGTAAATTTCGACGTCTCAAAGACACCTGATCAACCTGATTCACAATACATGTATATTAATGGTAAAATCAATCAAACTTGTTATACAGCTAACTTATACGACTATATTATTATACTGCTGGACATCTATCTGTGTTAAATGTTTGAAATTTTGTGAAGTTCAGAAAAGCCCGGTGGTCAACTCTGGACGTTTAGGCCCTTGCTATTACGTTTCGTGTTTCTGTGTGTATTACATTATAACGTTGTGTCGTTTGTTTTCTCTTATTTTTGAGTGTAAATTCACATTGCGATAAGACGTGTCACGGTACTTGTCTATCCCAAATTCATGTATTTGGTTTTGATGTTATATATATATGTTATATTTGTTATTCTCGTGGGATTTTGTCTATATGTGTTACATTTTAGTGTTATGTCGTTGTTCTCCTCTTATATTTAATGCGTTTCCCTCGGTTTTAGTTTGTTATCCCGATTTTGTTTTTTGTCCATGGATTTATGAGTTTTGAACAGCGGTATACTACTGTTGCCTTTATTAATCATTCATATAAAACTGTTATTAACAGCTTGGAAATATTTTATCCTTCATTGTCAGAAAGGTCTTTAACTTTCACGGAAAGAAGAAAGTATAAAAAAATTGTGTTGGTGTTTTAGAAATACATTCGTTGTCAATATAATGTAATTTGATGCGACTGTCATACAAGTGAGAGGTTTAGTTAGCTATTCAACCAGGTTCAATCCACCACTTTCTACATAAGAATTAATGGTATTGTAGGAGGTGGTACTTCTTATTGTTACATTGATTTTTTTAATCGATTAACTAGTATAAAATTTGAACATAAGTAAAGTGTACTGTTGCCATTATTTCAAATATGTGAAAAGCGAAATCTTTGGTATGACTGAATTTGAAGGGCCATATAACTTTCTGTGATTTTAATTGTTATCCTGTTTTTCCGAAGCATTGTTGGTTTTTATTTCAAAGCGGCTTTCTTTTTAAAATTTGTTCCAGCATTCCTAAGCATGAACTGAAACCTGATTCGTCGATATCATCTCATACGAAAATGTGTCACATGTCATTATAATAAAGAAAAATCACGACTTAAAATCTTGGCAAAGCCAGCAATCATGTTATAATGATAACATTTTACGTATGAACTTATGTCTCTCTAAAAAAAAAAGGGATTATAACGAGCCATCGATACGTGCCATGATGTAGACCCTAGTTTAGAAATAGGAAAGAATGATATCGAGCATTGTACTAGACATTGAAATAAACATGGCCGAAGAAGCAGTTGGAATCTGACAGAAAAATTTGAAGCCTGAGATCGAAAGTGTCTGGTGATCAAAGAATCGCAAAAACATAGTGTAAGCAGTTATCACAATAAAGGCACCAGTAGTATACCGCTGTTCAAAGTCATCAATTGATTGAGAGAAAACAGATCCGGGTTACAGACTTGAACCGGGGGATATATAAAGGCAACAGTAGTATACTGCTGTTCAAAACTCGTAAATCTATGAACAAAAAACAAAATCGAGGTAACAAACTAAAACTGAGGGAAACGCATTAAATATAAGAGGAGAACAACGACACAACATTAAAATGTAACACACGCAGAAACGGACTAAGCATTAACTATAATATGAGGAAAACAACGGTACAACAGAAACACTGAAGTACATCAAAAACAAACGCCAACATACATAGAAACGAACTACTAGTTTTTGATTTGCCATATTCCTGACGTGGTACAGGGCCTTACAAGAAAAATGGGGGGTTGAACCTGATTTTATAGCTGGATAAACCGCCTACAGTCGCATAAAATTCCAATATATAGACCAGAGTGTGTGAACAAAACAGACCGACACAATAGGTTAAAAAAGTCAAAAATAGGTTACCAGCACTCAACATTGCAATCACTATGAAAACAAACAAATATGTCAACAAAGAAAAACAGAAAGCTAATAGACATAGCACATTATCAAAAACGTAAGACAAGAATACAACAATTGACAATAGCAAAATAACACAATGACGAGAAGTCGTTATATTAGTACCGAGCCACGTCAAATATCTATAACACTATAGATGATAGACAAGGTTAATACTTAGAAACTATATTTCAATACTATCGTGTATTGTTTGAAGTTAATATGGAATATTTATCAGCAATGTCTTGGTATCAGACCATCTTCCGATAAACTTTATTAGAAAAAGGACGAGACGTTCTTTGACATAACACTTTCTGCTCAGACACTGGTGACGTTTTACAAAGTCTTAGTAGCAGCTGCAAGCTCTCGAATACAGAATAAGTTAATTAATCAACCTTAAAAGAATTGTCAAGTCAATCTAATGTCATATTTTCACAAGGGAGCTTGAACCTTAGTGCACCGATTACTGAGCTGATGATACCCATTATGGCTAGCAATCAACTTGTAGTAGTACCTACAGTGGGATATAGATAATAATAAAAAAAAACACACTTTACTAAGTATGTGCGTTTGAAGGTCCTTTCTTGATTTACCTTCTTTAAAACGCTCAAACCGAAATATGGCAAAGCCAAGCTCTCAATGAGACCAGTATTCAAACAATCTTTCTAGAAAAAGACTCAACGTTGACATACTAGTAATCAAAACCCCTATGTCAAGGTTCTTGAATGACAATGTGTACATCGACAGGGTAAACATGACACCACCCGTACTATAACCGATTCCAAAGGCATATCCTGTAAAATGCGTAAAAACGAATTAATAACAAATCGAGTAACTATGTCAGACGACCGATAGAAAACGTTCGTATGCGAAATCGAAACATCATAAGCTGCGGTTGATCCTATGGTGGCATTTGTCTACGTATTCAAGAATTTGGCGTTGGTATTAGTAATAGAATTTTTTTTTGTTGAAATCTGCCTAGCTTTGAGAAAAAGATCTAGATGTGAATTAGAAACTCTTGTCTCAGTAGTGACTTAGGCTGACTGCGATGTGTGAAATGCAATGAAATTAAAGGATATATCTAATGAAGTTAATTGGAGAAATATGATAAGCTTTGAATATGTATTTCTCAACACCAAATGACAGTATGGTATACTTGATAAAATGGTTAACCCATGGATAAGGATGGAAAATTCTGGGAAGCAACAGTCTGCATACACATCTAAGAAAATAACTTCCAAGGTTAATAGATGAGGTTTGCAACGAAAGAAGAAATGTTTGGGAAGAGGATTACAGCAGATATCTGTATTGTTAAAAGGAAAAAAACAAAAGGGAAACCAATAGTGAAAAAGTGAGCGGACCAGTATGAACAAGTCTGCCTTTATTTGCAAGGTCATGGTAAAAGTATCAAGCATGATCACATATTGGGTTGTTTACCCATTAATAATGATATATCTTTCGTTACACAATGCATTGCCATAAATTGACGATAGCACGACAACTTTTGTGACAACAGGTTCGATGACGAGTAGCTCATATATGCATAGGTCAAAATATCGTATGGAAAGGTCATTTATTTCAAGAAAAGTAAAACGATCAGGATGGATAAAAAAAAATCTTCGTCGCGAAGAATACATGCAAATCAACTCATCATATATACCAGGCTTGTTATTTGTACGTCAGATGCACAATTCGTCTACACAAGAATAATGAGTGACACTCAAATAAAAAAAAGTTTAATTCCAAATAAAGTACGAAGTTGAAAAGCATCGATGACCAAAAAATGCCGAGAGGTTTTGCCAAATATAGCTGCAACTGCATCTGCATCTTGTCAGGGATGTTTCTTTAAACCACGACAAATCACAACAGGCCAAGTTCTTAAAGGTTACTTTCAATAACACCTGGCAATTTCTCTCTAACGGTATTATTAATTGTTGTTTTGCTGTCACAAAAAAAACTTATTAATGTAACTGTTCTGTTCAGTTTTGTTTTCTTTTATATCGTAACAGCAAAGTTGCGTTGTTGTTCTGTGCTGACTTCAAATGTGCGATCTTGCAAGTCCCTTTTGTTATTTCTTGATCGAGATTAAGAAAGGGTTGATATCTATAAAAAAAAAAAAAAAAAAAAAGGATTTGAATCACTAATGCTAATGGCTCAGTGCAAAATTCCAAACCATATTTTAGTGTTCCATTGGGGTATTGTGGACACAAATTACTGTCAGATAAATTTGCATTTTTGTATCGCTTTAATTCTTCCGAAAGATATTCATTTTTTCTATGGATAAGATGAGCAATTGTTGGAGTGTCAGAAGGTCACTAAATACACAGAAAATAAAGGCAACAGTAGTATACCGCTGTTTAAAATTCATAAATCGATTGAGAAAAAAACAATTCCGGGTTACACACTAAAACTGAGGGAAACACATCAAATATAAGAGAACAACGACACAACAGAAACACACCACTAAAATGCAACACACACAGAAACGAAGTATAATATAACAATTTTCCTGACTTGGTACAGGACATTTTAAGAAAGAAATGATGGGTTGAACCTGGTTTTGTGGCAATGTTAAATATAACATTAAAATGACATTACATGACAGTACTACAGTACAAATAAATGGGAGAACATACGGAGAGACACAAAAATAATATCTATCAAAAGGTACTATACAGGCTTATAATTTAATACGCCAAAGTTGAAGAGCATTGAGGACCTACAGTTCCAAAAAGTTGTGCCAAATACGGCTAAGGTATGACTGGGTTAAAAAAATCCTTAGTTTTTAGAATAATTCATACTTTTGCAAACAGTAAATTATAAAAATTGACTTTAAATTGTAGAGTTCACAACTTTTACAAGTTTTTAGTTTCAATTTATAACAAAAATATTAAGACTCTTTTAAAAGCATGGAACGCATTTAAGTGTAAATTATTTTTGTGAAATGTCACATAACATTGGTTTAAAAGCCATGAAAACATTGTTCTTCCGTCGGTCCAAAGCTTATTTGTCAGACTGAGGTGCATTTATTTTAATCAGTAATATCGTTTTCCTTATCCTTTAAATAAAGACTAACACATGAATATTGTTTCAAGCTTCATTTGCGATATGTTTTGTGACAAACACTACTAAAAGTACTATTCAACAAATCAAACATGGAATGAATCTAGTTATTCAGAATGGAACACTAACAGATGATTTTAAATTATTCACAAAACTTTATAAACGTTTCCACCAGTTTCATGTGTGTATGTACATTTGATTGCACATATATATATATACTTCTGTATATCACAAACATACTAGCCGATTTAAAAACAAAATGTCTAGATACACTATTTATTTAAATGTGCTCTTAAATCTTTGAGACATCGTCCCCTGGTATCATTCAAGTTACCTATGATGCTTCTTGTTTGCTTTTGAAACAGGAAGAAACGAGACATTTACACACATTTAACATGCCTATGGTCCATAAGGTATCACCCCCTGGTGTCAGCTGCTTTAAGGAAACCATAATACTTTCCTATCTGCTGCTGTCACAGGATGAGTCATAAACATGCTTAATTTATACTTTCTTTTTGGATAGTTATTATATGTTTAATTGATCCATCTTATTGTGTACTATACATATATTATTCCTTTTTTTGCTGTTTGTTTGTTATCTATATCAACCACACTTGCATAAAATGCTCAAGATATTTAAAAATTATTATAGATTCTTTATCTACATATTCTTTAAGTAGATAGTATCTCATAACTTTTTTTTTTTTATCTCATTGTGTATATTGTACATTGTATTATGAAAATTATTGAAGTTGTAATGTTTATGCCCTTTGTGGCCTATAATTGGAAATAAAATTCCGTCTTCTTTTTCTTAAAGAAAAGACATGATAACTAAAATTTCTTATTTTGTTTTTCAGGAAATGATGGCCAGTTGTGCTTTAGATTTACATATTTACAAAGATTGGTGTTCCTTAATAGACCAACATCTTGGAAGAAAGATGAGACATCATTTGACAGAGCTTCTTCACAATGTTACTGCTGTTGATCAAGCAATTAAACCTTCTTATCTCTTAGATTTTGGGATTAAAGCTTCATCCTTTCATCATTTTGTTGAAGATTTGAAGAGAACTGGATGTGTCAAGACAATACTTAATATTTACCAGATGGGGACAGATCTGTTGGTCATAAACCCTAGATGTATACAAGTTTTACAGCAGTGCACAAACTTGGAATCATTGTACATTCCAACAGATGTTTCGTCAAGTCTTGCAAAGCCACAGACAATAAAAAGGAAACTATTATTTGAAGAATTATTACAATCTATAAAACTACTGCCATTTAGCTTGGATAATATATCAATGTTTGATATAGATGTAACGGACATGAATCTGACAACTATGTTTGGGATACTTCTAGGTTATCCCTTTACATATTGGTTTGAAAGAGAAACCGAAGAAAACTGCCTCTCTATGATACCATTAAGATGTTTAAAAGTTACAAGAACAATACATATACAGAAGGAGAATAAAACACAATTGAATTCCGCTGAAAGTTTCAATGTATTCTCTTTCAGTGTACCAGAAGAATTATTTGATAGCACTGCTGAAGATCATCTAAATCGGTGGTTTTCTCAAAAGAAAATGATAGACTCAAGTTTACAGCTGTCAACTCAAACGGAGATATTACCTAAGGTGGCAATGTAAATAATTTCAATTAAAACTTCTTCAATCATATGTAGTTTTTTCTAATTCAAAGTGGACAACTTTAAATCAAGCAGAAATTTTTAATTCATTTAGGAAGCATGTTGAAGGGTTAAATTTGAATGTCATGTTTCAGATGTTTTCTAAACATTATTTGTACAGAAATCAAGAGTCTGTTGGAATGACTACACAGCGGTTACTTATTAATTTTTACAAGTTCAACAGACATGCACGGTTTGTCAAAACTCAGATTCAAATACATTGAGTTATTTGGTTGTATAATTATAATGTTACAATAAATAAACCATGTTGAAATCAAGATAAAAATGATAAGACATGACCAAAGAACACAATATAAGTATACTATTTATATCTTTAAAAGTTTAAAGAGAGTCTATAAAAGGATGTGTAGCATGGGACACACAAAGCTGAATTTGGAAACTTAAGAAATTAATGATTAAATACTGGATGATTGGAAATTCTTAAATACAACATATCCAATATATACTTTAGCATGGTGGTCAATGTTCATTAAAAATTACAAAAGAATCAATTTACTTAATGCAAATCATTGCAAAGTAAGACTGCTGTGTAGATGTATAATTCTCAGGAGAGGTATTTGCAGAAACGAATGTCTTAATTTTAAATTTCTTGAGATCCAAGCTTCTCAAAACTGGTATTAATCACAAAACCAGTCCTAAATATATATCTTTTTAATTACACCTATATATCAATGAATTCGTAAGTTAACCATTGAAATTAAGTTGCATTATTTTCTCCACATGTACACATAGTTATCAGTGTTAACCCTTACCATACTGGGGCAATAATATTACGGCTGGACCCAAAATACTGCTTCTTGTCTCCAATGGCTCTTCATACTTTTGGAGGTCAACTTTATGTCATATATTTCGTAGTGTGTTCATGTGACCTCAATCTTACACTATTTATTGTCATTCTATCAGTTTTATTGTTCAGTTTGAACTTGAATACGAAATTCGATAATTGAAATCTTTTTTGGTCCAAATGACCTTCTTTAGATTGCTGTACCCAGATCAGTTTCGCTCAAACCTAAGAACTGTTGTGGTTAATGTGTTCACTTGGGTCAACTCTACATGCAGACTACAAATGAAAACATCTATCAGCATCTCTCTGTCTTCCAGGTTAGAATTAGGATGAAAAATCTTCAAAATTTACTCTTTTTGCACCTCATTACCAACTATGGCGCAAATTCTCGCACACCCATCCCCCCACATCCTGACATTCAAAGAACACATCATTGCAAAGAGAGTAAAAGAGAGAAATCATTGTTCAAAACTCTGCAGAGGAGAAAAACATGGTAATATTTTACAGTCTTACCAGTTTATGAAAACATGATTTCATGTCAGACTCATCTGTAGAATATTGAAAGAACTTTGAATATTCAACTCATGTAATAAAATATACCAGCTTCTTGCTAGATTAACTTCAGAATACTTATACAACATGTTGTTATGAAAACTATTGAAATGTTAACGACGGGTCCATAACATGTTATCAGTAAAATGTTTTCTTACTGTTGGTGTAAAGAAGAGATTTGTAGTATATATCAGTTGTTTATTTAAAAAATCAATATTTGATATTTTATTAAGAATACCAAAACCTTACATGTGTGCATGCAATAAATTGTTCTACATAAATATACAAAATGCACAATTTATCATTTTACGATAGAAGTTATAAGACACCTAATGTAAAGCACTAAATAAGACTTGTGTAACAAATCTTATCATGAGTTAATCTATTCTAAGAAAAATGTGTTTGGTACAAAACAAAATGAATGATACACAAAAGAAAAAAATGTATTTCAGTTTTCAGTGGCGTAGCCAGGGTAGAAACGATGTGGATGCGAATTTTTGGGACTTTTTAATGCAAAAAATTAAATTTTTCCTGTTTTCCTGTATGCATGTCAGTGTATTCCCCTAGAATCCGACACTGGTTAGATTTTCGTTTAGTTTCAAAATACCCACCAGTATACATTATATTTCCAACAGAATTTATGAACTTGTCTACCTTCATAAAATTCAGAAATATTTAATGTAAAAGTTTCACACCAAATCTTATATTTGACATCTCAAAAACAAACCCATTACAGCGGCACTTCTGTATATGGAACTTCGGAATATAGGAACCGAAGTGACCCCCCCCCCTCCTTTCCTGGAATTTGAGCCTCCCAATGGGGTTTTTGATAACTTGTCTTAACTCTTTGCTGCGAGAGGATATGGAAATACCTGGCGTCCGTCCGTCCAGTCTTGTTAGCGCTGTCATTTGTACAATTCTTGCCAGATTTTTGTGAAACTTATATCATCATGCAGCAATGTCTTTCACACATGAGAATATAAATCCTGATCAAATATTTTTAACCAATATATGCCCCTTGGAAATATAAATTATAAATGCAAATCTCATTGTATTTGTTTGGAAGCTTTTTCTCTCGAGATATGAATTAAAAAAAAGAAAAAGTGCTTGGTTTAGTTTTTGCCCTCTTGTACATAAAATGTATCTTGGATGCGGGGGACATTGGATCTCTGATCTTTTATTGAAAACAACATTAATATTTGTACCTAGATGGAAAAGGGTATTCGTGAGTCCTGGAATAAAAACACTTCATTACAAATAGAGTCGTCGTCTTTCGTGCCACAGAAAACGATATCAGGATATGATTTTTCAGATTTTTTTATCCATCTTGTTCACATGAAGGAAAAACCACGCATACGGCATCGGAAATGATTGGAAGCTATTCACATATTCTCATATACATTCGGATACCATAATGTGTATATGCTGACAACTCATATAATTATTAAAAAAAATATTTTTTTTTGTCAAAATGATGTGGCTGCTTGAGCATCTGAGCATACATGCAAGCTACGCCACTGGTTTTCACAACACACATGTCTGGAATAACCTTTAGTAGATTTGTAGTAGAACTTAAATTTGGAAATAAAAATAAATAAATATAATAACATTTCTATGCATCAAAACCAAAAAGGGTTACAGGTATAACAAGTCTGAAGAACCAAAACAACAAGCCATCTTTTTCAGATGAGTTGCATCCTTAGTTTTTAAAACATACTTAAATTTATAAGTAAAATTTGATCATTTTATTTATTCCAGTACCATAGCATTAGCTTATTTTATACAGGATAACTTTGTAGTGGACACCGAATTCTTATGAACTTTCAACAGATGATATCTGGTATCTATGATGAGATTATTTGTTCAGTAAAATGCTTTTCTAATTTTTGTTTTTTAATGCTTTTACATTCATTTTCTGATTAGTGAAATAAAAACCCAATAAATATAATATATTAGAAGAATATTCAGAAGCATAAATGGCAATTTGAGTAATCTTATCAATAGCTGTAAATTATGAAAAACATATGGTTATATTTTCCAGTTTTAACACTTTATGAAAACATGATTTTATGTCAGACATGTCTGAAGAATATTGAAAGAAATAAAAAACTCATCATAACTTGAAAATTGCATACCTGCCAACTGTCACTATTTGCGGGGGATTTCCCCCATGGAGGCTCCCAAATTGAAGTTTTTAAAGAGCAATTATGTTCACAATTTTAACAAAACAATTAATTTTTCAATGAATTGAGGCTTATAAAAATATGAAGAAGCCTAAAAACAACATTACACTGTATATGAAGCTTGACTGTTTTTTAGGGTATGGCAGACATCTTGCATGCAAAACCCCCATGGGCATTTTGAAAACTTGGCAGGTATGAAATTGGTTATACAACATCTGTATTGATTGAAAAATGTAATGCACTAACTGATAACAATGCTGTAAAACTCAGTTTTTGTTAACAACCCTCAACACTATTTATACTGTTATGGCACAAAAATATCAAACCTTATTTGTTCTTTTATTTTTATTTTGGGGCAACAAAAAATGGTACAGATGAATACTTTTCACCTACCTTTAAAATAATTTTAAATGAGAAAATATAAACTTAAGATTAAGGTATATTCACAGCTTGATGCAAGGATGAAAAACAATTAAGTGTAACATAAAGGTTGTGAAAATCTGCACAATTACAATATTAACTTGCCATTTCATTGGCTCTTCAAGAACAGTTATTACAAATAGAAAATCCATTTGGATGCATTTTCTATGAAAACGATATAAACACTAACAAAACAGTAAAACAAAAATTATACACAAATCTGTACTTAGCATAACTATATGAAGGTCAATTTGTAGTTCTAAACTCTTTCATTCAGAAGATGATGTGATAATAATGTGGTTTTACCTGAAACAGAAACATGTAAAATATAATTTGCAAGGTAGACACATAAATGTATAATACAGTTGGAAGAAAAATACAAGATAAAACGTTATAATAGACACATTGCTGTTTTAAATTCAGAAGTCCAATTTACAGAGCCTTTCAAATGAGTTAATGTGGATTTATTATTATTATGGGACACCTCTTGTGTGGATTTTATATGTATATGTTAACTTTGAATTTATATGTTTAATGAAGTATGAATTTGCAAAACCTTAAAATCATATATCCTTGACAAATTTTCCTCAATCCAGGGAATTGGTATCCACAGTATGGTTTGATTTGAACGAAATGTTTTGAACTAGACATAGCAACTATTTATCAATTAATCTATTGAATGGTGTGGTCCAAATTTAATCATTTAATCAGTATTTCAGAGATAAGTAATGTCTAATGATAAAAATATAACCAGGTCATGTCTGTAAATATTATAAAAACCTGTATCTGACTGATCATCAAGTTAGATATTCAACCTCAAACAAGTTGTGTATCAAATAGTTGATCTTAGCTAAATCTCTTGGTAAGGGGGGACAACTCTTTATTTTTTGTAAACTAGCAAATGTTCATAATATTTATCAAACATTTTACTACTCAACTACATGTAGAATAAAAAAAAAACTGTTTAAAATTATTTAGAGCAAAGCCTCCCGTTCTAATCTTGTACAAATAAAATTATATTTTGAGACAATGTATTATTATTCTATATATACTACTGAACATCAAGCATAACTTCTTTTGGTCTCTGATAAGAGGTTATCTTCTTGGCAAAAACACCACATATTATTATTTTAATTTTTCTGTCATCAATGGTAGATTTTAATATGTAGTTGTTGAAGTCAATAAAATTGAGAATGGAAATGGGGAACGGAAAACTTTTTAGATATTTGGATAGTTTTCACAATTATGGATAACTTTAATCATAAATCAATAAAATGTGTCAATGCTTTGTAATGAACTTACAGTGTAAATTACTCTGGTGGTGGTTGACCAAACTTTCCAGCCATTTTGTTGATTAGTGTCTGAACCTTAGGGTTATTTTGATATTTAGAAATGTTAGCTGGATTTGTACTGATGTCTTGAAATGCTGCAGACACTTCAGGATCCTGAAATAAAAAAACATACCTTTTGCATGACATATATTGAAAGTGTAACATGTCCTTGTTTACAAAGTATACCTAAATCTACCAATAAAATAAAGTAAGACAATAGCCCTTGAGAAATAGGAAGGCTTAATCTACCAATAAAATAAAGTAAGAACAATAGCTCTTGAGAAATAGGAAGGCTTAATCTACCAATAAAATAAAGTAAGAACAATAGCTCTTGAGAAATAGGAAGGCTTAATCTACCAATAAAATAATAAGAACAATAGCTCTTGAGAAATAGGAAGGCTTAATCTACCAATAAAATAATAAGAACAATAGCTCTTGAGAAATAGGAAGGCTTAATCTACCAATAAAATAATAAGAACAATAGCTCTTGAGAAATAGGAAGGCTTAATCTACCAATAAAATAATAAGAACAATAGCTCTTGAGAAATAGGAAGGCTTAATCTACCAATAAAATAAAGTAAGAACAATAGCTCTTGAGAAATAGGAAGGCTTAATCTACCAATAAAATAAAGTAAGAACAATAGCTCTTGAGAAAGAGGAAGGCTTAAACTACCAATAAAATAAAGTAAGAACAATAGCTCTTAAGAAATAGGAAGGCTTAATCTACCAATAAAATAAAGTAAGAACAATAGCTCTTGAGAAATAGGAAGGCTTAATCTACCAATAAAATAAAGTAAGAACAATAGCTCTTGAGAAATAGGAAGGCTTAATAAATAGGAAGGCTTAATCTACCAATAAAATAAAGTAAGAACAATAGCTCTTGAGAAAGAGGAAGGCTTAATCTACCAATAAAATAAAGTAAGAACAATAGCTCTTGAGAAATAGGAAGTGTGGTCAAATTTGGTTCTTATTTGCCCTATAGTTTCAAAGTAGAGTAATTTTGTAAAATTTAATTAACAACTTACAACTTACAACAAGTGATGAGAAAGGCTATCTTTTGTCAAAAATAAACAAATGACAAAACTAGAGGCTCTCAAGAGCCTGTATCGCTCACCTGATTCTACTTGGGTTTTTGAAATCATATAAAAAAATATAAATTTGGCTAAAAGTGACAACACAACCTCATACGGAAAGGAACATTCAGGCTATGTTTAATTTCATTCAAAAGTCCCCCACTGGCGGCCATCTTGATCGGCTACAAAGTAACAACACTTGGTCAGCACCTCATAAGGAACATTCATGCCATGTTTGGTTTCATTCCATTCAGTGGTTCTCTAACAGAAGTCATTTGTATGCATTTCCCATAGAGTCCTATGTTAAACTAAGTCCCCCACTGGCTGCCATCTTGGATAATGGATCGGCTACAAAGTAACAACACTTGGTCAGCACCACATTAGGAACATTCATGCCATGTTTGATTTCATTCCATTCAGTGGTTCTCTAAAAGAAGTCATTTGTATGCATTTCCCATAGGGTCCTATGTTAAACTAAGTCCCCCGCTGGCGGCCATCTTGGATGATGGATCGGCTACAAAGTAACAACACTTGGTCAGCACCTCATATGGAACATTCATGCTATGTTTGGTTTCATTCCATTCAGTGGTTCTCAAAAAGAAGTCATTTGTATGCATTTCCCATAGGGTCCTATGTTAAACTAAGTCCCCCGCTGGCGGCCATCTTGGATAATGGATCAGCTACAAAGTAACAACACTTGGTCAGCACCTCATAAGGAACATTCATGCCATGTTTGGTTTTATTCCATTCAGTGGTTCTCTAAAAGAAGTCATTTGTATGCATTTCCCATAGGGTCCTATGTTAAACTAACTCCCCCACTGGCGGCCATCTTGGATAATGGATCGGCTACAAAGTAACAGCACTTGGTCAGCACCTCATAAGGAACATTCATGCCATGTTTGGTTTCATTCCATTCAGTGGTTCTCTAAAAGAAGTCATTTGTATGCATTTACCATAGGGTCCTATGTTAAACTAAGTCCCCCGCTGGCTGCCATCTTGGATGATGGATCAGTTACATAGTAACAACACTTGGTCGGCACCTCATAAGGACCATTCATGCCATGTTTGGTTTCCTTCCATTCAGTGGTTCTCAAAAGAAGTCATTTGTATGCATTTCCCATAGAGTCCTATGTTAAACTAAGTCCCCCGCTGGCGGCCATCTTGGATAATGGATCGGCTACAAAGTAACAACACTTGGTCAGCACCACATTAGGAACATTCATGCCATGTTTGATTTCATTCCATTCAGTGGTTCTCTAAAAGAAGTCATTTGTATGCATTTCCCATAGGGTCCTATGTTAAACTAAGTCCCCCGCTGGCGGCCATCTTGGATGATGGATCAGCTACATAGTAACAACACTTGGTCGGCACCTCATAAGGAACATTCATGCCATGTTTGGTTTTATTCCATTCAATGATTCTCTAAAAGAAGTCATTTGTATGCATTTCCCATAGGGTCCTATGTTAAACTAAGTCCCCCGCTGGCGGCCATCTTGGATAATGGATCGGCTACAAAGTAACAACACTTGGTCAGCACCACATTAGGAACATTCATGCCATGTTTGATTTCATTCCATTCAGTGGTTCTCTAAAAGAAGTCATTTGTATGCATTTCCCATAGGGTCCTATGTTAAACTAATTCCCACCGCTGGCGGCCATCTTGGATGATGGATCGGCTACAAAGTAACAACACTTGGTCAGCACCTCATAAGGAACATTCATGCCATGTTTGGTTTCATTCCATTCAGTGGTTCTCTAGAAGAAGTTCAAAATGTAAAAAGTTAACGACGACGACGACGGACGACGACGACGACGGACGACGGACGCCCAGTGGTGAGAAAAGCTCACTTGGCCCTTCGGGCCAGGTGAGCTAAAAAAGTGAGCTTTAAAGGTAAGAGATGATAAGGTAAATAGCCATGGCCATAAATTGATCTATGGAAAATATGTGTCACCAAATTATGTGTACCTGGAGAATTTAATAGGAGAAATGATTAATTTTATTTTAATATCTTTTCGTATCTTCATTTGTCAACCTACATTAAATTTTACAAGACTGTCCCAGGTTAGGGGAGAGTTGGGATCCCGCTAACATGTTTAACCATGCCACATTCTCCATGTTTGTGACAGTCCCAAGTCAGAAGCCTAAAATTCAGTGGTTGTCGTTTATTTATGTATTACATTATTGTTTTTCGTTCATATTTTGTACATAAATTATGCCGTTAGTTTTCTCCTTTGAATTGTTTTACATTGTCATTTCAGGGCCTTTTATAGCTGACTATGCTGTATGGGATTTGCTCATTGTTGAAGGCCATATGGTGACCTATAGTTGTTAATTTCTGTATCATTTTGGACTCTTGTAGAGAGTTTTCTCATTGACAATTATACCACATCTTCTTTTTTATAATAATAAAATTTTAACCTGGAATGCAGAAAGAATTTCTGGATCACTGAGTAGCTTGGATAAATCTGGCATTCCACCTCCACCTCCAGCGCCTGCTCCAGGCATACCTCCTCCCATACCACCAGGCATGCCTCCCATGCCACCGGGCATGCCTCCCATACCACCGGGCATGCCTCCCATACCACCGGGCATACCTCCCATGCCACCAGGCATGCCTCCCATACCACCTGGCATGCCTCCCATACCACCTGGCATGCCTCCCATACCACCTGGCATACCTCCCATACCTCCTGAAAAGACAATATGGTAAAGTTAAGGCAATAGAGATTAGTAACAAAATACTGACATAAAAACACTCCAGCATAATGAAAGAAATCATTTGATTTTGCAAATACTAGTGTGCTTTAAGGGCATATGATACAGTTTCAATCCTATAATGATTTGTTCAGGGATCTCCATGGATGAAAATTGAACAATGGAGGAACTTTCACCATCACAAACCGTGTGTAACCCGTACAGTGAAGCGTGATCAAAAGTATAACATCCCCCCAACCTTTTAGTCGAGAATGACCAAAAGCTGTCATGAAGGTCCCCATGTACTTTTCTTGCTATTTTTGGTTATTGTTATGGGGGTTAAATATCATGTATAGCTTATTTTTCACGGACACTTATCAAATTCAGAAGTCATGAACCCATTACTGGTATGGCTGATTTGCAGCAGGTCACAAATTTCAGCTATGAAATATAAACACTAGAATTGAAAACCAAAAGATATAAAGAAACAGGAAATAATATTTTATACAGAAATTCTAAATTATGTTTAGTTCACAAACATGTCAAAATCAAATAAAATGTGACCATATTTTTCTTTGCATTCAAGCAATTGTGCACAATTTTCCTAACAATATACCCTCTTGTCACATGACTTTGTTTTTGTGCATTTTGAAGAAGAGTAGTGCACAACAAGTCATAAGTTTGTTGCATTTTGTCAAATAATATACATGTTTAATTTTAGATGTAAAAAAAATTGGACTGGAAAAATTTCATTCGGTCTGGTAAAGGTAGGTTGTTTACCAGACCGAATGTCCTGTTAAAATAAAATTCATTTGTGTATACTGGTATCATATGCCTTTAAAGACTATTTTGAGAAACTCTGCATTAAATTTGTAAATGTAATTGATTTTTTATTCTCGGGATATTTTTTTGGTCTTGATTTATTGTGTAATGAGAAAACATGGCTGCTATGATACAATGTTTTCATAAACCTTCCTTAAAAGTAAAACTTAGAGCAGCCTCATCATTCCCCTGCTATTCAACTCCAAAATTACTCTGAATTTTTCAGGTTCAATGCATTCTGTACTTACCAGGAAATCCCCCTGGGAAACCACCTGGGAATCCTCCAGATGATCCAGTGCTGCTTTCCTGAAATAAAGATTGAATAATAAATGACATAACAAAAATAAATTCTTGATATATTAGATAAAAAAAAAAGATAAATGTCTTTGCTGAAAATAAGGGACGACATCAAAAGTTCAATGTAGGATAAACCAGATGCTCCGCAGGGCGTAGCTTTATACGACCGCAGAGGTTGAACCCTGAACGGTTAGGGCAAGTATGGACACAACATTCAAGCTGGATTCAGCTCTAAATTTGGATTGTGATTAAATAGTTGACACAGAATAGGTTTCTGACACAGAATGAATGTGTTCTTATGAACTTAAAATTTTTGTTTCTCTTAGAGCAATTCACTATGCTGTTGAATATTAATCCTCTCAAAAAAATGTTTGAAGAAATTTTCTTTTTTATTTATGAAATTTCAAATGAGAAAAATTGAACCCAATTTTTTTAATCACATCCCCCTTTCCCTTATTCCAAAACTAATCTCAATTAAAATTTCTAATGGAGTTTGCAACAATAACTACTCATTTAAATACATCATAAAATATTAAGATGTAAAAAAACTGCTTGTTATCACTGAATGGTAAAGATTATTTTAATTTATCAGTTGGTAGTAAAAAGTGAATATACATTGTATATTGTAAATAACAAAGATTTAAGTTGATTCTGGACAAAGAAAGATAACTCCAATTAAAAAAAAATCTTGCTATTGCACAATATTTTGCAATTAGATATTTCTTGCTTACTATTCTGGACAAAGAAAGATAACTCTAATTAAAAAAAAATTTGATATTTCACAATATTGTGCAATTAGATATTTCTTGCCATTGCGCAATACTGTGCAATTGAAAAGACTTGCTATTACACAATACTTAATATAATAATTTTAGATCCTGATTTGGACCAACTTGAAAACTGGGCCCATAATAAAAAATCTAAGTACATTTTTGGATTCAGCATATCAAAGAACTTCAAGATTTCAATTTTTGTTAAAATCAGACGAAGTTTAATTTTGGACCCTTTGGACTTTAGTGTAGACCAATTTGAAAACAGGACCAAAAATGAAGAATCTACATACACAGTTAGATTTGGAATATCAAAGAACCCCATTTATTCAATTTTTGATGAAATCAAACAAAGTTTAATTTTGGACCCCGATTTGGACCAACTTGAAAACTGGGCCAATAATCAAGAATCTAAGTACATTTTTAGATTCAGCATATCAAAGAACCTAACTGATTCATTTTTTGTCAAAATCAAACTAAGTTTAATTTTGGACCCTTTGGACCTTAATGTAGACCAATTTGAAAACGGGACCAAAAGTTAAGAATCTACATACACAGTCATGACAGTTAGATTCAGCATATCAAAGAACCCCAATTATTCAATTTTGATGAAATCAAACAAAAGTTTAATTTTGGACCCTTTGGGCCCCTTATTATGTTGGGACCAAAACTCCCAAAATCAAACCCAACCTTTCTTTTATGGTCATAAACCTTGTGTTTAAATTTCATAGATTTCTATTTACTTATACTAACGTTATGGTGCGAAAACCAAGAAAAATGCTTATTTGGGTCCCTTTTTGGCCCCTAATTCCTAAACTGTTGGGACCTAAACTCCCAAAATCAATACCAACCTTCCTTTTGTAGTCATTAACATTGTGTTTAAATTTCATTGATTTCTATTTACTTAAACTAATGTTATTGTGCGAAAACCAAGAATAATGCTTATTTGGGCCCTTTTTTGGCCCCTAATTCCTAAACTGTTGAGACCAAAACTCCCAAAATCAATCCCAACCGTTCTTTTGTGGTCATAAACCTTGTGTCAAAATTTCATAGATTTCTATTAACTTAAACTAAAGTTATAGTGCGAAAACCAAGAAAATGCTTATTTGGGCCCTTTTTGGCCCCTAATTCCTAAAATGTTGGGACCAAAACTCCCAAAATCAATACCAACCTTCCTTTTGTGGTCATAAACCTTGTGTTAAAATTTCATAGATTTCCATTCACTTTTACTAAAGTTAGAGTGCGAAAACTAAAAGTATTCGGACGCCGGACGACGACGACGACGACGACGACGACGACGACGCAGACGCCAACGTGATAGCAATATACGACGAAAATTTTTTCAAAATTTGCGGTCGTATAAAAATTGAACCCAATTTTTTTAATCACATCCCCCTTTCCCTTATTCCAAAACTAATCTCAATTAAAATTTCTAATGGAGTTTGCAACAATAACTACTCATTTAAATACATCATAAAATATTAAGATGTAAAAAAAACTGCTTGTTATCACTGAATGTTATTTATTATAATTTATCAGAACTTGGTAGTAAAAAGTGAATATACATTGTATATTGTATATAACAAAGATTTAAGTTGATTCTGGACAAAGAAAGATAACTCCAATTAAAAAAAAATCTTGCTATTGCACAATATTTTGCAATTAGATATTTCTTGCTTACTATTCTGGACAAAGAAAGATAACTCTAATTAAAAAAAAATTTGCTATTTCACAATATTGTGCAATTAGATATTTCTTGCCATTGCGCAATACTGTGCAATTGAAAAGACTTGCTATTGCACAATACTTAATATAATAATTTTAGATCCTGATTTGGACCAACTTGAAAACTGGGCCCATAATAAAAAATCTAAGTACATTTTTGGATTCAGCATATCAAAGAACCCCAAGATTTCAATTTTTGTTGAAATCAGACTAAGTTTAATTTTGGACCCTTTGGACTTTAGTGTAGACCAATTTGAAAACAGGACCAAAAATGAAGAATCTACATACACAGTTAGATTTGGTATATCAAAGAACCCCATTTATTCAATTTTTGATGAAATCAAACAAAGTTTAATTTTGGACCCCGATTTGGACCAACTTGAAAACTGGGCCAATAATCAAGAATCTAAGTACATTTTTAGATTCAGCATATCAAAGAACCTAACTGATTCATTTTTTGTCAAAATCAAACTAAGTTTAATTTTGGACCCTTTGGACCTTAATGTAGACCAATTTGAAAACGGGACCAAAAGTTAAGAATCTACATACACAGTCATGACAGTTAGATTCAGCATATCAAAGAACCCCAATTATTCAATTTTGATGAAATCAAACAAAGTTTAATTTTGGACCCTTTGGGCCCCTTATTCTGTTGGGACCAAAACTCCCAAAATCAATACCAACCTTCCTTTTATGGTCATAAACCTTGTGTTTAAATTTCATAGATTTCTATTTACTTATACTAACGTTATGGTGCGAAAACCAAGAAAAATGCTTATTTGGGTCCCTTTTTGGCCCCTAATTCCTAAACTGTTGGGACCTAAACTCCCAAAATCAATACCAACCTTCCTTTTGTAGTCATTAACATTGTGTTTAAATTTCATTGATTTCTATTTACTTAAACTAAAGTTACTGTGCGAAAACCAAGAATAATGCTTATTTGGGCCCTTTTTTGGCCCCTAATTCCTAAACTGTTGAAACCTAAACTCTCAAAATCAATCCCAACCGTTCTTTTGTGGTCATAAACCTTGTGTCAAAATTTCATAGATTTCTATTAACTTTAACTAAAGTTATAGTGCGAAAACCAAGAAAATGCTTATTTGGGCCCTTTTTGGCCCCTAATTCCTAAAATGTTGGGACCAAAACTCCCAAAATCAATACCAACCTTCCTTTTGTGGTCATAAACCTTGTGTTAAAATTTCATAGATTTCCATTCACTTTTACTAAAGTTAGAGTGCGAAAAGTAAAAGTATTCGGACGGCGGACGACGACGACGACGCCGACGCCAACGTGATAGCAATATACGACGAAAAATTTTTCAAATTTTGCGGTCGTATAAAAACTTAATTCAACAAGTGAAACTGCGAGCTACTGCTCACTGATGATACCCCCGCCGCAAGTGGATAATATTAATAGTGTAAAAATATGCAAGTGTTCGGTAAACAGGAAGTTGTCAAGTGATGAATCTGAAAACGCATCACACGGTATAGCTGACTTATAAAAATCCTGAAACCAAATTTCAGAAATCCTTGTATTGTAGTTCCTGAGAAAAATGTGACGAAAATTTTTAACTTGGTTATCATGTGTAAAATCATACAAGTGTTCGGTAAACAGGAAGTAGTCGAGTGGTGAATCTGAAAACGCATCACACAGTATAGCTGACTTATATAAATCCTGAAACCAAATTTCAGAAATCCTTGTATTGTAGTTCCTGAGAAAAATGTGACGAAAATTTTTAACTTGGTTATCATGTGTAAAATCATACAAGTGTTCGGTAAACAGGAAGTAGTCGAGTGATGAATCTGAAAGCGCATCACACGGTATAGCTGACTTATATAAATCCTGAAACCAAATTTCAGAAATCCTTGTATTGTAGTTCCTGAGAAAAATGTGACGAAAATTTTCAACTTGGCTATCATGTGTAAAATCATACAAGTGTTCGGTAAACAGGAAGTTGTCGAGTGATGAATCTGAAAACGCATCACACGGTATAGCTGACTTATATAAATCCTGAAACCAAATTTCAGAAATCCTTGTATTGTAGTTCCTGAGAAAAATGTGACGAAAATTTTCAACTTGGCTATCATGTGTAAAATCAGACAAGTGTTCAGTAAACAGGAAGTTGTCAAGTGATGAATCTGAAAACGCATCACACGGTATGGCTGACATATATAAATGTTGATACCAAATTACAGAAAGGGTGGATGTGTAGTTCCTGAGAAAAATGCGACGAAAGTTTCATGGGACGGACTGACTGACGGACGGACGGACTGACGGACAGACTGACGGACGGACTGACGGACGGACGGACTGACGGACTGACGGACTGACGGACTGACAGACAGAGGTAAAACAGTATACCCCCCCTTTTTTAAAGCGGGGGTATTAAAGCGGGGGTATAATTAGTTTTTTCACTGACCCCCCACCCCCCCTCTTAACTAAATTTGGGAAAAATTGATTTACAAATAAGAGATATATGTAAAAATCGATTTTAGATATACAAAATTTGCAGAATTTTACCCCCCCCCCCCCCCCCACCCCACCCCCAAACTATTTGATTTAAGTTTTTTATCCTACATTGATCTTTTGATGTCATCCCTAAGTTTAATAGTTGATCATATAGAAATATCAGATTAAAAAGATTTAAAACTTCTTTTTCAACAAGAGTGCACACGCTGAAATGTCTCGCCTTCTATACTAATCATTGATATTATGTTGATAGTCCTAGGTGTAAAGCTAAGCTTTATTACAACTGTCACATAAACTTAACATTTACCAAGATAACTAAACAAAGACCAATGAACCTTGAAAATGAGGTCAAGGTCAGATGAAACATGCCAGGCAGACATGTTCAGCTAACAATGCTTCTTAGTTCTATACAACATATATAGTTGACCCATTACTTATAGTTTAAGAAAAATAGACCAAAACACAAAAACTTAACACTGTGCAATGAACCGTGAAAATGAGGTCAGGGTCAAATAAAACCTGCGTGACTGACATAAAGATCATAAAATATTTCCATACACCAAATATAGTTGACCTGTGGCATATAGTATTAGATAAAAAGACCAAAACTCAAAAACTTAACTTTGACCACTGAACCATGAAAATGAGGTCAGGGTCACATGACATCTGCCCGCTAGATATGTACACCTTACAATCATTCCATACAACAAATATAGTAGACCTATTGCATATAGTATGAGAAAAACAGACCAAAACACAAAAATTTAACTATAACCACTGAACCATGAAAATGAGGTCAAGGTCAGATGACACCTGCCAGTTGGGCATGTACACCTTACAGTCCTTCCATACACAGAATATACTAGCCCTATTGCTTATAGTATCTGAGATATGGACTTGACCACCAAAACTTAACCTTGTTCACTGATCCATGAAATGAGGTCGAGGTCAAGTGAAAACTGTCTGACAGACATGAGGACCTTGCAAGGTACGCACATATCAAATATAGTTATCCTATTACTTATAATAAGAGAGAATTCAACATTACAAAAAATTTGAACTTTTTTTTCAAGTGGTCACTGAACCATGAAAATGAGGTCAAGGACATTGGACATGTGACTGACGGAAACTTCGTAACATGAAGCATCTATATACGAAGTATGAAGTATCCAGGTCTTCTACCTTCTAAAATATAAAGCTTTTAAGAAGTGAGCTAACGCCGCCGCCGCCGTAGCCGCCGCCGGATCACTATCCCTATGTCGAGCTTTCTGCAACAAAATGTAGATTCTCGTTCTATAACAAATTAGTTGCCATATTTCTCCATTTGTTATTTTTTTCTTCACAAAAGTATAGATATAAATTCAAATCATAAGCATGCAGAGAGGGGGGACTTTCATCATTGTAAACTAAAAAAAAAATTTCAAATTTTGCGGTCGTATAACAAGAGACACATTGACCCGTAATATCATATATTTAATATTGCTAAACCTGTCGACCATTTTTTTTGTTGGTCTAGTCAAACCTTTTCAACTTATAGTCAACCCTGTAATACCGTTGTCATGTATCCTAAATATTGAATATTAGCAAAGCAAAATCGCTACTCTTTAAATGAGTAGGAACTATTTAACCCTATATACTATATGAACTGGACACATATTTCTGACCCAGGCTACCATTATTTGCACAAAATATCAATTTTATAAGTCTTTTGAATCTCATAGGAAAACAAAAAGTTGTACATGTTTTCATGCTCAGCATATTCCCAATCATAATTCAGAGTATTTGAAAACAGAAGTTGGGAGTCTGAAAGATCTGACAAAAATATTTGCTTATCATACATAGGAATGGATAGACGAAAAGTGTGATTGCAATATAGCCATATATACAAGGATAGGGATAGAATGTCCAAATTGAACAGCAAACCCAAATCAAATAAGGGCTGTTCCAGAAAATACTATGTCCCCCCCAGGGACGGCACTTTTTTTTAACCCCCACCACCCACAGAAATAAAATTTAATTAGAACAGCACTCCCTTTGCATTTTGGTATTTCAAATACAACCACCCACATAATATTTAAAAAAATTGCCTTCCCTGGGGGGGACATAGTATATTCTGGAACAGCCCTAATGACAAAGGTGGCAATGTTGATGTTTAATGATATCATCAAAGATCCTTGTTTGCCTATCCTCAAGATCTTTTAATGACTTTCTTGTTATCAATACAGCAAAAATTTCGATGTCTATACTTTCCTAATATAATAATAACGATTGCTTTTAACACCAAATGCGATCAGGCTGTAGCCATTTCCGCTGAAGGTAAAGTGATCTTCTATTTGGGAGATCGTGAAAGGGAGATAATTTAAAAGTTAGCGATTGCAAGGGGTTACCAAGGGGTAATTGCAAATGTTTTTCAGACAGGTAAGTACAGATTTTGATGTAAACAAGAAAATGAGGTATGATTGCCAATGAGATAACTCCTTATGAGATCAAATGAAATAGAAATCAAATACTACAGATCACTGTATGGACTTCATGAATGAACAAAACTTACACTGCATAGAAAGCTATAAAAGTCCACAAAATATATATACCTGTCTTTGTTTACACTGCATAGAAAGCTATAAAAGTCCTCAAAATATATATACCTGTCTTTGTTTTTCATAATCTTCTTTTGCTTTCCTGATTCTTTCTTTTCTGGCATTCAATTCTTTTTCCTGCTTCTTTCTCTCATATTTCCTTTTGTGTTCAATTATTTTCTTTGCCTAGATTATTAAGTTGAATTATACATAGACGTTAATGAATCTTGTCTTATAACTTTTATATGTTGACTGTAAACTACTATATGTTTTCACATTTAAACCTGTCTATAAATTATTACTGAGTATAAGACAAAGATTTTGTAAATAGAGTTCTTTGAATTCATCATCTGTTTCATTCTTTCCAATCTTTCTGACTACATTCAAAAGCTGTGATTTTTTTTTTAATCTGAACAAATTAAATTAACAAAACTTTGGTTAAGATGTAGAAAATCAACTACCGGTAAAATCAACAAATCTTAAATGAAATGTTTAAAATCACTATTCAATTTAATATTCAAACATATAAAAATGCTGAATCCAAAAAAGACAGTAGGTGCATTTTACCCCTTTGTAAAAGGCAATCGAGAGATGTAAAATAAAACGTACATTTGGTGTAACGTCATGTAACAACTCATTAGCAGTGTCATCATAATCCAGTTTACAGGCCATTGTAAGATCATGGTAGGCATCCTCCCATTGTCCTAATTTCCTAAAAAATAAAAATGTAGTGATTAAGTGAAATGTTTCACTGTTCTCAAAAAAAAAAGTTCCTCTGGGGATCCTTCAAGAAAATCTGCTGGTCCTGACTATTATTTATATTGTAATCTGCTGGTCCTGACTATTATTTCTATTGTAATCTGCTGGTCCTGACTATTATTTCTATTGTAATCTGCTGGTCCTGACTATTATTTATATTGTAATCTGCTGGTCCTGACTATTATTTCTATTGTAATCTGTTGGTCCTGACTATTATTTCTATTGTAATCTGCTGGTCCTGACTATTATTTCTATTGTATTATGTTGGTCCTTTTTAAAATTTGGTGGTCAAAACCTTCAAACCCTCACTTTACAAAAACTCTGAATTTGTTTTCTATTTGTAATTCAAACAATTATAGACTCCTACATTGTATCAACGTTCTGACAATAATATCCTTTTATCAATTTGACGGGTTTATTCATAACCTCATAAGTTTGTCATTGCCATCTTTTCCTGAGGACAAAATGAAAAACTCACAATCTTGTATACAACCCACATTTTCTGGGATGGCTCTTCAACAGAGTTTGCTATTTAGCATTGTTGCTGTTAAGGCCAACAATACCATTCTGCCTATTTTAACAAGGAAATCTGAAGTTCAATAAAAATGGGGAATGTGTCAAAGAGAATAAAATTGAGAATGGAAATGGGGAATGTGTCAAAGAGACGTATTTTTTCCTCAATAGTTTGTTATTGTTTTAAATTTGTTTTGATGGCAATGTATTGTAAAACTCCCATTCCACTTGTATCCATGCCAAACCATCACTTACTTTTTTGCCATTCCTCTCCATTTGTATCCTTGAGCAGAATCTGGATTCAGTTCAATGGCTTTGTCACAATCATGTATAGCTTTATTTAATTTCTTCAATTTGATAAATGCACTGTAAAAAGAGACAACATCAAGAATAGATATTAAGTTCTTCTGATCAAGCATAAAACTTTGGTTACTATGTCAGGGCAGTACATTATATGACAATAAATAAATTTGGTGTATTTACTGTCTTCTGATTGGTTAAAATTATTAGTTTTATTTTCAATGTTGTCAATTATTATGGCGACACGCCCACTCCCCTGACGTTGTGTATTCATACGCCAACATGTGTGTACGTTGTTATTGTTAATATACATAATATAAAAAGTTCTTTGAGCTTTATTTTTGATAGAAATTTATTTATAATGAATGGCAATAATTTATTTTGAATTTATTGAACCATAAAATTAATTTTTGACTCTTCACATTTTACACAATGTGAAGAGTCAAAAATTAATTTTATGGTTTAATAAATTAAAAATAAATAATATCCATTCATTAAGTAATTATAATCAATACAGACAATTAGCTGTTTGGTATTTCAATAATTAACAAGCACAATAGGATAAATATATTAATTGATTTTATATGGTTTTGTAATTAAGTTTTTTAAAATGATTTTGCATATGATAACAGATTGAATTTTTTAACTTTCAAACGGGTTAACGCAATTTCAATAATTATTTAGACTAGTATTATGAAAATAATTGTAAATCTTTTGTTTTGTTTCACATAATTGTATGAATTACATATGTCACATAAATATGTCACTGTATGTTGTGGTCTGTGCTGTTGTCCATAGTTTTTCTGTGATCTCCATGTTGAAATGTACTAATATATTATTTATTTATGCGTTTCTCTGTGTTGAGTGTTCTTGCTTTTGTTTGTACTGTATTCCTGTCATGTAGTGTTGTTATTTTAGCCTATTGCCATATAAAATGGGAGGTTTTGCTAGCAATAAAACCAGGTTCAACCCACAATTTTTTTCTTAAAATGTCCTGTATCAAGTCAGGAATATGTCAGTTGTTATCAAATAGTCTGTAACTATGTATGTTGGTGTTAGTTTTTGTTGCACTTCAGTATTTCTGTTGTTTTCCTCTTATAGTTGATGTCTTTACCTAGGTTTTAGTTTGGAACCTAGATTTTTTTCTTTCAATTGATTTAAAACTTTTGAACAGCAGTATACTACTGTTGCCTTTATTTATTCAAAGCCCTGCTTTTATAAAAATTAACAAAGTTATGCATTTATAAACTACAACTGTTGACTTGAATGACAACATACCTTCCTCTCTTTGCATACAATAAAGCAGACATTGGGTTGACCTTGATCGCCTCTGTAAATATTTTCACAGCCTCTTCCAAGTTTCCTGTAATCAAGACAAAATAACAAAAAAATAGCAAGACATTATTGCAAGAAATAACGACATTGAGCAAATGTTGTATTATCTTATATATTTCGAAAATATTTTATTACACATTTGTACTTGAAATAATGAGATTTTAATGCAGTACACAATGAACAAGAATGTGTCCCAAGTACACGGATGCCCCATCTGCACTATCATTTTCTATGTTCAGTGGAGCATGAAAATGGGATAAATCTCTAATTTGGCATTAAAATTAGAAAGATCATATCATAGGGAACATGTGTACTAAGTTTCAAATTGATTGGACTTCAACTTCATCAAAAACTACCTCGACCAAAAACTTTAACCTGAAACTCGCACTTTCATTTTCTATGTTCAGTGGACCGTGAAATTGGGGTCAAAAGTTTAATTTTGCTTTAAAATTAGAAAGATCATATCATAAGGAACATGTGTACTAAGTTTCAAGTTGATTGGACTTCAGCTTCATCAAAAACTACCTTGACCAAAAACTTTAACCTGAGGCGGGACAGACGGACGAACGAACGAACAGACGGACGGACGCACAGACCAGAAAACATAATGCCCCTCTACTATCGTAGGTGGGGCATAAAAATCTAATCAGGCAGTATGATTACCAGTCTGAATAATCATATCGCTGTTTGATTCTTACAAATGACAAAACTGTTGAAAAGACACTAATCTCAACACCACTGAAGTATGGTCATACATTCTGTTGACTATATGACAAGATTGTGAAAATAACTTTTAGACATGGCTGACATAGCAGCACTCCTCTTCTAGCCAGCTGAATTTAACTTTCTCTTCACTGATATCAACATGACTGAAGTACAGGTTTAATTTTCCTATAACTTGACAATATGGTAAATCAAAGTGATGGAAATCACTCATGGAAAGATTAGAAGAGTAGTTTGAATTATTTCATATTAAGGTATGGTGGGGGAAAATGAACATTTATAAAGCACTATTGCTGAAAATTGCATTTACAGCAGGTCTTTAGAAGGAAACTTGCTTTTCCAGTATGAAGATAAAATGAGCTCAAATTAAATAATATGGGTCTCTTAATTTGCACAATTTTATTTAAACTGCAGTTTAAAACTTATCGAAATTATGTTGCCGTTTCTGAACATGTTTCAAAAAAACAAAAAAATGCAAAAATTCTTCTAGTAAATGTTACCAACTATCCTTGTAAGACATAAATCTGGACCAACAGCTTAAAACTTTAAAGTGTCAACAAACAAAATTGAAAAATGTTGTTATGGGGCATTTTATAAGTTGAAACAGAGGTTATAGGGCATTGAAGATTAAAAGTTTTAGAGTGCCTTTTGATCAATTTTTAAAGTATTTTTCAACACAGGGCATTGAAAATGTACTTTTTCAAGTAACCAATTAAAAAACTTATCTTATTGAAATGTGGATTCTTTCTTGATTGCAAACATATGTATTCACTTCTAATAAAAATTCAAATGACTAAAATAGACATAATGATTGATGGGAAATAAACTAATAAACAATGGTTTGTTATAATTAAAAGTTTTAAAATTTTTAAACTGTTTCAAGCCAATTCCTGATAAAAAAAAAAGTGTACTAATTTAATTGTTGATTAATTACAGATGATTATTGGAAATTTATCAAGTAAATTATAGGCCTTACTTGAATACCTTTTATTTAATCATATTTATATTCATATTTCATTTTTTTAAGATCTTGTTAATCCATTAATCATTTATCTTTCAGATATAATTTACAGAATCACTTTATGTAATGTAGATCAAAAGTAATTGGCAATAAATAAATCTATCATCCTTATAAATATCAAACATCTAATATACACATTTGTGTATTCAATTATGAGGTCAAATACTTGTGTATTAAGAATTATATTGAGTGGTCTGTATAATTATGTAAGACTGAGGTTGATAGGTAATGTGGTCAATTTGATTGGCAGTTTAGGAGGTGGGGCATTGTAATTAAAGGTTCACCTTGTCTCTGATTGTTTAGTGATAATGACAGTTGTCAATCATACTAGTTGAATCAATACCCAGTTACCTAATCAAAATGTTTTTTAAAAGCCTGCACATCAACACACCTTAATGACATACATTCTTGAATGAATTGCTCCAATAATATACCCAGTTTTTTTCAGTTTTTATGTGTATTATGTGCACATATATCAGAACCATAGGGAACTATATTTCAGTGTGAATACATTTAGTAATAGTAGCTAACCTGTCCTGTTGTTAGGGAGGCTGGTGCCTAAGTAAAGATTTAGAACAAGTTCTAATTTTTCCAAAAAACTAACCTTCAGACATGGCTGACAAAGTAGCACTCCTCTTCTAGTCAGCTGAATCTTACTTTCTCTACACTGATATCGACATGACTGAAGTACAGGCTTAATATCCCTATAACGTGACAATATAGTGAAACTAACCTTCAGACATAGCTGACATAGCAGCACTCCTTTTCTTGTCAGCTGAATCTTACTTTCTCTTCACTGATATCAACACCACTAAAGTACAGGCTAAATCTCCCTATAACGTGACAATATAGTAAAACTAACCTTCAGACATAGCTGACATAGCAGCACTCCTTTTCTTGTCAGCTGAATCTTACTTTCTCTTCACTGATATCAACACCACTAAAGTACAGGCTAAATCTCCCTATAACGTGACAATATAGTAAAACTAACCTTCAGACATAGCTGACATAGCAGCACTCCTTTTCTTGTCAGCTGAATCTTACTTTCTCTTCACTGATATCAACATGACTGAAGTACAGGCTAAATCTCCCTATAACGTGACAATATAGTGAAACTAACCTTCAGACATAGCTGACATAGCAGCACCTCTTTTCTCATCAGCTGAATCTAACATTTCTTCAGTGACTTCCAGACTGGCATCAGCATACTCAGGTAATTCCTCATCATCATCAGTAATCACGTCTGTCTCGTCCAATTCTAAAGGAGCAAATTTTAAATAGTGTATTTTCTAATATTTCTTTTTTAAATCACATAAAAACAGCAACATGCTGTCACCCAACATATTTTCACAGAATTAAACTGTTCATGCCAACTGGTGGCAATTTAATTTCACAATTTCACATTGCCTTGATGTATTCATATCAAGAAAGATCCAAGTTTAAACACATGCATGTTATTTTCCTACTTATAAAAGTTGTGCAAATAAATAGATCATGAAAACAAGTTGGTTACCAGTATACATTTTTTTCAGCTTGGTGGTGAATTATTATCCTTGATGTCATTTCAATCTAAGACACTTTTTTTACAGCTGTGTGTGTACTAACCATATGAATAAAACTGCCAACACTGCATTTGAGGAAAGTCATTTGTTATACATATTAATACTTTGTCACTAGATGATAAACAACAACTGTTTGATTTCTATGCCTAATCTTGATTTCAAATAATTTTCGCTACAACTTTCTCTCTGGTCAGTAAAAGGCAGATATCAAATCTCGCTGTTACCTTACTGTCCTGATAATAACATAGGTGTGTGTTGCTTTTCCATGCAGGATTTTTTTTTATGTGTAATATTTGAATATGAACTGATATATACTATTCTCGCTGAAAACCTTAAACATAAGAAGAGATTGGTCACAGGAACACAAAATCTTGTCCTCTACATTTTTATCTGGATAAGTAAGTGTTTAAGAAATAAGTGTTTAGTTTAGCCAAAATATGAAATTATTGCCTCACATTTGTGTCTTGAAAGGTGTTTTGGGAATTAGGAATATGCTTTTTTATTAACATAGAACAAAAAAAATCAGATTTGAGGAACATTTTACAAAAACTTTGAGTAACAATTTTTTTGTGAAAGAGTTACAGGTGTTTAATTGTAAACTATTATCTACCTAAATCACTTTCTTCACTTTCTGGTTCTGGTTCTGGCTCTGGTACAGGTTCAGGCTGTTAAGAAAATAGAGTAATAATAATTCTCATTCCAGTACATGTATCAAATTAATGTTTACAAACAGTATAATTAAATTACTACTATGTTATAATTTATTTGCAAATTGTTTGGTAAAATTCTACATTTTTTCTTTGAATAATAAGAGACGAATATGTATCAATGAGACAGCAGCCCATCTACAAAAATTACCAAACGACATCCTGAGGGCAACATACAGTCTTCAACAATATACACAAGCCTTTTATTCATAAGTCTAAATGCTGTAGTATGAAATGTCTTATTTTCACATTTTGATTCTGTACTCAAGCAGTATTTTATGTTGTACCAGTATGACCAGTAAGTGTTCTCTATGAAAACTAGTGAATAAGTTAAAGGTTATTTGGTTTTAAAGATATATTTAAAAATACCTTAACATATATTATTATCATTGGTAAACAAGTCATGTAAAGTCATATTATCTGTATCCTTAGCCTCCTCTTAATTAGGCCAAATTAAAAGATAGGATTCCCAACCTTACCGGTTTGTCTATCCTCAAGTTTTTATTGACATTTTTGTGATGAATCATGATACGATTGATGGTATTGCCATTCGTGCCTTTAAATTGAGGGGAAAAAAATCAGCAAAATAGAAGAAAACAAGAGGCTGTCACAACGACAGCAAACCGGATTTATTAATATTTATTTGTGTCCTGGCAATATCACAAGAACCATTACTGATGAATGGTGAAAGTGAAAATCGTCAATATCAAATTTGACCTCCATTTTGTCATCAGTATCAACATATTAAAATTTGAAAAGCTTAGATTGAATGGTTCATGAGTAAATGCAACAACGTGAATGGAAACGCCATTTTACAATCTTTCAAGAACCATAACGCCTGAACGGTAAATGTCAAAATCGTCATTATTGAACTTGACCTCTATTTTGTCATCAGTAACAACATATAAAAATTTCAAAAGCTTTGGTTGAATGGTTCATGAGAAAATGCACGGACACGACTGGAAACACCATTTTTCAATCTTTCAAGAACCATAACTCCAGAACGGTAAAAGTCAAAATCGTCATTATTGAACTTGACCTCCATTTTGTCATCAGTAACAACATATTAAAATTTGGGAAGCTTTGGTAGAACGGTTCATGCGTAAATGCACGGACACGACTGGAAACTCCATTTTTCAATCTTTCAAGAACCATAACTCCTGAACGGTAAAAGTCAAAATCGCCATTATTGAACTTGACCTTCATTTAGTTGTCAGTAACAACATATTAAAATCTTAAAAGCTTTGGTTGAACGGTTCATGAGTTAATGCACGGACAACATTTGATTGCCGCCCGTCCGACTGCCCGACTGCCCGCCGTACTTCCCCAAATCAATAACCGACATTTTTGTCACAAAAATCCGGTTAAAAATGTTATCTGCCTATGCCAATTTTCATAAGGAGGAAAGCCTGGACATACATTTTAGTCTGATCTTATCTCTTCACTGTTTTGTATAAAATTGCCTGCAGTTTTTCTGATAACATTTTGTGTTGAGAAATTGTTACCAGAACACACAGCAATGGCAAAATAAGAGTTTTCTTATGAAATGTGTGCTACTTATTTCCTTGTTAAGTTCTATATCAAAATTGTGTATACTACTTCAATATTCACAAAAAGACATGCGTGGAAAATAACAATATATCCTCCTAATAGAGAAATTCAAAGATCATTGAAAAATCCTCACTCAGCATCAATATGTTTACTATCTTAAATACCTCAGGTTCCTTTGCAGGTTCTGGTTTTGTCTCCCCTTTTGTGGGCTCTGGTTTACTTGGAGGGGGTAAATTTGCACCTAAACTGAAAACAAAAAGATAATCATGTCAGCTTTCAAGATCTCCTAAGTAATTTATTGATTCATAAATTATAATGTTATACTAGTACAAAAAATATTGACTTATTTGTAATGATTATGACTGATTTTACAAGAGAAATTTTATGATACATATCTATTGTTTTGTCATTTCTTTGACAAAACAAATTATACAACACATCTTATTATTTTTTAAACAAAACTAGGACATCAATTCACATCTTGTACCAAATCTTATTAAATAACTTATAAAAGCATAAATAGATAAAACCGTTTCAAAATTCTAATCAACTGCTTAAACTTGAAGAACCATATTGATATGCAAGTACATTTCAAAAATTTGCAGCTATTGAACATTTCTTTTCTTAGTTCGAGAGCAAATATCTTGTCAAAAGTTGGCAGTTATAATAGCGTAATAAGCACTCCCTTGTTTGAACACTTCAGATAAAACAATTCTGTTTCAATACAATATAAAAACACTCCTATTTGGCAGCATTATTCTCAGACAAGAGGAAAATCTATCTTGTGTTTAAACAAGTTTAACGATTTTTAATAGTTCAAAAGCGATTTGGCATATACCGTAAATAGGGAAATTTTGGTGTCAGGATATTTTGGCAGTTTTCACTCAAAATGCATGTGTTTTATTTTGGTGGGTGTAATTTTGGTGCTTCACCCAATTGATGTGTTTGATTTTGGAACAATAGAAGTGTGCGAGCTCATTCGTATTTGCCCTTATTTACCAGTTTATATATATTGACAAAATATCAATGACATACACAAACTAGAAACACGACAACAATTAACTAAAATAAATCAGGGAATCGGATACAAATGCAATTGCAAAATAATTCTGTATGTAGAGGGTTGAACGCTAAAAGAAAAGGATTTAAAAAAAAAAAATTTTTTTTTTAATCAAAATTCAAATGAAATAAATTTTAATCATTATCTCTATTGCAACTAAATGTTAAAGATTAACGATTAAGGATTTAAATTTTAGCCTTTGGCAGTACATGTTAATTAACAGAAGATAAACGATTTGAAGGTGTTTTTATATACTAATTACCAATAACGGTGTCTAATAAGCAATAGCTGGGCATTTTTATGACACTAGAACACACCCGTGATATCACGGGTCCGTGACTGAATTAAAGTATATAAATATGCGCAAGCCTTATTTTAGTATTAGTATTGTCATCTGATAAAGTCATGTCGATTATAAGATACACAGTTTTTCTCTGCTTTCAAGTCTTTCTGTTTGAACCCGTTGAACTGGAACTTATCAGTTATTGGTAATATTAATTATTTGGAAAACAAAAGGTCCTGGAATGGAGTATTTTTTAATCAACAGCATTGTCCTATATAAGTTATAAATAAAGTTGAATTCTTTGCTTTGCTGTTTTACGTCATCATGGTCATGCCCACTAACAAATTGAAAACTGTACCTATACGCCTTATTTTTAGTCCAGATTTTTAGTATTCGTATTGTTATCTTAGAAAGTCTTACTGATTAAAATACTACAATAGGTAACAATTGTACAATTTAAGATTTAAATTATTTAATTAGCAAAACAGTGAAATTTATATTTTACACCTCAGTAATCACACTGGTTCAAACTAGATTTTCATTAGTATAAACTCTTGCATTAAATTTACTCACTATATTATTTCGCTCTTTTTATTGGATATAAACTTTTCCTTTGTTGTTAATTGTTTATTTATACTATTGCAAAGTGTTTTCTTTACATTTTTGAATTTGATATTACGTTGAAATTACCCACCCTCCCTCCCTTGTTAAATTTTTTTTGATCCCGTTTATAAATTCATAGTGGCGGATGTTTGCCAAAAAATTTGGTTATATATCTATGTTTATGTATTTTCATTTGTGTATCTAATTATTTATGATATATTGTATTTTGTAATATATTGAAAAAATATTTATATCAGGCAATACAAATTATACCTATTGACTTCCTTTTATTTCACCCACTTGATAATTTAGTAGTGTCAAATTAACCCTGTGGTTATGACCCGTGTATATAGCATATTAGTCCTGAATACAACGTTTGGTGGTGCGCCTGTCAGATGCGGAACGTACAGATAAGGTAATAGGTAACAGGTGAATATACTATTGGTATCGGTAGCGGACTCGACCCGGAACTTCTGAATTATTGGCAATATTAATTATGTGGAAAACAAAAGGGCCTGGAGTGGTGTAATTTTTAATCTACACCTTTGTACTATATTAGTTATATATAAAGTTGAATTCTGTGATTCGTCGTTTTTATGTGATGACGGCTGACAAATTGGACCTCGTAATTTTAGTATTTTAGATATGTGAATATAAATTCATATTGTGTTTTCTTAACAATTTTAGAAAATTGACAATTAAATAAAAATTATAGTGTTATCAAATTATACCTAATATTTATTTGTAGAATTGGCTATGTATAGAATTATAGGAAATATATATGGAAGGCATGATATTTACATAAGATATTTCCCCCAACAATTTACATTACGATATCGTCGTACTGGTCCTCGATTTTGGCGTTTCAATATTTAGTGTTTGCTTTATTTTCGTGAGTTTAATTTTGGCACTTTCATTGGAGGCACCAAATAAACCAAAATAACCCAATTTACGGTAGCATCTCTCATTGTTAGGATCACGATTTTGGTGAGAGTCTTGACAAATTCCTGGAAACACACACCATGGCAGATACATATACATGTATGTAGGAAAGGTCTGACCAAAAAAATAAATCAACTTTTCATTAAAAGTTATTTCCCTTTTTCTTTTTTGACAGGGAGACAGATTAATATAAGGGAAACCTTGTTTCTGAATCTCTTGTATATCATGTACATGATTTTTGAAATAAAATATATTTAAAGTAAAAGTTGGCAGTAAATAACCAAAATGGTGTAGCTTTCTACAAGTCATATAATCCATTAGTCATTAGATTAAAATCAGAATTCTGCTAAGTCTCCAGCATGGCTGGTTAAAAAATAATTTTACCTAACTAGCCATTCCTTGAAAAAGCTCAACTCTGGCAAGTGTATAGTATCTGGGTCCCTCTTTAAATTTTTAACAAATTCTTTCAAAAGTTCTAGTTGCATCTGATCCATGATGCTGGATTAGTATTTTACTCACAAAATCTGAAAAAAAAGAACATAAATATTATAAGTATACCTAAAAAAAATCAGATGAACAAAAACACAATTGGACGTGTCCAGGTACTTGTACATCCCGTCAACAAAAAGACACTAGGAACAGACCTGAGAGTACTCACAGGTATCTGACAGCTAGTTCAAAGCCACTAACAACTAATAAAAAAAATCATGCTTCAAAGCAGGGCTTCCAAAATATATTTAAGCCAGCCGGACATTTTATATCTGATCCGGATTTTATTCCCTAAAGACTAAGTCACAAAAGGCAATCATGGAAATCACTTGCAATTGGCCATCTGATCGGCCATCCAAATGATTGACATTAGATTTAAACGATATTAAACTTTACTTTGATATTAATTTGATGTTCTGATGTAAACTATTAAATTGGCAGCACATCAGCATGCTCATATCTGCCGAAGACTCTTTATTTGTGCAAAATGACTTTGTAAAAAACTTTTACTTTCGTTTTTAAATCACATTTCTTAAACCGGATGTTGACTTGACAAAAGGACCAGAAACTGATACGTAAAATCCGAGTACATTATCAAAGCAAGATTGAGTGAAGAAACTCTTGTCGCGTTATTTCTTCAACAATATACTTGAAACGAACGTTTGATACAGGTATCAATGATAATTTTAGTGTTTTTTAAGAAATGTTGGATGCATAATTAAATTTCCCACCTGCGCACACATGTTCTAGTCTTCAACGTAGTTCAAACGATTTTTTATTTGAAACCTTTTAAACTTTTTCATCAAATCATGTTTATAAAGGTATTTCTTATAATTTTAATCCTTTGGACTGAATCAATTAGATACAAACCCCTGAAATGTAAAAAAATAACTTTGAATAGACCGATCAATTTGTACGATGTTCGGTAATGAAAATAGTTTACCTGTCACTTGAACAGGTAGATTTTAGCTGTCCAACAACTAATTAGCCTTGATTAAAATTAGAAAGTATTGAAGTAGGGGTTGTTTTGATAATAATTAATCACCATGTCACTTTTATGACCGGAAACGTGTGGCTGTAAAAAGCAAAAAGTTGGGTCAAGAAGATCGGGAATTATGTTAAAATGACAGACTTTTAAGAAAGCCTTGAAAACCAAAAAGTATATGACCGTATCATGCTTTGCCCAGCCGGACTTTTACCGGATATAATACAAATGTCCAGAATATATGACCGTTTTGGAAGCCTTGCTTCAAAGACTAAACTATCAATCCGTACACATCCAACATCCAATGGATTTAGTGTAAAGACGTCATAAACAGTCAAGAGAAAAACATGACCTTGTGCAATGTCAAGTTAGAGGTATCGACAGATTGTAGATCCATGAATGTGTATATGTATATAACATACTAGTAATATTTAGTTTGCTTTTAATTTACTGATAACAAAATCAGTTTTTATACCAATAAAAACAATATTCAATGATCTTATTACAGTGTTGAATTGGTAACCTTTTAGAATAAGTTTATTCAAACGAGCGATAAGTTTTCAAGGATCATTTCTAAATTTTCGGGCACGGCTAACAATATTTCTGTAAAAATGAGGATGTGCTATCCCTTCTGCAATAAGTTTTCTACAGGTACAACCAAACTTCAAAACCAAATCTATATATCTTCGGAAAAATTTAGTAAAGGTTTTAAGTAATTTATGGTAATGATATCCCTGGTTTAATAATTTACCAGTAATACATAGATTGCGTTCGTTAAAATAAAAAATGTCACAACATTTTTTACATGCTAAATATATTTTATTAAAATAAATCCACAGGTATTGACTCTGAGGCACAAAGATTTTTCTAAAGCTTGTTTAGGACTTTTTGTAGACAATAAATGCTAGAACATCATGGACAAACAAGTAATCAAAGAGCAGATTGTTCTGAAGGATACGATTGCCATTGTTTTCATTGACACATGTATACATGTAGCTGGATAATATTATTTTCAAAACTAATTCAACTGCACATGTAAAATGTAATTTACGAAATCTCAATAGTTACAAAATAGCCAATCCCGGATACAAGTGTATGAACAATGTACTTAGGCCTATTGTGTTTTATTTTTGTACTATCAATTCAAATTTTACTTTCCACAGCAGTCACTGAGACTCAGAGTGAGAGAAGGTATTTCACTTCGTATCTGATCACCTATTTTCTTACGTAAATTATAGGAGGAACCCCATTCCCAACTCTTTAAATATTTAATTCCCTTAGGGTCAGTGGTCATGACTCCTTTAAATTTCCATACACATTCCTCGGTTTAAATTGCGATCATTTTTAATATAATACCATGTTTATCGACAGAACAAGTTAATTTTTCTCTATGTGTTGTATAGCATTTTGATCAGAATTGACTGAAAGTTACTTCCAGAAGGGAGACAACTCGAAACGATAATATGGAAGACTTCATTTCGCCTGAAGGGGTGTTGTAGTAACACCTTTACGATGTGGACTACATTTATTTTAATTTAAATGATGCATATGATTTAAAATTATGCAACAACAATAACCCTCAATAGCAGACATACATAAAAAATATCCCATGAGTTTTAAATTAATCAATTGAGTGGGGAATCCAGAGCAACCATTCAATGCAATATCCCTTAAAGTCAAGAAAATATACGCATGCTCATAATTACCTAAACAAACCCTGGAGCAAGAATGTATTTTAAAGGTTAATTAAACGACCTATATGGTTCTCTATTTCTTTATGGAAGTACAATATCAAATATCAGTTTCATAATGTTTAGAATAAAATGGTTGACGCGAGGGCATGGCCCTGAGCCAATGGTATAAGTTTACAGATTGCTTGAAAGCAATCGTATCCCAAAAATCTTAATAGGTTTACAATTTTATAAGGAAAATCTCTGCAACAAATTCTCCATGTTTTTGGTAAAAAACTTGGCTTTATTTGCCTCTAAACATGCTCCCCATTTACAATTAATAAGATTAAATATTTAACAGCAATAACTATTCCCTGCTTACAAAATTGCACATCTCTTTCATTCTGTATTTTGACTGTTTCGATATTGTAGCAGTTTGAAAATTTTGTAATATTTTATTTTACAGACATACAGAAAACCACAGAAGGACTTCAACATTTTTTCTTTTGATTGATTTTTTTTCCAGCTTCAAATTTGCATGCTAAAATTTTCTTTTTTCCATGGTTGATTCAGTCACTAAACATTAGAAAATGAATTGTAATATTATCACCACAAGTGATGTTCTTTATAAGAAATAGTTGTATTTTGACTGAAATTGCTGTAATACATGTACGTTAAATAGGGTACTAGTATGAATTGATGTCTGATTCAGAATGATATGAAACTAGCTTTATATAAGGATAACTTTTAACATACATAAGCAACTGTCATGACGATATTCTCAAAATCTGCTATTTAGCATTATACACTATATAATTTTTGTAATAATAGAAGGAGTTAGATATCTGCTTCTCTGATGTTTTATGCCATTTTACATGTTATAAATATGTATTTCTATTTATTCTTGACCTTGTACTGATAACCATAAAGTGCTTAAAATAATAAAGAATAATAAATTGTGTGTTTTCAGATTATTTTTTAAGACAATGTCTAGTGTAGGTGGAATGCTTTGAATTCCCTTCAATAGAAGATACTTGGTCAGCCATAAGCAGTTGGGCTAAAGAAGTACTTCTGTATGTCATATAATGCACTGGCTTGTGACACAGAGGTCCTAGGTTCAGTACCGTTGGAGAGGAGACAAATTGTTTTGTATGTTGAATCATTCTCTCCGGTTACACTATGTCCACTATATGCAATTTAATGATTTATTGATTAATGTGTTGCTAAATTATATTTATTGATTAGAGTTTCCTATGATTGGGTGTGTATATTGCAAGTTATTGATCTGTTGATTAGAGCACTGTAACATACAAAGGCAAGTTTGAAAGTCGCCTATATATATAGATGTCTTTACAAGTAGCTGCTGAAATGAAAGTAGATACCACATGCTGTGTTTCTACTTCTACTTCAAAATTGATGCCATGCGTGCGGTTTTCTGTATTATAAGGATACTTATTACCACAAAGTTTTAATAAATGCAACACTGGAATTTTTTCTAATTAGCTTCAGTTACCCTACCACGCTGTGTGGAAATTTCTGGTCTAATGTCAACAACCTTCACCTTTCTTGGCCGCTGATATCAAAGAAAATAAATGACCGATTTTCTTATTTTAAAACTTTATGGTTCATGGATATTATCCAGATCACTAAACAAATGAATAATCAAAAAAACAAAAATCACGATATCAAAGAGTATCGAGAATCGTTTTAAATAAAAAAATATAAATGTCAATGACCTTGACTTTTGTTACTTAAGCGGCAAACATTAAAAATGAAAGTGTGTATTAGATGCCTTTCACCTGGTAAGACAAAAAGTTGAAACTTAGAAGCATTAATCATGTCGCTAGATAAGCAATGTAAAGTAATGAAAACAAACAACCACTTTATTGACAATAAAAGATCCCTCTGCCCACTATAGGCACTGCTCCGAGGAAATAGCTGTGACACTTGATGCCAGTGATGGTCCTTAGATTTTTTTGGGAAACAAGACGTTTCGGCCAAGGTTAGGCCTTGGTCGTTTCGGCCAGATACCACTTCGGCCATGTAATAAAAAATAGTTCATAAACCCCCATTCATGTCCAGTGCACGATGATTAATCAATATTGTAGACATCGCAATATCTACAATGTTAACACAATATTGTGTCAACATTGTTAACATTGTTTAAACCCTTATATATTGTTTACATTGTTGACATCGTTAACATCGCGATGTATAAAATATAGATAATATATTGTGTTTACATTGTTTACATCGCTATGTATACAATTTTAACACGATGTTGTGTCAACATCGTATACATTGTTTCAAAACTTATATATTGTTTACATCGTTGACATCGTTAACATCGCGATGTATGCAATGTTAACACGATGTTGTGTCAACATCATATACATTGTTTGAACCCTTATTTATTGTTTACATCGTTGACATCGTTAACGTCGCGATGTATACAATGTTAACACGATGTTGTGTCAACATCGTATATATTGTTTGAACCCTTAAATTTTGTTTACATCGTTGACATCGTTAACATCGCGATGTATACAATGTTAACACGATGTTTTGTCAACATCGTTTACATTGTCTAACTTTTATATATTGTTTACATCGTTGCCATTGTTAACATCACGATGTGTGCAATGTTAACACGATGTTGTGTCAACATGGTTTTCATTGTCTTAACTCTTATATATTGTTTACATCGTAAACATCGTGATGTATACAATGTTAAAAAGATTTTGTGTTAACATTGTTTACATCGCCATATAAACTATGTTGACACTATTTTGTGTCAAATTAGAGCTATAATATCACATTTTTTTAAAAGATTTGTTGTTAAAAATCCCATAAAAATGCAAACAGTATACATGTAATCGACAAACTTCATTGAATAATTTTTATATTGTCAATATCACAATGTATACGATGTGAACAATGTAAATACAAAGGTATAGACTTGGTACACATTATGTATACGGTGGTGACGATGTAAATCATGTATAAACGATATTATCAACATCACGATGTAAACGATATTAACGATGTAAACAGAAAGTTATAGAGTCGATATATAACATAAACACGATGTTCACACGATATTGTCAACATTGCGATGTATACGATGTAAACACAAAGGTAAAGACTTGGTTCACAACATCTATACGATGTTGACGATGTAAATACGATATTGTCAACATCACGATGTATACGATGTGAACGATGTAAACAGAAAGGTATGAACTCTATATTCAACATAAACACGATGTTGACACGATATTGTTAACATCACGATGTATACGATGTGAACGATGTAAACACAAAGATTAAGACTTGGTTCACAACATTTATACAATGTTAACAATGTGAAAACGACATTGTCAACATCCCGATTTATACGATGTGAACGATGTAAACACAAAAGTAAAGACTTGGTTCACAACATCTATACAATGTTGACAATGTAAAAACAATATTGTTAACATCACGACGTATACAATGTGAACGATGTAAACAGAAAGTTATAGAGTCGATATACAACATTAACACGATGTTGACACGATATTGTCAACATTGCGATGTATACGATGTAAACGATGTAAACACAAAGGTAAAGACTTGGTTCACAACATCTATACGATGTTGACGATGTAAATACGATATTGTCAACATCACGATGTATACGATATGAACAATGTAAACAGAAAGGTATGAACTCTATATTCAACATAAACACGATGTTGACACGATATTGTTAACATCACGATGTATACGATGTGAATGATGTAAACACAAAGATTAAGACTTGGTTCACAACATTTATACAATGTTAACAATGTAAAAACGATATTGTCAACATCCCGATTTATACGATGTGAACGATGTAAACAGAAAGTTATAGAGTCGATACACAACATAAACACGATGTTGACACGACATTGTTAACATCACGATGTATACGATGTGAACTATGTAAACACAAATATTAAGACTTGGTTCACAACATTTATACAATGTTGACAATGTAAAAACGATATTGTCAACATCCCGATTTATACGATGTGAACGATGTAAACACAAAAGTAAAGACTTGGTTCACAACATCTATACAATGTTGACAATGTAAAAACGATATTGTTAACATCACGATGTAAACAGAAAGTTATAGAGTCGATATACAACATAAACACGATGTTGACACGACATTGTTAACATCACGAATATACGATGTGAACAATGTAAACACAAAGGTACAGAACATAAGGATAGTAACATAGGATACAATGTTACCACAATAACGACACAATAAAGTTGACATTGCGATGTTGACAATATTGACAAAACATCGTGTACTGGACATACTTCTAAACCCCCTTCTAAAGTTAAATCATAAATGCCATCCCTAAGTTTACTCATATGGTAGTAATTTATTGGAATTGTTTGAATAATACATTGTATATTAGGGTAGTGATGGTGGTACCTTAATGACGTATAACGGTAAAAATTCTTGCAAAATGATGTTAACGGTAATTTTTAGTGCATGACGATAAAAATGAACACTTTCTTTCAGACAATAAAAAAATCAGCTGAATTTGATGAACCACACTATTTTTTTTCCAAAAGTAACAGTAATGATAATTGTTTGAAACTTCTGACGACTCACGATAAGAATATTTTGACGACTCATGATAAAATTTTAACCAATTTGACGCTAACGGTAGCCAAAAATGACTGTTTGCTACTTGACGGTAAAGGTCATTACCACCCTCATATATAGTTATTGATGCTAGCTTACATATTTTAATAATTTTATTTTGGATGTAAGGCGTCTTTTGATTGGCTGATGTTGATTTGTTATCAGCTCATAGACATAATAATGTCATGTGACCGTGACGTCACCAACGTTTTTTCATGATTTTCTACGGTTTAAAATATAATTAAGAATTAAATTATAAGAAATGACTGTAATATATTTTGCCTATTCGAAATAACGTAAAAAATGTGGCACACACTTTAAAATAACCCGCTATGTGGGTTATTCAGTGTGCACCACATTTTTTATGTTATTTCTTCATAGACAATCATTCCTTAAATAAAAATAAAAGACAGAAAATATGTCGGTAAAATAAAAATTTCAAATCTAATTAATAAAGTGCCTATGAACTCTTTGATCATGCACAAGTGATTCTATTCATAAAAAGTGTGTGTGTAACAATTTAAAAATGTCTGTGAAACAACTAAAAAGTGTCTGTGAAACAACTAAAAAGTGTCTGTGTATCATCTAAATTAGTGTCCTTGTAACACCTGTTAATTCACTGTTTCTATACATTGTAGCTCTGTGTGGGGCAAAGTCGTAGAATAGTACAATATCAGGTATCTACATATATTGTCCTTCTATTGTCCAGGTCAATAAATTCATTTCACTCCAGTTATTACCTGTGGGGAAGTTCTCAAATCATTTCCAACTTGGTTTATTTTTGCATGTTCTGGAGGAATGAAAAAAAATGCACTGTAAATTTTGGTAAAGTTTTAAATTTTCTAAAAGATAAAATATATTTGAATTTTATTCATCTAGGACATGCTATACCTTAAAACTTTTCCAGATGCACAGTTTTGTCTGTACACAAGGAAAAATTTGATGAGAAATTGCAGCCATTTAGACAAAGGGTCCACATGTAGAACCTCCAAACAATGTAAAACTATTGCAATGACACATGTTTATGTTAGCATACTGACTTTGTAAATTTAGGGTATATGTTTTGCTGTATTTTTTAATGGCACTTCAATCAGGAACAAATTATATACAAATGTATTAGAAATACTGTTCCCAGCTTCAATCTACTGATAAAAATAAGAAAATTTTAATCTTTACCTTGCTCTGTCAACTGAATTACTTCTAAATCTAATCATTCACAAATAAAAAATTATTTACCTTTTATTCTTTATTTAAAACATAGATAGACATGTATGACCTTTAAGATAAAGGAATAATGGACAGAAACCAAATTTTCCATAATAGGTTTATGTCTTTGATGTCTCAAAAGCATTTTTTGACAATTTGTATATGGTTCTTATGATATTTTTTTTACAATCATAGGCTTTTATATGGATGGCTTATAATTCAATTAATTCAGCCCTTCATTGTAATCAATATTCTGAATTCCTTATACACTAAAAACTCTTCACTTATCCTGAATTTGGATTTTTTGCCCTGATGATAGGTATTCAGCTCTACATGTATATAAAAGTTCATCCTGGGCAAGTGAATTAAAAACATGGCCATGTCAATGTTTACAGCACAAAATCTACTATAAGTACACACAAACTGATGCATCTAGGAAAGTTTTAAAGCATGACAAGACTAAGATAGATATACATGTAATGTATAAAAGTTATATGTAGTCTATGTTTCATAATTAACTTAAAAACTAACCTGGATTTTGATGTGCATTCTTTTCCAGTCTGCAGAAGATAGCAAAATAAACAAACTCAAGAGTTTCATTAATGGATAATCAGTGTTCTGATCTTCAACTCTTTGTACCCAAGTCACTTATTCCTATATATGATAAAAAAATATATGTTAGCTTCATGTACTATATTTTCTAATCAAAAACGGTACAAGAATCAGGCAAATAAAAAAGAGTAATTACAAATTTTATATCAAAACAACATTGCTTATGCCATGCCATTAATTGCCATTATACATGTTGTATGCAGTCTCTCAAAACTATTTTATTTCTATTTAACCTTATATATTATCTTACATATTTTTGTTTAATTTAGATAAACTCTTATAAAAAAAATCATTTATATTCCATGCTTCGATTCAATCCTTCCTTTTATAGTTTTGGTACATTTCTGTTGTTTGCCTTAAAAGTATATTTACACTTCTCAAAATGCAATTATTATCCATCTTTAAAGCTTTCAAATATGTGATTTCAATTTTCATATCTATTTTACCTTGTCTTATATATGTTCACCATGTTCAAAAGTGTAGATCATGATGAACATGCATCTAGTTTAAAATTTTACAATATTAATTGATTTAGAGTATGCTTTTAATAACACTGTGTTTTTATTTTACAGGCTCAATTCCTAGCTTTCTACATAAAAGAACATGTATCAGAGGTGTATCATGTGTCACACAGTCATATATATATCAGTCAAGGAGATGGTTTGGTCAGCCTGCAGCGCAGACACACCCACATTTGATCAAGGAAGGGGAAGTAACTCCAGGTATCACTAAAGAAGAATACAGAAACAGGAGACATCTTCTTAGTTCACTTGCTCTTCAAACAGAAAAAAGTAGAAATCATATTATGTTGGTTCCATCAGCAACAAAACAATTTATGAGTCAAAAAATACCATATCCTTTCCACCAGAACACTGATTTCCTGTATTTATGTGGATTCATGGAACCAGACAGTTTATTAGTTATGCAGTGTAATAATTCTGAATCTGCTAATACAACTCTTTTTGTACCAAAACGGAACATTGAAGAAGAAAAATGGGATGGTCCACGGTCTGGTATTGAAGGAACAATACAATTGACTGGAGTTGACAAAGCATTTAACAATACAGAGATTGAAGGATATTTATCTAAATATCTATGTGATAATTCTGATTTTGTTTTGTGGTATAATGAGAAGGCTATAGTTAATCGTAGTCTCCAAGAAGGTGTACTGAAAAACTTTGTAAGGGAAGATAAACATTATAAAAATGAAAATGTTATAACAGCATTACAGGCTTTGAAGGTCTTGAAATCACCCACAGAAATTGAAATAATGAGGAAAAGCTGTGCCATTGCCTCTGAGTCCTTTATAGAAGTCATGAAATACTCATATCCAGGGGTATGCATTTATATTTTCCCATAGGTCAACATGTTCTGAATCTAGATTTTTATGCCCCACCTACGATAGAAGAGGGGCATTATGTTTTCTGGTCTGTACGTCCGTCCGTCTGTCGATTCGTCTGTCCGTTCGTTCGTCCGTCCGTCCGTCTGTCCCGCTTCAGGTTAAAGTTTTTGGTCAAGGTAGTTTTTGATGAAGTTTAAGTCCAATCGACTTCAAACTTAGTACACATGTCCCCTATGATATGATCTTTCTAATTTTAATGCCAAATTAGAGTTTTTACCCCAATTTCACGGTCCACTGAACATGGAAAATGATAGTGCGAGTGGGGCATTCGTGTACTGAGGACACATTCTTGTTTATACATTATTTCATCAAATTACATTGCACCTCTGATATTTTTTGTTTTTTATCCTATGTAAGCATATAGTACTGCATCTAGTTATTTTTTCAAAAATTAAGACTGAATACATTTAAAAAAAAAAATCATATTGAGTTCCAATTCAAACATGGGCAGAACAGGAAAGAACCACAACAAAGAAAAAAACTTTATTATTATAATACTGCATGAACTTTGGTTTCACTTTGACAAGTAAATGGATATGACAGGTGTATGTAATAAATGAACAGTAACACAAAAACACAACCAAAAAACTCATCAAGAGGACAATATATGACCTTCAAAAAAAGCTACAAACCGTATCTCTGAAGTCCAAACTAGTTGGTTAGAGATTGAATTCAACAGTGACTATCCAATTAATGCCATACACACCAAATTTGTAACTAATAAAAATAAAATTGTAGCAATTGATATAAAATGTTAGATGACCTATAATAAATAAATAAATAAGCTTTATTTTGAGTCGGCAAGGTATACAAACATGACAAACATAAGCTCTAATGAGCTTTTAACCGACATATGAGACATTTATAACAATACAACATTTATAACAATACAACACATAATACACATGCAATAAATTTCACAGCACAAAAATGAAGCACTAAAAGCAGAATATAAGCATAAGCTAGGTATTAAAGCTGAAAGCATATTAGTGTAAACTAGGCATAAAAGCTGGCAAAATGCATAGCATAAAATATTTGAAAAACAGGGTATGGTCTAGTGGTAAATAAATTTGCATAATATATTAACTAAAAGTCTGCACAAACTGTGCACTTACAGTCATTTCCATTCCATGACTTTAAAATATTTTTGAACTGACTAAAATATAGCAATTTTTCTAAAATCATCAGAAAAATTATCATGACTAATGAACCTGACTAACAACATGTTTTTTCAACTATTTAATGTGCAGTTTCTTTGATTTCAATTCTTATAATTCCTAATGTTATATATATTATAGGTGAATGAACATTACTTGTATGCAAAGATGGACTATGAATGCAGAATAAGAGATGCTGAAATCTTAGCTTATCCTCCAGTGGTGGCAGGTAAAAACAAGAGATGCTAATTTTATACAACCTTAAACAATTTTTTAAGTTCGTATAATGCTATGAAGTCGTAGTCTTCTGCGTTGTCGTCATCCAAAGACACATTTGGTTTCCAAACAATAACTCTAGTTTAAGTTAATGGATCTCTATGAAATTTTTGAAGAAGGTTCAATACCTCAAAAGGAAGGTTGGGATTGATTAAGGGGATGATGATCCCAATTGTTTAGGAATTAGGGGCCCAAAACAAGCGTGTTTCTAGTTTCAGGATACTAACTTGTGTATAAGTATTTCAGTTTCTCTGAAATTGTACAACAATGTTTAATACCACAAGTAAAAGGTTGGGATTCATTTTGGGGTTATGGTGCAAACAGTTTAGGAATTAATGGCCGAAAAGGGGCCAAAAACAAGCATTTTTGTAGTTTCTGGACAATAAATTGTGTGTAAGTGAATCAACTGTTCTGACATTGTACCACAAGGTTCCACATCACAAAAGGAAGGCTAGACTTAAGTTTGGGGGTAATTGCCCCTAAACATGCAGGAATTAGGGGGGAAAGAAGGGCCAAAAACAAGCATTTTTCTAGTTTCCAGACAATAATTTGTGTTTAAGTGTATTGACCTCTCTAAAATTGTACTTCAAGGTTCCATACTACTAGAAAAGTCTGGGATTGAGTTTAGGGGTAATTGCTTCAAGAGGGGATTCAAAAACTTAGGGGGTATATTTTTTCTCCATTTTTTATTCATATTTTTTTATTCCAAATTTTTTCAAATTTCAAATTTTCCAAAGTCAAAAAGTGAATACACATTAAATAGAGAAAATTTATTATTGCTACTAGAAATTTTAATATTTTTTTTATCTTTCATACAGGAGGAAATAGGGCCAACACCATCCATTATATCAATAATAACAAGATAATAGAAGATGGTGACCTTGTGTTGATGGATGCTGGCTGTGAATACCATGGATACTGTAGTGATATTACTAGGACATGGCCGGTTTCAGGTAAGTTTTATAATGTAACAGCTTGATAGCACATCATTCCTGTAGTGTTTTTTCTGCAACGTTTTTGTCATAACTGGTAGTTGTCATTGTGATATGGTCTGCATTAGGTAAGTTGCCTTGGTTATAAACTGATCTTATGTGTAAGTTCTGAAGAGACTGGTTACTTGTCCAGGAAGTAACTACTTATGTTAGTTACCATTGTACTGATGGATACAGTATGGGAAAATGATACATGTAGATATCCTAGTTAAATTATCATGACTTGTGTAATTTATAATAGTAACTGATTGTGGACATGGACACTTGTGAATAACATGGAATTTGGTCTCTTGTGGACAGTTGTGTCATTGGCAATCATAACATATCTTCTTTTTTATATACAGTATAATAGAAATGACAAAATTGGGGCATCCCATGTGTCATGTACTTGCAAAGAAAATTCATTAACTCTACATATGTATTATAGAAAGCGATAGGTTTTAGCCTTCAGGATGATTTTTTTTTGTGGTAAAAGGTCTGTTGAACTCCATACCTGCTGACTTTTCAAAATGCCAATGGGGGTTTTACGTGCAAGATGGCTCATATAGTCCTACAAAACCTTCAAGAGGGCCTACAAATGTATTTTAATGTTGATTTTTAGCTTCTTCATACATTGACAAGCCTAAAGCTAATGTAAAATTAACAGTGACAGTTGGCAGGTATGAACTTCATCAAATTATTCAAACATTTTCTTGATTGTCTCCATGTTACCAAAAATGTTAACAAATATAAAAGTACTGTACATCTATACATACTCCTAATTGAATTACTTTTGTCTTTATGTTTCTTTTAGATATTAAGAAATACAACAAAAACTAGTTCCAAAAATGTAGAATGATTTATTGAATCTTATTAATGTTCAGTAAACAATAGTGATTTTAATTTGGTGAATATTTTTTCCAGAAAAGCTGTTAAATTTTTTAATCACATTTTTACAGGAAAATTTACAGATGAGCAGAGATGTATATATGACATTGTACTAAGGATTCAGAAGAAATGCTTGGAATGTTGTGTACCAGGGCAAACTATGAATCAAATTTATGTTTATATGTTAGACTTGATGGGAAAGGAACTACAAAAGATTGGTATCATTCCTCAAAATTGCTCTAATTTAGTTGAGGTAATTTGTTGTATCTTAATCATATTGTGCATGTGTCATGTATCACTTTTCTTTGTTTGCATAAATCATTCCAACTTCATACTTAATTGAAGGTAATTTAATACCCTTGTCATAGTTTGCAATGTAGAAACATAAAAAAATGTTTTCTGAATTATTCAGTATCCAAGGCAACATTTCAGCTTTTATAAGGTATGAGATGAACATATAACAAAGTTAAATTTTCCTAAAAACAGTATCTCTACCTGCAATGTTGCCAATCAAATGTATATGGATTGATAAAAGGTGAGAAAATATATTTAATTGACCCACTGACTAATGTGTAATATTTTCCATTCAGGCAGCTAAGCCATTTTGTCCACATCATGTCAGCCATTATCTTGGTATGGATTTACATGACACAGATCATGTGACTACAAACCAACAGCTACAACCAGGCATGGTTATAACAATAGAACCAGGTAAATATTACTACAACCAGGCATGGTTATTACAATAGAACCAGGTAAATATTACAACTACAACCAGGCATGGATATTACAATAGAACCAGGTAAATATTACAACTACAACCAGGCATGGTTATTACAATAGAACCAGGTAAATATTACAACTACAACCAGGCATGGTTATTACAATAGAACCAGGTAAATATTTGGTTCTGTGTTTATTCGGAAATATGTACACTGTACATGTTAAACATAATTTCAGTGTATATTTGCCTCAAAAAGATATTGTAGAGCTAATAAAAATATTTACGATAGCAATTTTAATGTGAATCCAAGTATGGCAAATATTTCTTGCATATCTTGACAGACCAAGTTAATGTGGTATGAATATAGTCAGATCAGTTTCACCAAAAAAAAAATATAATATACTGGAACAAACCACAACTACCTAATTAAGAATTGGGCACATACAGAAAGTGTATAGGTTAAAAATGTTTTCAGCCACTCAACCTTAGTGACCTCACTCTACATTTTTTTATTTGATTGACAAGGAAAAATATAAGCTAAAAGACAACAATATATTTCTCTTTTATAGGAATATACCTCCCTGAAGATAGTTATAACATTCCATCAGAATTCCGTGGTATGGGAATCAGAATTGAGGACAATGTCTTGATAACATCATCAAAACCTGAGGTTTTATCCTCAGGTGCTCCTAAAGAACCTGAAGAAATAGAAATGATAATGGCAAGGTCTTAGTGCGGCAGATAGTTAGATGTATGATTAGCCTTGAGTCTTTCATTCTCTTTTTTTTTAAATAGATTTTGAAAAAAAATCTTGATATTAAATTGAATAAACTGTGACATGTTTTAGATGGAAAAAATATGTTCCATCTTGATTTTTCCAGTAGAATATTTTTATAGATTGAATAAATTTTTTCTTATGTAGTGACAAAATATAAATGCATCACATATTTATGAAAAACCTTCCAAGTTAAATAGTTTCAAAGTATTGAAAAGAATCATTTCAGATAACCATATAAAATACCTCATATTATGAAATACAGTAATATTTTCCTTCTTGTAGATTACATGACAGTAATAATTTATTTTAAGGTTTTATTTTCCTTGTATTAATTTTTTTCTATCTGAAAATCAGTTTTCCTTTCTAACAACATATTTCTGAATTTTTTAGTTGAAGGTATATTAAAGACTTTTTGTAGTGGCCCTTATAAAAATTCTACAGTAAATTATCAGTTGGTAGCTTTATATCATATAATGAATTTTGTAACATTTTTTCTTCACTTGTAAATATCATAGGAATTTATTGTGAATTTTATGTATTGATATTGTTATTGTTTTTTAATCCAATCTCTAAAATAAAGTGTTTTGTTATAGGAATTTGTACATATCTTTATGCCTACCCAAAACTGATATATTTATACTACGGTGTGCAAACAATCAAGATGTTGTTGGTTTTTTTTTTGTTTTTTTTTTTAAACAGACTTTGGACATTAGGTGATTCAGGTCAGGTGAGTTAAAAATGAAAATGAAGTTACCATCCAACAATGAACTAAATGATATCTTTTTTAGTAACAGTGACCTAGATATTTGATTTACTATAACAATCCATCAAGGGATACTCAACAAATTGATGAAAATATGCTCTCAAAAAGTTTTTGGGACTGTAAGAATACATTTTTACATTGGATAGACTAGATTTAACTTGGACTTGGTTTCAACCAATTGTCCTAGGAAAGAAATCTCAAATATTGTAGCTGACTAAACAATTTAGTGTGACATTCTAAGCACAGCATAACTTATCTCAGAGTTAAACATCTATCAAAAAACCTGAATCAATTGTGAAAAAGAATCAAACGCCAGTATAGATTTATCTAAATGCCTATAAGAGTTTTGCAACAACTGCAAATTCCTCTTTTATTCACAGAAGCTACTAATTCAGAGTGTATTTGCCTGATATATTTCATAGGGGACAGTAGAATTGACTAAAATATGGATAATGAAAGAGCTGCAGGCAAGGGCTACACCAATGTGAGAAGTAAATACTGCTGTCCCAAGGGTAGTCTATAATATATATTTTTTGAGAATAAACTCTTCATAGATACATGTAGCTATTATAACAAGTGAAACTGTGAGCTACTGCTCACTGATGATACCCCCGCCCAAATATTTCGGTCAATAGGAAGTTATTGAGTGATGAATCTGAAAATGCACTACACAGTATAGCTGACTTATATGAACCCTGAAACCAAATTTCAAAAATCTTTGTATTGTAGTTTCTGAGAAAAATTTCAACTTGGCTATCATGTGTAAAATGATACAAGTGTTTGGTAAACAGGAAGTTGTTGAGTATTGAATCTGAAAACACATCACAGGGTATAGCTGACTATTTTAAAACCTGAAACCAAATTTCTAAAATCTTTGTATTGTAGTTTCTGAGAAAAATGTGATGAAAATTTTCAACTTGGCTATTATGTGTAAAATGATACAAGTGTTCGGTAAACAGGAAGTGGTTGAGAATTGAATCTGAAAACATATCACAGGGTATAGCTGACTTATATAAAACCTGAAACCAAATATCAGAAATCCTTGTATTGTAGTTTCTGAGAAAAATGTGATGAAAATTTTCAACTTGGCTATTATGTGTAAAATGATATAGTGCGGTGACTGAAGGCAGATTTTTTGGAATTTAATCTCCCCACCGAACACACACCTACATAATATATCATTGGAAAGAGGAAATCGTGTACTATAATAATATGCCTGTCGTCAGGACTTGATGTGGTCACATTTTTTTAAAATTGAGGTCAAAGGTCATATGTAAAAATCTGTGAAAGTTTGGGAGGGTTTCAATTTTGACATTTTTTTCTATTTATAAACTCTACCTATATATAAATGATACTGTTTTGGCTTTAGTAATGTTTGTTTTTATACATAAACCTTAATCATTGAGATTTTTTTTTATCAAAAAAAATCCTAAAACGACGTTTTATAAACAAAACTTCAAAAATCAAGTTTTCAACCTATTAAATGTTTAAAGCACCTTAACCTTATGAAAAATATCAATTTCAGGTAAAAATCAAGTGTCATGCAGGACAATACTTTAAAATTATTTTTTAAACTATCATAGTGGGTGAGTCATCAAAACAAAGCCATAGAACACTACAGTCAAATATGACCTCAAATTGAATTTGCGGATACTTCCGTTTTTTTATAGACTACTCGTTGCTTTTGGTTTTTTTTCACAATTATTACTGCTACCATAGTATTATCTTTTGTTGTGTATTTAACTCTGGTTAATATCTATTACATTATAGGTTTTGTAACTATATCTCCCCTTTTATCCCTTGCAACGTACCCCAAACTTCAAAAGTATTCCATATAAAAAAAAAGAAGATGTGATATGATTGCAAATGAGACAACTCTCCAAATGAGACCAAATGAGACATAAAACAATTATAGGTCCCGTACGGGCTTCCACAATGAGTAAAATTCATACTGCATAGTCTTCGATTCCCGAAATAAATAATGTAAAACAAACAAAAACTCTAACGACCTGATTAATGTACAAAATAAATAAGAAAGAAACAAATATAGAATATAGAAACACTGCATTACCGTCTCGTGACTTGAAACAGACACATACAGATATTGGCGGGGTTTAACTTTTTTAAGGGCACATCAACACTCCCCTAACCTCGGACTGGAACCGTGTGTACCAGTGCAACAAGCTTTATACCAAACCAACCGTTATCTCCATCATCTTCATTTTCACCAACCGTCACAAGACATGTTTTAATATTTCTACACATTTCACTCATGGCCACAGGTCTGCACATGAAAGGTTCTGCTCAAAGCAAACACTTTATTTTGAGTTTTTCTTTACAAGTACAGACAAGGTATTGTAGGAAGTCCGAACATATTTGTTCCTAAAAAAATACCAGCTTCAAACCATCCCTATCAATTCATCCAAGATTTTAAAAGAGATCTAAAAGGGGGTTTAGGAAGGTGTGATGACATCCATATGCTTGTCTGCAAAGATGCTGGGGAAACATTATACGAGACGTACGCACTATCTTGAATTCGCTCAATTTCATGGTTGGCAACACATTAGATAGCGTCGCACTTTACTTTAAGAAGCATAAAATCCATTGGCATTCAATGTTTCAACAAGATGTTTTGAACCAAACTCATGGTACATTTGTAAAGCCAAACCTAAATGAAAAGAAGTAAAACAAAAACGATTGCCTCAACAATTGCCTAAGCATTTCCACAATTTCTCTGGTGCCATTTCCTGAGAATAGTCTTGGCTGTATGCATTTTCATTGAGTAACCATAGAATGAATTTCAATAAATACGAAGGCATTGGCTGAATTAAGAACGAAGAGACAATTCATCCGAAATTGGGTAGTCCTCTTTAGAGTTTCGATGTCTTTTCTAAGTAAACTTACAGCGGAATGAAATATCTGTCCGTTATTTGTGTCTATTACAGTTGACATTGAGATTTTAAGGTCAGTTTTCAATTGACTAGAAGCTTATATGGCATCTTAAATAGTTATTTTGCTATTAAATATTATGTTACATTTGCCTTGAACTTGTTGAAGTTGTTTGACAACTGAATTCCTATAGAAATAAATTAGTTTAGACATTTTACATGTAGAATATTTTAAATTAGAATCAGCCGGAAGAAATGATCTATATTTATCGAGTAACGGTGTCATGATGAATGACCAATGAGGAATCGTTGTCAATAGCCAAAATAAAATTACTAAAAGCAGTATCGTGTTTTGAGATATCTGCTTCCACGGTTTTGGCAAGTTGCAAAGGACTTGACATATCACGGAGTATTTACTGAAACTATCCGTCAATCATTTTGATTTTACAATAAGACTTTTCTGACAAAGTATATTTGATGTTTTATAACAAAAAAACATAGAATATCAACATATACAAACAAAGTATGTGGCATATATCAGTGCACTGTAATTGAAAATATGTGTATATAATAGCGAAAAAGGTAGTAATTTCATATATCATTTGAGAGCAAATTATTGACTAATACACAAAATGTGACGGAAGGCAAGTGATTGAGTTCCGTGTTGAAATTGAAGGTATTTACTCCATTCTTTTTCCATTGATTTCTTAAGTTTTTTTTCATATTTTGTTTCCGAAATTTTTATCACTAATTAGTTTTATTAAATATTATATGCTTAAAATATTATGGGATAATTTGTATAACTACTATGAAGAGGAAACTAAAGTTTGAGTCTGAATTTGCAATTAAAATTACCTCAATTTCAAATAGTCTAAACTTCGCAAATTTTATAGATTAGAAGAAAATAAAATACTGAATGGAATATTTTGACATATAAAAATAGCTTCAGGAAAAACTATTTCAATTAAATATAAGCAAACATACATATTTTTTTCATTTTGAAAAAGGGGGGTTGAAACTCTCCAATATACTACCAGTCATTAAAACGACTTTTTAGAAAAAAGTGACCGTACGAAATTCTGACGACAGGGCAAAAACTAAAGAAGACATATTTGTCTTTAAGTTAAGACCCTTTTTAGCCGTGTGTTATTTGGGGAGATTAAACTCGCGATCTAGACGACTTTTTACACTTCTGTCACCGCACTAATACAAGTGTTCGGTAAACAGGAAGTGGTTGAGAATTGAATCTGAAAACATATCACAGGGTATAGCTGACTTATATAAAACCTGAAACCAAATATCAGAAATCCTTGTATTGTAGTTCCTAAGAAAAATGTGACAAAATTTTTAACTTGGCTATCATGTGTAAAATGATACAAGTGTTTGGGAAACAGGAAGTTGTTGAGGGATGAATCTGAAAACACGGTATAGCGGACTTACAAACCCTGAAACCAAATTTCAGAAATCCTTGTATTGTTTTTCCTTAGAATAAACAATGAAAAATATTCATGGGACGGACAGACAGATGGATAGATGGATGGATGGACTGACGACTGACAGGTAAAATAGTATTCCCTCACTTTTTTAAAATGGGGTATAATTATTTCATTGCATTAATCTTTAGTCATCTGCTGGTTATGCAACAAAACATCAAACTTGCTGATCATTGAGTGTACTGATGGATATTTGTCTTGGATACACACTAGTTTTATTAGGTTCTTTGAACCTGTTGTTGTTTTCTTTTGTTATCTTTTTATCGATGTGACACATCAAGCCTTTTTAACTGATTTTTAGTTTATTTGTTCTATGTGCTGGCACACCACTGTCCCAGGTTAAGGGGAAGATAAATCAAGTGATTTTAAAACTGCCAACTTCTATATGTTGTTTGTTGCTGTATATCATATTTGTCTTCTGTTTGTTGTTTTGTACATGAATTGTTTTGTTGTGTGAATTTTTTTTAATTGGTTATGTCAAGACCTTTTATAGCTTGCTATTCGGTATTGATTTTGATCATTGTTAAAGGCTATACATCTGCAAGGTCACCGACAGTTGATCAATTTTACATTAATTGGTCTCTGGTGGAAAGTTATTTCATTGGCAATCATACCACATCTTTTTATTTTTATTCCAGTGTGACAACATAAATTAACAACAATATTTCTCATCAAATTTATTTGGTATAAAAATAAACAAAATTGTAAACAGTAAAAATATGTAAACATAAATTTGGTTAAAACTTAAAATATGGCTGTTCCCATTATTAATTCATGGTCACTGGTAGATTTGTATAATTTAATTAACATTGAACTTAATGGTTTATTTTTACACAATCTCACTTTCTTCACTCATCTCTCAACATTACCACACTATCTGAATTTCATGCAATGAGCGATTTCAAAATGGCACCTTTTCATTAGATAAAAAAAACTATTGTGAATAATTGCTTTTCATACATGTATTAGATGGATTCAATGTGGTTCTAGACGAGATCTTTTACAAACAAATGTGATGTTACATTATATAAAGATGATATCTTGAATTTAAAAAAAGAAGTTAACATAATGGAAAATAGTATTAATTTATTCCCTCTAGTATGAGATATCAATAATGCAGAGATGTAACATAAAACTTTAAAAGCTGTAGACACTATGTTATGTGATATCATCACAGGGCATAGGGTACATGGGGTTATATTCCCTGTCTGTGTTTTATATTCCCTGTCAGGCCAAGGGGATATATGGCATATAACCCATATTCCATGTAAATCCATATGATAATTATTTTATACTGGAGTACCCTGCTCTCTTAGCATTAATTACCATAGTAATCTTGGTTTTTGTTCACATTTTTGTTCACATCTGGGTATGAGACCCAACCCCCTGTCAGGGTAACCAGTCAAATTGCATAAATAAAGGGGATATTTCCCTACAGTATTATAATATTTCATATTGTGTTATGCAAAGTGAGAAATTAAGATATCCAATAAACAATGGCATATATTCACACATGAATATCATTCTAACAAATGTTATACATGTTAATTCTAATGAGAACTGATATTCTTAAATGACAAAATATGTATAAGTGATATTTATAAAATATTAAAAAAAAAAAATAGCAAATTGAGATTCAGCTAATATATAATGACATAGTAAATTCAGATCTAGTAAATATAATGCATTACACTGACATTCAGTTAATTTTATGCAGTAAAATTGAGATCAAGCAAATATAACATAACTTAATTGAGATTCAACAAATATATTAAATGATATAATTCATTGACATTTTGCAAAAACAACAATGATTAAATTGAGATTAAAAAAAAACATAATATTCAAAACAGATTTACTGAATAATAAGTGTTAAATGGAAAATAAAAAAATATGTAAAACAAATCAGATTCGAAATTGATGAAAATAGAAATGTTATTCTTTGTAAATAGTTTGTTCCAAACAAAGATGATTTACAAATACATGTCTTCACGACTATACTTCACACAAATTATTGTCCAGAAACTACAAAAATGTTTGTTTTTTGCCCTTAATTCCATAACCCCCAAAATGATTCTGACCTTCTTCTTGTGGTATTAAATATTGCAGTAAAATTTCAGACCAATTGAAATACTTTATAAACTACACAAGTTATTATCATGAAACTTGAAAAATGCTTGTTTTGGGCCCATTTAGGGCCCCTTATTACTAAACGTTTGTGACCATCATTCCCTAATATAATCTCAACTTTCCTTTTGTGGTATTGAACCTTTTTATTAAATTTTATAAAGAACCATTCACTTTAACTTAAGTTATTGACCAAAAACCAAATGTGTCTTTGGACAACACAGACAGCGACATCATAGCATTATTTGAAACCAAACAAAATTATGCGGTCATTTGTATACAAAGATTTCAGTCACCATGAATTTCATATTAAGCCAAAGATTTATCAAGTATCAATTTATGTTTGTGAAAATGTAAAACTTAATCAAATTCTGTGTCAAAACTGGGGAAAGAGAAGAACCACCTATGAAAATTCTAGGAATGTAAACATCTAGTTATTTTCATTATTTTCTGAAATTACTGTTCTATGTAAACTTGTCTAACCACATTTTGACACAAATAGTCGTTACATCCACTAATTGGAAAATTTGGCATTGCACAAATAATGATACTTACACAGTAGTGACAGTCACATATTTATATCATATATGTTCAAACCATATCTATATTCTGCATAATATATACATCAATATCAATTTCATAAAAACAAATACAAAATAAAAAAATATGAAATATGTATATAGCACTTAGTGATGTAAACTTAGTGTAAACTAAACAACTTTCAATCACTTATAATTTGATACATTATTTACAAACTCTCATTACAATTCAATTGAGGCACATGCAAGATGAAAAAATAATTACAGATACAAAACACAAAGAAAAAACTTTTCAATGGGTTCAGAAAGATGCATTTTTTCTAAAGGACCGTCAAGCATTGCTTGTGATAACATGTTGTTTGTTAACTTGGCATAATTGTCATTTTACCCCAATTCAATAAGATCATGGAACATAAATAGTCTTTCATGCAGCAATTATTATAAACAATATAGCAAATTGCAAATCATTGCTGCGATGTCTGAAATTGTGAGTAGCAACCCTTATAGATACAGTAAACATATCAAACAATCTTTCACAAAACTTAAATTTCTAATAAGTAATTTCATTTCGTTTCTATTTAAAACAGAGGAAACTTTATTCATCTCTCAATTTGTTAATACTTGCAATTCTCTCTCTCTGTAGACATGCAACATTGTTTATATCTTAATAATAATATTTATTTATCTTTTGAGATTGGAAAATTTTAGAACTATCTTTTTCTTACATATATTTTCCTAGAGACTTTCCCCCAAAATAACATATTGACACGAACCCTAATAATGTAAGCATAACCATCAACATAATTTAATTACAATGCTAGTTGAATTACATCTACCAGTCATCACACTTGACAGGGTATTCCCCTGTTAAACATGCTACACAATGCCCCACTGAACCATTAGGATTCTTTATCCCTTCTCTTACTGCTTTCTTCAATCCATCCACTGATAAATACTGTAAACTGTCAGCACCTGTAATCAAGAATATATCTATAGCATAATGATATAAGTTCAAGGAAAATCAAATGTGTACCTAAAAGGAGATAATTCACGAAAAATGTGATAAAATGATGTGTAATAAAGATCTGACTTGGTATTGTGCCTGTTTGCAACTTAACCAAGCACATTATAAGTTATATGGTTCGCTACTGACCCCCTACAGATCAATAGAGGATTTTATTCACCCTCTATGGTGGGTACACAACATTAATAGATGACGTCACCATTAACAGTAGACGTGACGTCATGACCCCCCCTATGAAATTTACTAGCCCTCTACGGATCCATATTCAATAATGGTCTGTTACAATTTAGTTTAACTTTTCCCTTCTAAGTGTTCCAATTTTTCATAATATAATACATTAGACTGAGATGTCAGATGCTGTTCATACCAACCAAATTTCTTTCAATAGAATAGTAAAGTGTACTTTGGTTGTATTGTGAAGATTAAACAATGGTCTTTTTATTATATATCACAATTGTTTAAAAAAGGAACTTAAGGTGGTACCTAACACTACAGGGAGATAACTCTATAAAATCTGCTAAAGGTTTTAATTACGTTGTGTTGTTAAGGGAATAATCTCAATGATCAAAATTAGTGTTTGTCAAACTGCTATATAACCAGTGTAATTTCTCTGATAAAACGATTGGTTCAAATATTTTGAAATTTTTATATTTTTGTCAAAGGGTCAAAGGAAATACTTTGTCAAAATTGTATGAAAATTAAACGAGCCAAATTAATTTTATGGAATGTGTTGGGTACAACCTTAAGTAAAAATGCATATTTCAAATGAAGACTTTAATTTGAGAAACTTCAAGTTTTACCTACCAAAATGTGATGGCATATCTTCCAGAGGAACTACATTAGCTACAAGTTCTTGAAATGTTGGGATATTAATGCCCATGTAACATGGATACTTGATTGGTGGTGATGCAATTCTTATATGAATCTGAAAAAAATTGAATCATTACATAAAAATATTTTTATTTCTGTGTATGAAATTGAAAAACAAACTGAATAACCTGTATTTCTCTTCCCATAGCCATTATTTGTTTAAACACATAAGTTCAGTGAATCTATAGTACTCATTTTACCAAATAGTACCAAGTATCAAAAGAGGATATAAAAAGAATAGGAGATTTTTATAAAAAAAAAAAATTCCCATGTTCAGGGTCATCACTTGATCAGTATGTCAAAATTTAGCAATTTCAAGATATACTGTAAAAGCAGAAATTTTCATGGAGGATTTATTTCGTTTATTTCGTGAAAAGAAGATGTCCACGAAATTAAAACATCCACGAAAATTTAACCTACATATAATATCACTTCCATTTTACTGGAAACCACAAAATAAAATCCCAATGAAATCTTATATAGAGACAAAACCATGAAATTTTAACCCCACGAAAATTAACATTTATTCAGTAATCTCAATCTACACACAAAAATTTTATACATATTAGATTCCCTAATTCACCTCTGCAGCTCCTTCAGCTCGAAGTAGTTTGACAATTGGTACCATGGTGACACCTCTAACAATGGAATCATCTATAAGTACAACTCTTTTTCCACGGAAATTTTCTGTCAGTACACCAAACTTTTTGGCCACACCCAGCTTCCTCTGTCTCATATTGGGCTGTATGAAGGTTCTTCCTATGTATCTGTTTTTGCAGAAAACTTCACCATATGGAATTCCAAGCTGAAGTTAAATATAAGAAAATAGAACAAAATTAGGTGATCTAAATATTACTGGTAAATGTATAATTTTACATTAATCTTAATTTCTACCGGATTTTACAGCATTTTCTAGTACCGGTAAACTTATTTATCAATATAAGGATGATTGTATGATTGAATATAAATATAAGGAGATGTGGTATAATTGGCAAAGGGACAAACATCCATCTGAGACTCTAGAAGAAGGATGAAAACAATATAAGGTCACTGTACATAGTCTTCAACAATGACCAAAAGCCACATTGTAGTGTAACATATAAGAGGACCCAGCATGACAAAAAAGTAAATCAATACAGAGGAGAAAACCATTGCCTTGCCACTTTTCCCAGAAAGGTGTAATTTGTAAGACACCATCTTGTTGTTCAGAGTATATGAGCAAATAAAACAAGATTTTTTTTGTAAGGGATTTAATTTGATCTATCCAATCTGTTTTTATTCAGAAGTTTTTTCAATTTAAAATTTTTTTCAATTTTCTTGCATATTGTTTTTCATCTTATAATTGTATTTTTTTATCTTGTAATTTTTTAAAACCTTTTCTGCATAAGCCAGTGCAGCAGGCGTAGCTGATTCTGGTACTGTACTGACAATATCAACATTGACTGGAGCCTCTTCTGCCAGCTGTCTACCACATCTCTGTCTTACAGTATATACCATCTGACCTGTAAAAATTATGTAAACGCTAATTACATTAAAGTTATAACCATACATAACTTTTATTCAATTCAATAAACAGAACACACTCTCATAAACAGGGAAAATAAAATCAAATAGTTAATTAATAAACTTGTCTATAATATTTTAGAAATTGTGATAGCTAAGTAATATACATATTTTTTCTTCTTTTCAGGTTTGAAGATCAGTTTGATGTCCATAATTAAATGTTTTCTTAATATTTCCTAATGCTTGAATCTCTGAAACATGCTCACAGACCTATTCATATTTCCCGATATTTCTTATTTTATTTTATATTAAGCATTGAGGGGTAGGAGGTGGCATCATTCCAAATTCTCAAAAAATTAAACACTAAATTAAGAATTCTCCTAAAAAATAATTAGCATTCTTTCCTAACACATGTACCCAAAAAATCAATGATCTATTCATGAGTCCTGATAATTGTTAATACTGAATTCCAGTAAATATCAAACCTAATTTAATCGTCTATTTTGTAAAATATTTCATATCTGTATAGTGTTATTTTAGACTTCAGCAGCAAGCATTCTAAATATAAGTTTTTACAAATAGTAATAAAACAAACCTTCAAATGTGCTGTCAGTTCTAGCAAAGTAAACATATTCAAATATACAGAATGCAGGTGGTGCCTTGTTAGGTCTGGGAGCTATATACACTGACTTAACACCATCTTTACTTAATTCTATCACTTCTCCTAAAATACAAAATATAAACATAGAGGATATGATTTGATTGCCAACGAGAAAGTTTCCACCAAAGACCAAATGATGTAAAAGTTCATCAAGATAGAATATATTCTAGTTTTAACTAAAAAGATGGCTGTGAGCAGCTACCTACTTATGATACCCCAGCTCAAGGTAGAAGCTTTGAACAAACAGAAAGCAGAATATCCAATAAAATGAGAAAACATCATACAGAAACATGCATATTTAACAAGATGAAATGTGTTGCCAATCATAAAGCTATAATTTTTAGCTAATGAAAAAATGCAAAAGAAAAGTGTGATAACAGACAGAAGTAAACAATTAGACTCAACACCATCCCCTTTTCTAGTATAATTACAAAAAAATTGTAGTTTTTTTAAGGAACTCTGTGTCTTTTTTGTGATTGTCATTGTCAGTATAAAAGTGAAATGTAATGTTGACTGCCAAAACTTGATCCATGAATCAGTAAAATAGGGAAAACAATTCAAAATATATTTTCAAAATCTTGCCTTAAATTTTACGCTTTGCTCAATCTACAAAAATCTTCATATTATGACTTGTAGTTGATATTAAACAGTATAAATATGCAGAAAACCCCAATAATTAGTTCTTACCAGGTAAAACTTCTCTGTAATATCTAGCCCCCATACTGTTGAAATTACATGATTCTGATGAAACCACCCATCCATCAACATCATCATCTGATATTACTTTCTTCCCAGAGAATGCTGCTGCAGGATACAGTTTACCTATACACAGTGGACGGTTTCCAAATGGATCTCTCAGAGCATAGATCTTATCATGATGCATGATTACTAAAGAGTATGATGTCAAAGTTTCTGCCATGATTCTTTTTATTCTGTAAATATACATATTTTTTTCAAATATATTCATAATAATTAACGGTAATAGACAAAATTTTCATAAGGAAAAGTATTACATATTTAGAACTTGGGTAAAAGCAGACTGAAAAAAAATTAATGGGCTCATGCAAAAATAATTTGATGTTTTTTTCAATGTTTTGATTACTAGGACTTGTTTTGTGAAAAACTGCAATTAGTCGAAAAAACAGGCTCACTTTTATCAGATAACCATCACCGCTAGTGTTTGAGCTTGAGAAGTCTAGGGATCAGCACCATAAGTATATAATATATAAAGATTTTATAAAACTTTCGACACTAAAACCTGTTAAACAATGTTTAATTTTCAATTAGTCAATTTTGGAAATATAGGGGCAGATAACTCAATATTTTAATTGACAAAATAATGGTTTTGGGTAAACTCCAATGTAAACACAGCTATGCATGTTTTGCTTACTTTGAGATCATATTGCCGCAATGTGAATATTAAAATGACAAACAGGAGCCTGTATAAAATAACCTGTTATCACAGAGATATGTCTTGCTTTTTTGTAATTTCGATAATGCAAATGTTGAAATTATAATAGCAACACTATATTATGTAAGTTTTGTAAAATGTCATAGTCAATGAACCATGACTGAAGGTACATGACTAAACAATCTCCTTAGAAATGAGATGTGCAATGCTTATACAACTGCATACCAAATTCCATTGACTTATCACAAGTAGTTCCCTTTAAACAAACATAAACACAAACTAATACATGTAAACTAAGCAAAATTTCTAAGTCAGTAAACCATAACTGATGGTCAGGGTAAAATAATCTCCATGGAAATGAGATGTGCCGATGCTAATACAACTGTATACCAAAAATCATTGACCTATCACTAGTGGTTCCCCATAAACCAATATTACCACAAATTTATCATGAAAACTTAAGCAAGTTTCAAAGTCAATTGACCATGACTGAGGGGGTGGGGCCAAATAATTTCCATGGAAATGAGATATGCCAATGATTATACAAATGCATACCAAATATAATTTACTTATCACTAGTGGTTCCCAATAAACTGACCAAATCACAAACTTATAAATGAAAACTAAGCAAAAGTTTTAAAGTCAATAGACCATGACTGCGGGAGAGGGGCCAAATAAATTCCATTGAAACGAGATATGCCAATGTTTATACAACTGCATACCAAATATCTTTGACTTACCACTGACTAGTGGTTCACTATAAACTAGACCTAATCACAAACTAATGCATTGTTGACGCCGCCGCCGCCGTTGCCGGAAACAGCATACCTTTGACTCCGTTAAGCAAAACAAAAAGTTACTTTTTTTGGTTATAATATTAACCAGGTAGTATGCTATTGAAATTCTAGATGAGTCAGTGAATTGAAAGGCACATACCTGCCTACCCAGTTGACAAGACCTTGTGGTTCTCCACACTCAGGTAAATGTGTTAATAACTGTGTTATAAGCTCACTGTCTGATCCTGTGGATAAACCAACACCATGCCTTAACAACTGAAAAGTAAATTTATAAATATTTTTATGATCACTAGTTATATCAGTAATTCAATTTTTTTACCATTAAATATATGTATAGTACTTCTAGTCAATAAAAGCATATGTATAGTACTTCTAGTCAATAAAAGCATACAAAAACATAAGTTACTCAGTCTAAAGTTTTCCACATACATGACATAGTGTTTTGTAGACTTTTGATAGTCTTTTCCTACTTTTTTGGCCAAAGTGTTATAAAAATAAGATTGTGAGTTTTTTTTTGACTCACAATTTTTTATCACAGCTTTTGTATATTTTTTATTGTAATTCTTTATCCAGCCTCAGACTGTTCAGGAAAAGACTTTTTAAATCTGTAAAACTTTTATCAACAATGGAAATTGACTAACTTTAAAAAGATTGTTGTTGGTGCCAAGTTCCAACATAAGCTGTGCATGTGATAGACTTGACATCTTTTGAACATTTTTGGTAACAATCTACTGTCGATATTCCAAAATTCTTTTCCAAAGTGGAAATGGATATATTTTAATTCTCTAATTTTTATTTCATTTACCTTTTCCATGTAACATTGCAATATAAAGAATTTTGTTTATAAAATGATATAATGTTATAACACTACATTTGCCATACCTTTTTCTTTAATGATTTAGCATTCACCAGTTCTCCATTATGAGCTACAGCTATCAGACCATGTTCTGTTTCTACAACAAATGGCTGTATATTCTGTATCTCAGACTCTCCCTGTGTGGAGTACCTGGTATGACCAATTCCTATATTGCCTTTCAACTTTGCAATGTCTTCCTCTGCATAGATATGTGTTACCAGTCCCATACCTTTCTTGGTTTTAAATTTGGAATCCTCAGCACCCAAACTAGTTACAATACCAGCACTCTCTTGTCCTCTGTATTAAATGGATTTATATATGTATTCCTTCTATCTAAACCTTATAATCAATTTACATTTATCCACAGGGCAGCAACCCAATGATGAAAAAAAAAATATTCAAAGTTAAATGGTAATATAAGAAAAAATCACATTTATTTAAAATAGACCAGAAAAAAATGTTACTGCCAAAATGGACCATGCCCTACACACAAGCAGAACAAGAATGTGTCCATAGTACACAGATGCCCCACTCGCACTATCATTTTCTATGTTCAGTGGACTGTAAAATTGGGGTCAAAATCTAAGTTTTTGCATTAAAATTAGAAAGCTCAAGTTTCAAGTTGATTGGACCTCAACTTCATTAAAATATACCTTGACCAAAACTTTAACCTGTCAAGCGAGACAGACTGACAAAAGAAAGAACTAGCGGACACACAGGCATAACAGACCAAAAAACATAATGCCCATAAATGGGGCATAAAAATTTTTTTATGACCCCTCCCATTTCATAATTTTGTTAATCTTACCTGTGTTGTAAGCCAACTAAACCAAGATAAATAGTATGAGCCACATCTAACTGTGTTGGCCAAGCACCTGTAGCTACACATCCAAACACACCACATGCCTCATGTAAATCTGTATCAGTCATCTTCTCTGGTCTATATCTGAAATGTAAAATAACTAAACATAAAAAAATTTGTAAGGTAGCTGAAAAATAATCATAGTGATGCCAATACATTGTACAAAGACAACTAGAGGTTCAATAACAGACAAGTCTTCATAGTTAATTGTGGCATCCATGTTGGTGAAGTAGTAGACATTATTGGTGATGGGACAGCTGATGCAAGTCTCTGTACAGAATTTTCGGATATTTACAGGAATTACCTCCCTTACACTGCTTTTAAATTGTCTTAATTGTCCATTCACCAGAAAAACCTAGTTTTCCCCCTATTTTTGCCCCTTATTTCAACATTTTAAGTCATAACCTCCCATAGTCAGTACTAACTATCCCTGCATGGTATGGAAACTTGTGGTATAATTTCAGAGAGATTCATACACTTAAACACAAGTTATTGTTTGAAAACTACAAAAATGCATATTTTGGGTCCCCTTTTTGGCCTTTAATTCCTAAACTGTTGGGACCATAACCCCAAAAATCCATACTGACTATCCCTTCATGGTATGGAAACTTGTGGTATAATTTCAGAGAGATTCATACACTTAAAGACAATTTATTGTTTAAAAACTACAAAAATGCTTATTTTGGGCCCCCTTTTTGGCCCCTAATTCCAAAACTATTAGGACCATAACCCCTAAAATCTATTCCAACCTTCCTTTAGTAGTAATGAACTTTCTGGTAAAAATTTATAAAGATTCATTCCCTAAAACTAAAGTTATTGTCCGGAAACTAAATGCGTCTTCGGACGACGCAGACGAAGACGGCGACGACATGATAGCATAATACGAGTCATACGACGCAAAAAAATTTGCAGTCGTATAAAAATGGAATTTCAAATAGATTCAAATTTCCAAAGTAAATGAAGAATGGTTGCAAAATTTAATTAAAGGCTTGCAACAATGAGCAATAATCATGACAAATCATAATTTGTAAATTATGTGTCAAGGATTGAAAACCAGATGTAACTTATTCTTTTTAAAAATGTTTTTAAGGGGGTTCGCGGGTCTAAATCATTTATATAGGATTTCTCTATATTTTTCTATAAATGAACTTTATCTTATAGTTAATAGAAAAATAAAATAAAAAAGTGGGGTCACCGTTCATTTGTGCTCACAATCTGCCTTCGAAAGAAGCATACATTTTTGTAAAGGTGGTTTTTTTTTTGTTGAAGTACAATAGGAGAAATAAAGGTACTATCGAAATAAAAAAAAGAAATTTATTACAGAAATCGCTAAAATTTTACAATAATTTAGTTTAAGTACAGCTTATATGGAAATTATATTAAAAAAGATAGGTTACCGATGAGTTGAAAAAGATATTTCTATTTTAGAGCCAAAAAATGGCATTTTTCCACCAAAGGGAAATAATTTGGAACTTTTTCAATGATGTATACATTTTGAAAGTCATCTGGGGCCAACACGAATTGATTGTTTTTTGTACCATATATGATAAAGTAACAACTACAAAAGGAAATAAATAAAATTTGTAATGAAAAACAAATGTTTGATTTTTTTTATGAAATTTTTATACCCTCGAGCCTCCTTAAAATAAATAATATATGCTTATTTAGATGTGTTTTAACAGAACACATCTTTACATATATTATATTATATTATTCAGAAAGAATTCAGAAATACATTTTTTTCTAAATATGAATAGTCAGTAAAACTGTTTTGAAAGAATTAAATTTATCATGCCTGTCTTGTTCAATACACTATGCTGTTGCAAATTGACCCTGTCCCCCCTAAATAAAATGTTTTTTTTTGCTTTTGTGCAATACACTATCCTGTTGAATATTAACCCCCAAAAAAATATTTGAAAAATTTCTTTTTAATTTCTGAAATCTGGAATGAGAAAAAATAGTCCCCCACACAAATTCTTATTTACCTAACTATCCCTCTGTTTTATGGAAACTTGTGGTATAATTTCAGAGAGATTCAAACACTTTAACACATTAGTTATTGTCTGAAAACTACAAAAATGCTTTTTATGCCCCTTTTTTTACCCTAATTCCTAAACAGTTGGGACCATAACCCCCACAATCAAGCCCAACCTTCCTTTAGTGGTTCTAAACCTTCTGTTAAAATTTTATTGATTTCTATTGACTTATACCAGAGACATATATACACATGTGTATATATGTCTCTGCTTATACTAACGCTATCATCTGGAAACCATTTGTCAACGAACGATGCTGATGACGACAACGACGCTGCCACCGACAATCGAAGTGATACCAATATACGACCAAATTTTTTTTAAATGTTGCAGTCTATAAAAAGCAGTTCTAAATCAAATGTATTTTATTCATGTTTATGCATGTGGAAAAATTTATATAGTTTCATTCATGACAAAATATAGGACCTGGGACTACATACAATGAAGATGGACTAATTAAGCGACAAATGTTAATATGAAGAGATATATAACCATTCAAGATCATTCAACAGTTCAACATGTTCATGCAATAGCAATACATTTAAAATTGAAACGCCAAACGGGCTTGAAACAAAAGCTTCAATTTCTCAAATTAAAAGCAGTGGTCAACAACAAAGATATCTTTGTCGATTACAGTTAATTTTAGTATTCATTTTCCTTTAATGATTTATTACTTACTTATATGAGAAAAGTCTAATGTAGTTAACAGGTTTTCATACCATTCATCTTCAAATGTTGTTGAACATCATTGACTTATGATCTTTGACCTCGTCCGCACATTTAACTCACTCCGCAAAGAACGAAAGTTAATTCTGAAATTAGTTAAAGAGTAGAGTTTTGCTATAAAATCTTTAAATTGATTTTTATAATAAAAAATTAAAAACATATCTTTTTTATTTACTGTAGAGAGAAGAACTATTTGGTCTACTGTGGTTAAAAATAGAACAAAGGTCCACCACGTGGAATAAATTATTTCGCGGGAAATCGCACTGAATATTTGACAATGGAGGAAAAAGGTAAGTGAGTGCTCTGAATCCGTAGTTATTATTTGGCATAGTGTCAACTATATGTTGAAGGGCATTCTGATTTAGGTTTTTGTTACAGTTCATTTTAAACTAAAAAATATTGCAGGCAATTGTGTTATAAATAGATATTTTCGTCTTGTTTACTGAAAAGGGGGGAGGGGCAACTTCTGAAAGTGACAATTAATGCACTGACATGCAAAACAACTTGAATGTTTTGTCCAAAAAAAAATCACAGTTTGTGTGTCACTGTCAACGTATATTTGTTCCGCCTAACATGATTTATATTTCAAAGGATCATGCATGGTTAAAAATATTTGATTTGGACTTTTTGAAAGTGTAAAAGACATTGCTGATAATATAAGTTTCTTAACATTTGGCAAAAATTGGACAGATGGACGCTGGTACTTCAATGCCAAGTAATAAAATCTCAAAAAACCCATAGGGAGACTTAAATTCTGGAAAATGGGGGGGGGGGGTCACAATTCCTATATTCCAACGCCTAGAAGTGTCACTGTAATGGGGCGTCAAATATAAGATTTGGTGGGAAACTTTTACATCAAATAATTTATGAATTGAATGATTGTAGTGGATCTCATTGGGGTCTAAGCATGAAGCAGGATTTCCAATTTTTTGTAAGCGTGACACGTGAAAGGGGTCAAATTAATGTGTCGTGAAAACAGGAAATGGGATCTAGCGGGACCGGGAAATGACAAAAAATGAGAATTGCTTACATACATAGTGTAAGTGGGATACAGGATCAGAACCCCCCCAATGAGACCCCGGCATTGTAGTTTTGAGAAAACAATAAAATTATGTCAGAAATTTAATTATATCAATTGGGGGGTATTTTGAAATTAAACAAAAACAACCAGTGTCTGATTCTGGTGGATAACATGTGTTTACAGGGCATAGTTGTGAAAAAAAATAATTTTCTGCATAAAAGGTTAAAAAAAACTCACCTTCTTCCACTGGTATCCACATGATTTTGACCCTGACTACTCCATTTGGATCCACTTATTTTCAATAAATAAGAAGATGTAAGTCCATGAATATATTACAAATTTCTTAGACATGTTTTGATCATATAATACCAGATAAAATAAGAGGTATAGTTCTTTAGAATAATAAACATGATAAATATGTGCTCTTTTGTACTGAGGAGTGGTTTTTCCAAAAAAATAGTTTTTATCACTTGAAATGTAACCCTCATCAAAGGGATAGTCATTACATTGAGGGATTACCCCTCGATAATTTGAGTGGTTGTTCCCATCCTGATAAAGTCATCATTTGCACTCATATCACATTTTCCTATACCTATAGTTGGTGTGTCAACACATATTTGTTCAGACTAACATAACCTTTGCAAATAATGTAAACTGACCATGCTTACTGTACTGTATGCACCTACATGTAGTTTAAGGTTGATTTATTATGTAATATTTTGCATTCTGAATTCAGTACCAAGTGAATACAAGTAAGTTGTGTTCTCTGGGGAAACAATAGGATCTACAAACTTAACCGACACTCTGGAGTGGCCTGATAGTTCTCTCTGAGAACTTCTGCTTCCTGTATTTGTTCCTCCTTAGTAATTATAGAACTTCTTTTGGACCAGTTGCATAAGTAAACTTACCATGCTTACTGTACTTTATACATCAAGTTGATAAACTATCAAATATTTTGCATTCTGATTTCAGTACCAAGTGAATACAAGTTGGGTTCTCTGGTTATCGAGGGTAAAACAAAGAGGGTCTACAACCTTGACAGCCACTCTGGACATGTTTTACTGGAATCCAAAGACAAGATCACTGCAGGTGATGGAGTGCGGGCACATGACATGAAGGGGAAGGCTGCTATCTCCACCTCAACTACATCGGCCATCTTTTCTCTTCTAAAAGATGTTGGTAAGAGTGTTACAAAAAGAAATGGAATTATTTTTTAAATTAAATGGTATTTGAATTAAAATTAAAGCATGTTCCGAGTTTCTTCACTGTTTGTATTGAAAAGTTTCAAAAACCCTGAAAACTCAAATATATTCTAAAAGTAAAAAAATAGCCCATCAAAAACTTGTTATCAGCAAAACATGAACAAAACAATCCTTGGAAAGTTTTAAGAATATATATAGAACAGAACAGAACAGAACATATTTTGTTTCCAATTATGGGCCCACAAGGGGCATACAGAGCATACATACGGGTGCGGGAATTCTCGCTACATTGAAGACCCATTGGTTGCCTTCGGCTGTTGTTTGCTCTATGGTCGGGTGGTTGTCGCTTTGACATATTCACCATTTCCTTTCTCAATTTTATGAACAAGGAAAAAGAATATTGATTTGCATAGATACATAGATACAAACAGTTTTTGTCGAGCCTGCAACTTTTGTTGCAGAAAGCTCGACATAGGGATAGTGATCCAGCGTTAGCTCACTTCTTAAAAGCTTTATATTTTAGAAGGTGGAAGACCTGGATGCTTCATACTTTGTATATAGATGCTTCATGTTACGAAGTTTCCGTCAGTCACATGTCCAATGTCCTTGACCTCATTTTCATGGTTCAGTGACCACTTGGAAAAAAAGTTCAAATTTTTTGTAATGTTGTCTACTTGAATTCTCTCTTATTATAAGTAATAGGATAAATATATTTGATATGTGCGTACCTTGCAAGGTCCTTATGTCTGTCAGACAGTTTTCACTTGACCTCGACCTCATTTCATGGATCAGTGAACAAGGTTAAGTTTTGGTGGTCAAGTCCATATCTCAGATACTATAAGCAATAGGGCTAGTATATTCAATGTATGGAAGGACTGTAAGGTGTACATGTCAAACTGGCAGGTGTCATCTGACCTTGACCTCATTTTCATGGTTCAGTGGTTAGTTAAATTTTGTGTTTTGGTCTGTTTTTCTCATACTATATGCAATAGGTGTACTATATTTGTTGTATGGAATGATTGTAAGGTGTACATGTCTAGCGGGCAGATGTCATGTTACCTTGACCTCATTTTCATGGTTCAGTGGTCAAAGTCAAGTTTTTGAGTTTTGGTCTTTTTATCTAATACTATATGCCATAGGTCAACTATATTTGGTGTATGGAAATATTTTATGATCTTTATGTCAGTCGCCCAGGTTTTATTTGACCTTGACCTCATTTTCACGGTTCATTGCACAGTGTTAAGTTTTTGTGTTTTGGGCTATTTTTCTTAAACTATAAGTAATGGGTCAACTATATATGTTGTATAGAAGCATTGTTAACTGTACATGTCTGCCTGGCATGGTTCATCTGACCTTGACCTCATTTTCAAGGTTCATTGGTCTTTGTTTAGTTATCTTGGTTAATGTTAAGTTTATGTGACAGTTGTAATAAAGCTTAGCTTTATATTTAGGACTATCAACATAATATCAATGATTAGTATAGAAGGCAAGACATTTCAGCGTGTGCACTCTTGTTTTACATACAGTTACAATACAATTACTAACTCATATTCACTTTAATAAATTAACCAACAGCATTAAGGACCTGATTGTCTTCACAGTTTAATAAATAAATAAATTTATGCTGATTATCAAGTATAGAAAAATTTGGAATTCTTTGGCAAACAAAGTCAAAGAGAGCATCTCTATCTGATTTAAAATTTTCACAGTTAGTTAAAAAATGGATTTCATCTTCAACACAGCCAGAGGAGCATTTTTTGCAAATTCTTTCATTTCGTGGAATATTTGAAAAACGACCAACTTGAATTTGAAGCTTATGAGCAGAAATACGTAATTTGCATATAGATCTTCTAAAATCAAAGTTCTTAATTAAAGAAAGATAATTTTCATAACCAAAATTCTGCTTAAATTTCACATAATTAAACAGTTTTCCATCAGAAGCTTTATTTTGGCTAGCATACCAATTGCTAATATATTTAGTGTGAATTAATTTGCTAGATATGTTCAAAAATTTATATTGTCCGAAATGTTTTACTTCTTGTTTAATTTCAAAAACTTCTAATATTTTTTTAACAAATGAGAACCAAGAAGCTATGTTAGATTTGTGAAGCTCTTGGCTGCATTTATAAGCATCTTTCAATAGACTGAATTCAGTTGTAAGATTTTCAAATCTATACCAGTATTTTACAATTGACTTTACAATATCATAATGTAAGGGGAAACGACCCTGATTTTTTTGCCATGGCAGCAGGAAACAGACATATATTTTTTTTTTGGCCTAACCATCCCATACCTCTGAATTATATAACAGAATGGGTTTAAGGGTATGATCAAAAATATGAACACAAGATTTTATTCCAGGAAACAAATTGATAAAATCCTTTCTAAGTTTATAGTAGGCTTTAAGAGCCTTATTATAAAGTTCAGTTTTAGCTAGATGAAAACTTCCAGATGCAGTAAAGTGAACACCTAAATATTTGTAATGAGCGACACAGTCAATCAAGTTATTCTGCAGTCGAAAATTCGCCTGAATTTTCCTTCCAGCCTTATTAAAAATTATGCCTTTAGTCTTTCTAATATTAATTTTCAGGCACCAGTCAGCACAATATTTTTCTAGCTGATCAAGTCTACTTTGAAGCCCTGTGGCTGATGTTGACATAATCACAATATCAGGGGTTAAAAAATTTTGTTACAGCTAACTAGCCCAGGACTAATGGCAGCAGGATTTTACTAGCCCTGTTGGAAGAACTGCTAGTCCATCAAAACTGACCTGCTAGCCCTAGTATGCCTTAAAAATCAAGAGTTTGCTGCATAATACAAAGTGGGTGTCCTTTGTTTTGAAGGAGACATTATACACTGTATTTAATAATTTTTGTTGAATTGCTATTTATTGTTGGTGCTTAACCTAACTTAGTTGTTCCCACATTCAAAGCAGACTTTTTATTGGTGTGCTTGGGACAACTAACGGTAATATTCACCGAGCATCGTCTATTTTTTCATCAGCCAACCTTCGAGGGGAATCATTGTATCCCAGTTCTGCCAAATTTTCAAGAAGTAAATGCGTGATTTTTTGGCCAAATTGTAAAGATCAAAGAGAAAAAAACAATAGATCAAAGAAAAATGCCGCCAAATAAGCATGAAAATGTGTGAGTCTCGCCCTGAAGACTTGGCAGGCTTGCTGTCTTGGACACTATAATTTTTTTCCCACTTTTCCCGGTCGTATTTTGCATTTTTGGGGGATGAATTTTCAGTCTCGTTACCCCCTCCATCTACCATTTTTTGTTTTGAAACTGATGAAGTTCTTAGGGTGTGTGCAACTTTGTAGCCCTGCTGTCCTTGACACTCTATTTTTTTCCGCGGCTTTTCCCTGTCGTATTTAGCATTTTTTGGGGATGAATTTTCAGCTTCGTTACTCCCTTCATCTACCGTTTTTGAAACTGACGAAGTTCCTGGGGTTCCCGTACTAAAATATTAAGAAATATTTTGTTGCATGGTTTCGTTCTCAAGTGCTTTGCGACAAGACAGGTCAATACCGATCAATACATGATATCCCCAAATACCGTTTATTGAAAATCTCGGCATAAGCAATGTACAATACCCCAGGCCATGGTATGAGAAATCAATATTTAAAGTACGAGAATTGCAATCAACACATGATACTGGGCCACCCAGAGTTATTTGTTCTGTTTTTAAAATATGTACAACAGGACCTGTACAAACCAGTTCAAATTCTTGGAATCCCAGATGACTCTTTGAATCGGATTGGCTAACATAGAATAGTAATGAAGGGATTTTCCACTTTCTATTTTGGAAACGTCAAGATGTTTTTGTTACTAGTCCGTCGGGCGTATCGGGTTACACACTTTAATTGCCCGAGTTGTAAATATCTAGTCCCAGGCGTCGGACTAGTGGATTTTTTAACCCCTGCAATATCATCCGCATATATCAAACAATTTAATTTCTCTGAGTGCAGGGAAACTGCATCCAGACAGGAGTCAAGATAAGATGGGAAGTCATTTATAAAAATTTTAAATAATGAAGGACTCAAGTTGTCTCCTTGTCTTACACCTAATTTAATGCTAAAAGGGTCAGTGAGAGAAGCTCCAACTCTTACACATGCTATTGCTTTACTATTATTATACATATCTGATATAATATTATAAAATAAAGTACCAACTTTCATATTAATAAGCTTCAGTTTAAGACCTATATGAATTACCCTGTCGAATGTCAGGTTGTTAGGTCACTTATACTCATTTCCCATTTCCAATCTCATTGTAATAAACCACTTTACAAATATAATTTCAGGAATAAAGTCTCATTTCATCAAACAAGTTAGCCAGACAGCCATACTTGCTAGAAAATGTGAAATGATTCCAATTGAATGGGTAACCAGAAGAGTAGCTACTGGTTCCTTTCTCAAAAGAAATGAAGGTGTAAAAGAAGGCTATAGATTCAGCCCTCCAAAACAAGAAACTTTTTTCAAGGTTTGAAATATTAAATATAAATGTTCAATATGTTGACTTGTCAATGAGGTACATTAAGATATTTGTGGAATAACTTGAATTGAAATATGTACATGTTTACACCAATGTACATGATTTATTGTTTGGACTTCATTACAAATTTGATTAACAAACAGACCAAAAGAAAAGAAAATGTATACAAATGAGTTTTTATACTGCACTCGTTCTATTTGAGCAGTCAAAATGCGTTGACTGTATATTTCTATGTCATATACAGGGGTAGAAATAAGAAAAGACCATTGACTTGCCCAAAGGGCAAGTCAATATCTAGATTAACTTGCCCTTGTATCTGTTAACTTGCCAGACTAATGTGGACGGGCCGACGAGCATAGCTCGTCGCACTTACGGCGAGGGCTCTGGGGGCCGCTTAAGGCCCCCAGAAGCTCTGGGGTAAATGGTGCCAAATCCTGCATTCTAGACCTCTCCTGGCAGATGATTTCAAGTTTCTATACACCCTTTTTTAAACAAAAACTTTTACTTTTACAAAAAAAAGTGACAAAAAAATTTCAGATGTACATGCCATTTTGTTAAAAATTTACGTTTTCTATTTCCCTCTTCATATTTTTTTTGTTGCTCAACCCTGTTGACGTTGGATTCTTTAAGTTTTTTTAAAGGGGGGACATAATTTACTAAAAAGTTTTCTATTTGTTTCTTTCTACTTTCATTTTTTAAAATCAACTCAAAAGTCGTTGGCATGCGCATATGAAATAAATAAAGACGGCGAAAATAGTAATACAATAATACACAGTTGTACATCGTACAAAAATTACGTCTGACATAGTTATACAAATATTTTATTGGCACAAATTCATTAACAATAAATGGTTAAGACCTATTGCATATATTATTATATTAATTGACATGATAGAATGAAACACAAACACAAAATTTCGACTTGCCCGGCGGACAACTATGTGATGAGATTCACTTGCCCGCTGCAGATTTTACTTGCCTCGGGCAAGCAGGATAGCACTTATTTTGAACCCTGATATACAGTCACTGACCCGATATCACTTTTCCTCATGAGTATTAAAATAGAATTTGCAGAAATAATATTTAATTATTCATACGACCTCTTCAACCTGTTCTTGTTTCCAATGCATACAACGATGCGTTGAACGACTCAACCTTGTTTCTTTTGCAATTATTGGAAAAATATATATCATTTGTTAATATTTTTTGTTTGCAACCTATTAATCATTATGTTTTATGCTTATGGTTGATATTTTAGTCCATACTCAAACGATTTCGTTCACCATCGAATGTGGATTTCAACAGGTAAAAATGTACATTTCATTGTATTGTTTATTTCTCCGTGAGCATGATATGAGGCCTTTTTAAAGGGGGTTTCCCCAATATTTAAATCAAATAAATAACCTTAACGCATTACACAACAATTGAAATGTTGTTTTTTTAGAATGCAGTATAAAGGCAATAATAGTGCATTGACTTGACATATCAAGTCAATGTGTTCCAGACCATACAAGTATTTGGACCGTACGCGTACAGTCCGGACCGTATACGTATACTCCAGCTGACCATACATGTTTTGGTATCATATGGGTTAAATTTAAAAAAATAAACAATAACCAAAAATTTGTAGCTTTAGTTCTCCAAGATGCTATTTTTACATCAGATGGGTAAGTGAATAAGCGTACAATTGAAATTAAATGTTTGTTTAATTCTATATCTGAATCCCATTTTTGTACTCTCGCTCCAGTTGACACTAACTACCACAAGGAATGTTATGTTTTTTTTTATTAATTTACATTTACATGTTTGCGGTCCATTCATGTTCCTTTGCATATGCATTTTTTTTTAAAGTTCACAAATATTATAAAACAATTGAATGTCCTTGTACGTTTTGTTTACATACGTTAACCCCAATTTCAATGAGCATACTGGCCTTTAATTAATTAGGCCGAGAAAAAAAAGATCGATGTTTCCGGTAACCCGACCGACCCTGTTTTTTTAGCCCCGACCCTAACTTTTTTATTGGATCTTCAAAAAAAAAAAAAAAAAAATTGTATCAACCGACCCCGTTTTTGACACAGGCTTCTGATAGATGACATAATATTTTTTCTCTCTTGCTTCTACTTGCATAGAAAGCCAGTAAAACATTTTATTAATGTCAAAAGGTATTCCAAATAGGTTAAAATCCAAGAAATTTGCACAGCAGGTGCTTCAAAAACATTTCAAATGGCACACTTCCGGTTTTTGAAACTAATTACGGATCCGGACTTGGAAAAATCATGATAATTTTCCGGATTTCATTTACGATGTCAAAAAAAAAAAAAAAAAAAAAAAAAAAAAGAATTCCGACCTACCGACCCTATTTTTCAAAATGATGTTACCGGAAACACATATCTTTTTTTTTTTAGGCCTTACTGACATGCTAATTACAGGAGATTAACAGATTAAACTAGCGTGACCTTTTTAAAAAGTTATAATATTAAGTTTTCATTTCAATATCAATTGAACTTTTTATATTAATTTGAGATATAAGATTTTTTTATCTGTTATTTACATTTGTATCTGATAAACTTGACCATCTTCTTATTATTAGTTGGACCGTACGCGTACGGTCCGACCGTATGCGTATTTTGAAAAAGTACGCATACGGTCCAGACCGTACGCGTACGGTCCAAATACTCATACGGTCTGGAACAAATGCACTATTGTCTATGTATTCAATATAAAAAAAACTTTGCTTTGATCTCATGGCTTTTATATTATATGAGCAGATATGGTTTTGCTACAAAGTAGAGGAAGGCCTAATTTTCTCCTTCAAAGATTTCCATACTGCAAGTTTGATATGATAAGTTATAAAGGAGATACTGAAATTCGGTCAAATTTGACTAATATAAATGCATGGTAGCACTTAAAGAAAAAAATGATAATTCATTTAAATTTTATGGTGGGTCAAACTTATGATATCAGTATCATTCAGTTTTAGGGTAAAACATGTTTGTATATTATAATGCTCTTTAGTTCTGTAATTATGTAGTTTTCACTTGAAAATATTTTACTGCATAGTTTAAAAGTTGAGGGAACATTTTCATTACAGAAATCTTAATTTAATGTTATTTCATCTTCAGGATGATGCCAACCATGACCCCCAGTGGTCATTTGAACAGTGTGTAGAAGCCAAGTTAAAGATGGGAGGTGTTCTCATTGGTCCAGATGAACTAGATATAATGAGAAAGACCACAGTTACTGTGTTTGAGGTCCTAGAGAAATGTTGGTCTTCATTAGACTGTAGCTTGATTGATATGAAAATAGAGTTTGGAATTGATTCTCAAACAGGTAAAGACAACTATTGAAAACATGAAAATGATTTTATCTTTTTTCTAGAGTGCTCAAGTGAAATTTTAATGTCTTGAGATAATTGTTTTTTTCTTGCTATTAGTGTTCAAAATTTATTAATACAAAATTATGACTTGCAATTAAATTTGCATTATTAAAATGAAAGTTAGTATATATATATATAACAATATTAAAATAATGTTTTGTGAACTAAACTTTGAATTATTTACAATTTCTAGATGTATTTGAAATTGTGAAATGTGCATGCAATGGCAGAGTAAGTTCCTTTTGTAACATTAGATTACTCTTTCTACAGAAGATTTAAATAATGTTAAAAATTTTAGGTGAGATTCTGTTGTCAGATGTAATTGACAGTGATTCCTGGAGGTTATGGCCATCTGGTGACAAAAGACTGATGAAAGACAAACAAGTGTACCGTAACCTTGACATTGTCACACAGGAAGCACTTGACACAGTGAAACGTAACTTTGAATGGGTGGCTGACAAAGTAACAGTAAGTACAGATTACATCACAAGGTCATGGGTTACATCAATAATCTTACCAGACTTCCAAAACTCGCAAAGACAAAATTCAGTAGGCTATGTACGGAAATAGAAACTAAAACTGTTGAAAGTTAAAAGACTAAACCAAACTAATATATTCATGATGAAGCGGAAATACTTGGGAGTTTTTGTCCAGCCTGGATTGAGTCGTAAAAGCCAGACTTAGCTTGCTGTTTACGGCTGCAGCATCAACAATGTATTAATTTGTGATGAGGACAAATTGTTATTTTGTATGCAGTTGTATTAGCGTTTCCATTTCTTGTTTCCATTGGGTTATTTGTTGGTACACCTTCAGTCAAGGTTTTTTGGCTTTAACTGTTTTGCATAGTTTATATGTAAAGTAATGCCATTTTAATTTCAATAGTTGCATTGTATTGTAAAATTTACATAAAGTTGAAACATATGTTTGAGTTAATAGTTCATTTCAAATTGGCTTGTGGTTAACATAGCAAGATGGCAAACCTACACATTAGACTTTTTAAGAATCTTAATTTTATTTCTCTCTACAGGCATAGACACAGATGCAACAAAGGATAGAAATGTAAATCACCCATATTGATCTTTTTCTCTAGTGTTTGAGTTATTGAGGGGAAGTGGTCCTGCTGTGGTACCTTTTGAAGTTAATTGATACCTCCAAATATTTTACTCTTGGCATTTGAAATTAAGAAGACTTCTGCATGATATGTACTTGAATTGATATATTATAAAAGCTATTGTTTTTTTCTCATTTAGTTATTAAATAGAAAACCTAGAGCAAGAGCAGTTGTCATTATGGGTTCTGCAACAGATATGACACATTGTGAAAAGATAAAGGCAGCTTGTACCAAATATGGTGTACCATGTGAATTGAGAGTGTCGTCTGCTCACAAAGGAACTGATGCTACCATGTCAATATTGGCTGAATATGAAGGTATTTTAAACAAAATGTTTGTTGATTAAAAGATAATCTTTTCTTGTAAAAAAAAAAAGCCTTCATCTTTCTAGTGTTAATTAAATTGATTACTTATACAGAAAACATGTAATGAAAGGTCAAATTGTCCTCAAAACCAAATTTCTTTCTTAGCATTAGATTATAATGTCTTGAGAATCAGTACCTTTTAAAGAATACAAGCTATTGCACCACACACATAGATATCAACTCCTACTATTGATTTACTTTTACATGCAGTATTTTTAAAATAGTCTTTTCTAGCCTTGTTAAACTTGAACCAGTAATTGTCAAAATTCAAAAATGACTCAAATCAAGTGAATAACTTATGGAAGCTTGATATTGATAATTATAGATTACTAACTGACACTATAATATAAGGTTGGATACTGCTACTTGATGTTAAGAACTTCGGAATGAGACTAATTTCGATGATTCTAATGTCAATAAAAATATTGTATATACACAAGTTATAAGAGTGGAATAAAGTTTATGATTTTTGAAAAGTGATTATTCAAATTATACAAAGATTAATTACTGGTATTGGCAGATAATGAGTTTTCAATAGTGGATGTTATGAGCTCCTATTCCTTGTCAATATCTATTAGTTAATGCCAGGTTTTATACTCATTTTGACATGTACTTTTAATTGTTGCTGTAATTCATTTTAACATGCATTTCCATGTATGATTTACCCTATTTCAGGAGAGGGAATTCCCACTGTATTTATAGCAGTAGCAGGAAGAAGTAACGGTTTAGGACCAGTATTATCTGGTAATGCTGTGTGGCCTGTCATCAACTGTCCTCCATTGTCAGCTGACTGGGGATCACAAGACGTGTGGTCATCTTTACGTTTGCCATCAGGTATGTATTTAAGGCTATTTTAACTGAATTTATACAAAAGGGGGGGGTTATTTGTTGATTAGACAGCAACCAAGGAACATAAAATATCAATGTAGTAAATTTTATTTTAATTCAGGTTTAGTTTTGTTTTTCTTTCATTAATGTCATTTATAACAAAGTACTGTTTTGTAAATGGTTTTGTCAAGCGATGTGAAGTGCATTGTTATATCACCAGTTATATGTTAGGCTTATCCAATAGAACTATAGGGAGAAAATTGCTAATATGTCTAGTTTCTTTTCATCTGTATGAAACCGAAAAAGAGATTTTAATGGGAAAATATACTATTGTCATGTAGCAATCTTGTGAATTATTTGAAAATAATGAAGGGATGGTTATATCGTGAACAATAATAAAACCCTGTTAACCCATGACTATATGAATTTCATATATTAAAGAAAATATGATAATGACATCATAAAAAAAATGTATTTCTTGGAGCCTTAAAAATCTTTTAGAACTTACAATTGAAAATTCTTTGTTTTATTTTCAGGATTAGGTTGTAGTACTGTTATGTCCCCTGAAGCTGCAGCTTTAATGGCTGCACAAACTCTATCTCTGAATGAGCATGTGATCTGGAGTAGACTTCGAGCAGCACAACTGAATACATGGACAGGGCTGAAGTATGCAGATAAAAAAGTGAGGGACCAAGCTGTAGCTGTGAATGGTGTAAATGGACATTGATGGTAGGCATGGACTATCAAAAGCCTTGCATAATATTTGCATAATAATAACAATGATCTCAGGGTTGTGATTGGTCAAAAAATATATTGGCTGTGTTTAGAATTTTCAATTGAAGACTTATCATGACGATTTTTAAAAGAATTCCAATCATACGAGTATCACTTGTTAAATATCATTTATATTTGGATAATCATTGTGCCATATTTTACAAAATGAGTTTAATACAAAGTGCTGATTGTTTATACATACAATTCTGAAAAAGTTTGTTTTTTGTTAATTTTTGTCTATAGATATATGCAAATTTATGTATTTTGTAATTTTGCCAGTAAAATGATATTAAAGTTCTTTTATAAACTTTACTGATTCTTTTTTATCGAGAGATAACTTCACAGCGCAGGAATTCCTTGTGCTATTTTGTCTCCTAACTTATTATTGTTTTACTGATCCAAAGAAAACCACACTACCTTTCCCTGTTTAGTTCATTGCTACAATTTAAAAGACAATAACATCATCAGTGCCAATGTTTATGCACTAGATTTGTATTTTGACAATAAATTTCTATTCAGTGATGCTCAAAGCCAAAACATGTACAAACTTTCAAGAATTTATTGCATTTTCATCAGTTCTCATATGGATATCTAGTTTGTGTACAATCAAAGACCATAGTCCATCGGTTTGTCTATCAACATTTCCCACAATAAATCAAATTCACTTATAACTAATTCCTATGAAATTGATACCCATTAGGATTGAACAAAGTCAACTCTTGATTTTAATGCATTTTTATGCTCCTGCCATAGGCAATAAGTGTCACCCTTGTCCTTTCTTTGTCCTATTTTCATTTCCACACTGCAACAAGTTTTCCTTATCCAAATATAAATTTATGACATTCATACACAATTTTGAGCATTTTGGGCATGAGACACTTACCATTCTGGGGTTATGTCCCTTAATAACATGGAGAAATTGCTTTTTATTTTCGTTTCAACACTCTTAACTTGAACACAATGCTATTTGGTAACTGTGAAGTGAACTAATGAATAAAAACTGAGTTTAAATTTTATTCATAAATAAATTAGCGAATAATAAATTGGCATATAACAAATGCAGCAACCTGGTAATTCTTAAAACAGCAAATACAACTTAACTTTTGGTTGTGGTTTAAGAAGTTAAAATGGTTAAAAAGCATAGATCATTCATTCACTTATCATTAGATTTAAATTTGAAAATACAGAGGTAAATGAAATAACTTGGCTGTTAACAGTATAAAACAATTATTTATACCAAATTTTTAACAACACACAAAAACATGGAAAAATGCAGTAATATTTCACCACAGTGAGATTTCATAAGATTCTGATTGTTCCTCGGAAGAAGAAATATTAGTAGAAATGATTGGCATTTCAACAAAACAAATATTTTGCATAATAAATTACAACTTTACAGAATAAATATTTGTTATTATTTACAATATCAAAGGCACAACAAAATAAACAACATTCAGCACCAACAGAAATATCACAATACTAAAGCACAATAATGCTGACATAATGTTGTATGTATACTTGATAATTGTACAGAATGGATATCAAATACATCTACAAATCTATTAACAAGGATTGTTTTAACCGTTTTAAGAAGCATTCATGTAACATGTCTTATATTTAGTAACTGGATTCAGTAATTTTACATCTTGATTTATTATTGAAGTTGCTGGGTGTTGTTTTCAATTACATTTTGATGACTTTCTTTTAGTTTTATTTCAAAGCAAAATCATCCTTGTATTAAAATTTCATTAACACCAGTATGGCTGTCAAATATAATTTCAAATGTTATCATTTCTGTTAGAGTTCCCATCCCATCCAAACTTGTAAGTTCACTGATTTTGATTTTATTATTCCTATAAGAAATATGTTTACAATAAATAATTTTAAATATAAAAGCAGTGATTAGAATAGCTCAGAAATAAGGCAATGATCAGCTGCTGTCAGAAGTAATACTATTATTTCAAATCCAAATGAAGATGCTCCTTAAATCAGATACCTTCAACTGGCAACAGTATGATATAGGGTATGTGAAAGGACAAGGTTCGATAAGGCTTGTTTTTGGCCCCCCTTATTTTCTCATTTTTCAAATTCTGTTTTTGAAAGTAACTTAGTATGTTAAAATATTCCCTATTATTCAAATATTGTAATTATTATTCAGGTGTTTTGTACAACTTTTTTTTAGTTTTTAAGTGCTTGCGCCTACGTGACCCAGGAATTTCTTTATTCGAAAGTCATTAGCACAGTTTTTGCTGTCTAAATAGACGTAATTTTCTCTGGGTCACATAGGCACACCCAATTAGATTTTAAGAAACAATGACCAAAAATCCTAATTTTTCCTTCTTTTGGCATAATTGATGCCCTTTAACCCCCCCCCCCCCCCCCCCCCCTAACCTCACACATTTTCTGAAAATTAATGGTTTTGGAGTTCAGCCAAACAAACTTCAAACCTAAGGGAATATTTTAACGTGAAAAGTAGCTTTCCAAAACAGAATTGAAAAATGAGGAAATAGGGGGGCCAAAAACAGGCCTTATCGTACCGTGTCCTTTGGATTCAGTACAACTTGATTGTGTTACATTTGTATTATTCAAATTTGGTTTATATAATAAATATTTGCATTTTAACCATGCATGGCTTTGCTTTACATGAACTAAACAATTAGTTCCCCCTCTTACCCCAACAAAGCTTTCCTTAGGTAATCTTTAAAAATCAATACACAAGTGTGTGAAATCTAATTCAATAGTACACTTTTGTAACAAGGATTGTTCCTTAACTGTTGAGTCAATAATGTGATTGCTGTAAATTGTCTATTGAAAGTTAAATGGCTGCCTTGGAATTATTTGTTATATTGTTATTCCTAGTAGACTTCATCTTCTTGTTCTAGTTCATCCTGTGGTAGTGTTAACGGTATTTGTCTCTTATGTCCTTCAAAATATCGTGAGGCTTTGTCCAGTGGAGTCGTCTGAAAGAGAGTTGTATCAACATAAATGATGCAAAAAAATTACTAAGGCATTTATTTAAAATCATAGGTATAATAACAAGTTTTATCCTGATTTAGAGTAATTTCTCGAAATTTGATTGGCTGATATTTTTGTAATAAATTTCAGTACAATTTTTATTTTGTCAATTGGAATTATCTCCCTTATTTATTATGTCCACTGGAATTATCTCCCTTATACCATTGACCTGATAAAAAATGTAAAAATTTGAGCTGCTTTATAGTTCTTGTATTGTTATTTTTTCACAGTTTTAGATTAAAATATCTAAACTATATTTGGTTCATATTTTCCTAATATTGAATTTAAATATAATAATATGTAATATAACAAAATCAGGATAAATTCGTTACACGGTGTTCAATTGTCCTAATACGGAATTTATTGGTCAATAAAACTTGTATTAGGACAATTGCACACTGTGTAACTAGTAGTGCAAGTAAAAAGATTATTCTATCCAAACATACTGGGGTAAATAAGCCAAAATACTAGATGAACAAAATTAGCAACATATTCCATAATTAAAGCTGACATTAATTTTCACTTAACTTTTATTCTGTTGAAAGAGGCGACTCCATATATTTTATAATTTTACCTGCCTGGAAAAAAAATATTGGTATTGCATCACACTTAAGTAATTAATGTGTGTCAAATTTTTATCTTAATTGATATATTACACATTGAAATAATAAAATGTAAACTTACAGCGACCAGTCTAATTCCAGCAGTACTTAAAGATGCCTTACTCCTCCTACGGAAATGTTTCTTCAGTTTCTTTGCTACTTGTACCTGCATGTCAGAATCGCTGGCCTTGTCATTCTGAAATATAAAAAGATTATTTTCTCACAGCTGAATATTTATGTAAATGCATTTTATTTAAGGTTTGTTGCAGATGATTTCAAGTTATTCACATTCTTTCAATAGAACAAACTTTATTTTTACGAAGGAAAGTGTCTAGATAAAATTTCATTGAAATGTCAATGTGATAGAAAATGTTTCCAACATCTTTGAAACTTCAGATTTTTTTCTGAACTATGGGAAATTTGTGTTAAAAAAAGAACTTTAATCCAAACATTTTAAATTTGTCTCTTTTCGCTTATAATTTCAACATGGTTTTCATACATAATATTTTATACCAAAGGAGTAGTAGCACCTGAATCTGTGTTTTATTATAAGTGTATTAGAATAGTGCATTGATTTATTTTTTATAAAGTAATGAATAAAATTAAGGACATTTATTAAAAAACTGAATATGTACCCACCTTAAAAGCAGCATCCCGAAAAAAATTAATTTCAACTATTTTTTTTAAAGATTTTTCCTGCTCTAACATCATGAATATTGTTTTCTTGTCATAAACATGCGACTTATGCTGTTGGCCCATATAAAAACATCCCTACCTACTTACCCAAATCTAAAAGGCATGGTTAGGAATATCAAACAGATTTTTTTAAGGGTGGCCTTAGTGCAGTTCTGTCATATATATATCCCATTTATATTATTTATTATCCTTTCAAAACCTAATGTTATGACTTACAATAATCCACTCATGTGACATAACCTCCTCTGCAGTTAACCTAGATTCTGGATTGATATCTAACATCTGACTGATCAGGTTTTTAGCTGAATCTGATACATCATCCCAGTAGGGCGCAGAAAATTCAAAATGTCCTTCAATGACCTTGTCAAATAATTCTTCTGTATTGTTTGTATCACTGTAATGAAAAAAAGACTTTATTTTGATAGGTTGCATATACTTCTGTTAACAAGTGTCTAGATGTGGTTTAATGGGTTAAAAATGGATAACAACTGGGTATAAAATCAGGGGCGTATCCAGCCATTTTAAAAGGGGGGGGGGGTCCCAACCCAGGACAAAGGGATGGTTACAACTATATGTTCCCATTCAAATGCACTGATCGTCCAAAAAAAGGGGGGGTCCAACCCCCGGAACCGGCCACTGGAAATTAAAGAGAATTGGAGGCATAAAAAAGCACAAGAAATACAGAAAAATGAATTAAGAAGTTGAAGAATACAAAAACCAGCCCCTGGTTAATAGATATTTGTTTTTTGACATTTCATGCTTAAAGTGAGTGGTAAATTGAACTGTTTAAGTGAACAACTAAAGGATATGAATATAGTTTAAAAACACAATGTATTTCTTGTTAAAGCCAAGAGACATTCTTCAAAGTTTATTTTAGTTGCAAGTTTAGCTTGAAAACTCTGAATTTAACTTATTCGTCAGAGGATAGATTCACATTCTAACTGTAAGCAAAATATCTGTTTTGAAGTTCTATACAAGTTAAATATTTGTCAGAGGTGGATTTAGAGGTTTTTTTCAGGGGGCCTGTGCCCCCCTCTTAGGCAATCAATGGGTCCTCTCTTATGAAAATTTCTGGAACCGCCACTGTTCGTGGTATTTTAGTATACAACATACCTTATAAAGGGAGGGAATCCACATAAAAGAATATACAGTATAATTCCAGCTGCCCAAACATCAACTTCTACACTGTACCTAAAAAAACACATATATTTTAAAGATAAATATTTGAAATTAAAGGCTTTATAACATGCATTTTTAGTCTGTTACAGAGTCTTTATCATGATAAATAATTTCAGAAGTATTGTTCAGTATATGGTGTGTTTATGCCCCACCTTAGGACAAAAGGGTTATTAAAGCATACGCTTGTCCATACATCAAGAAAAAGGTTTCTGTTCAGGCCACACTTAAAAATATTTTAGTTTGCCCAAACCCTACCCAACGTCGAGACATTGGGTAGGTAGGTAGGCATTTTCTTTTTTTTTGGCAAAGAGAAATTTAAGTGTCAGATGTTTATTGATCTTCATGCCTATCTGAATAAAACAAAAAATTTCACATCAGGACAATAAAAGATTTTGTGTAGGCAGCTTTTTTTCTGGGTAGGTAGGGTTAGGGCAAACAAACCTATTCTTTTTTATGGTCTGACACTTACAGTTACTTAATTTGTCTCAATCAAATGTTGTGATACTTATAAACTATGTTTATTACCATCAAACAAGGATCAAATTGGATTAGGGTGGCATCTTTCTCATTTTTCTTGAGTTATGTCCCTATATAAATGGAAAATTGCTGAACTATAATTTACTTTCCCTACTTTAAATGTTATCAAACTTCTTCACAATGTAAAAAAGTTCAAATTTGGGTAGCATTACTTTGATCATTCTTGAGTTATGTCCCTTTATTAATTATTGTGTATTTATCAGCTTTGACATTCCCCTTTTATTTCAATAATAATTCTTACCCCACTTCTGTGAGTATTTCAGGTGCTACATAGGTAGGAGTTCCACATACAGTAAATAACGTTTCATTGCAATATGTAGCAAGTCCAAAATCTCCCAACTTTAAAGATTTTGTTTGATCTGCGTGGTGTGTTACCTAAAAAGGAAATTTATAAAAATATAAATTAAAGTTAATAGAACAAAATATTAAGTTGAAGATTTTTTATATATCTAAAAATAGTGACACATTTTGTTTCATAGACTATTGTGATTTCAAGTCTGAAAACATCAAACATATTGAACAAGGGTACAGCGTCCGGTTTTTCATCCCTTAAAAGCCGGCTCTGACATTGAGATTTGTTAACCCTAAATCATTTTTTATTATTTATTTTCCTGTATACTTAAATCGAATTGCATCTTTTCCAGAAATCATGGAAATGGTCAATAACTACATCAGAGTAACCATACAAATGATAAAAAAAATCAGTTTTTTTTTTTTTAAGTCTTGAAAATTTTTAATATCTAAAATTAAATAGATGTTCTTGTTGCATGGCCTATTTACAAATACAATGCGTCTGTAGTGAAAATACCTATAGCAAATTTGCCTTACCAACAGATTTTCTGGTTTAATGTCTCTATGTACAATATTAAGTTTGTGTAGATATTTAAGAGCACTAGCTAAGTTGTGTATCATGGTGCTGGCATCCTTTTCTGTGTATTTAGTGGATGTGGAAATTGCATCAAATAAGTCTCCACCCTGGAAAATAATACAAGAGTGAATGTTCTATTTAGTACTGTGATAAACTAGCATACACATTTGATACTATCAATGTATCTGTTCTATTATAAAATAGATTTTGTTAATCATCAAACAATTGTTAATCACTTTCTTTTCTGTTGTAAATGACTGCATAAAATATACAATTTAATAAAGTAAAAGTAAAATAATATTTTGTTGACTTGTGTGATTTTCTAGGGAATGATGAGGGAATAAAAGCTATATTTTAAACTGTACAATGAAACAACTTAACAATTATAGAACAGAATGGTCCCTCAATCAACCAAGTCTAGATTGTAAATTAATTAACAAATATAACCTAAAACATGCCTTCATCAATGACTCCCAGTTATCATGCATTTCTTGAAATAAGAACTATGAAACTTGAGCATTTTTGGTAACTTACCCTGACATATTCCATGACTAGGTATAACTCATCCTTGGTATCAAATTCATCCACCAGTAGTATTATATTAGGATGGTCTACTTTTCTTAAGATGGATACTTCATTATCTATCATTTGTTCCTAAAATGTGAAGATCAAATGTAATTTCTCCAATGATTTAAAAGTAGTCAATGAATACATATATCCAAAATATAATTAAGTTTAATTTTACATTAGTGTTTCATTTTCTAAAAATACACGAACTTGCATGTTAATTCAAAAAATACTTATCCATTTAATCCTTTTATTTTTATTTTTTTATTAGATTATCTGGGTAATTTTTTTAACACAAATTACCATTTCTTACCTTTCCTTTACATTTCTCTTTTTCAATCACTTTAAGAGCATATTGTTTGTGTGTTTTCCTGTAAAAAAGGCATAAAGGTTCTTTAAAATTTGTGCTTACTTCCCATTACAAAATTGGTGTTGAGGTCTTAAACGGAGTTATCTCCCCTTAAGAAGAAAAATGAGTTACATTATTGACTTGCATAATTACTCTTCAGTAGTATAAAAAGATCTTTTTCTTGTAGATACTTTAGATTCAGAAATATTAAATTGTATATATTTACAAGTGCAATTTTTTGAGCTGTTGTTGAACAACATACAAGAAAAATATTAAGTGAATTTATGTAATTTCAAATCAAAACTTTCAGCCCCATTCCATCACATTTCCCTCAAGAATAATCTCATTGCAAAAGTTGATCAATTTACAGTAGAATAATCAGGGGGGGGGGGGGCAACTATATGTCCCCATACAAATGCATTGATCAGCCCAAAAAAGGGGGATCCCCCCCCCTGGATCTGCCACTGGAATAATGCTTGCATAGGTTGTTTGAGCACATGGTTTCAAAATCTGTACAATAAATCCCTGCGTCATAAAAACTTTGCATTGATCTATTCCTCATACTTTACCTTAAAATGTCCCAGCTTATGAATATTATTTTATGAATAAGCTAATTAGAAGATAACAATATTTGGTATTGCTGCATGCTCAGTGATGACTTGTAAAGACCTTTTAGACATTCTTTTTTCATGCTCTTATTAACAACTCATTGAAATTCTAATAGCTGGATGTTCAAGTGTTCTTAAATACATTTCTGTTATTGCCAACATTAGGTATAGATGTACTTACTTTTCTGTACACTCTTTAACAACAGCAAAATTTCCTTCTCCAATAATTTTACCAATTTCATATCTCTGAGCTAAAGATGGTGGTCCTAAAGAAAAAACTGAATATGAGGCATTTGTGATATTCAGCATTTTTTTTCATATTTTCACCCAAAATTATTAATTACTAAACTTTAAAAATCTATGAAGTTGAAAAGAAAGTCTTTAGCTTTTATGTAAATAGTGCATACTATGACCTTTCAATCTGCTGAATATTTTTTTTTCTGTAACAAAAAACACTGACTATTAAAAAGCAATGCTACATCTCAAATGTGTTTATGTCTCTCCTTGATAAACAGCAGTTAACCATTAAAACAGTAGTATTTTTTCAATAAAATGTCCTTTTGAAGACAACTGATTTATTTATCTCTCTTGTAAATATTGCCTTTCTCTCTGCTGAAAGCTTTCAGACAAACGTATTAAATTTCATGCTGGTTTTCCTTGAAATTGATTTTTATTGTTGGCAAAGTATATCTCTTCAACAAAGCTGATGTTCTTTTTAACTGTTAGTGAAATCTTCCATGTTAAAAAGAATTAATTAACTAACAGGAAAATTCCTAGAGAGTCATTCAAAAAATGAATAAAATAACCATCTTTTACACATAGAACAAATTCAACTAGAAAACTACCAGATAATTGATTCCAGGAATTTAATGATAGTAAAACATGAAATGTCAAAAATGCTTTTTATTCCTATTGATTTTCATTTTCCTGGATTCTTAGATAAACAATAATCCCATTTTATATCTAATATTGATGAAATGACATTCAAAAGCTCGGCCATTTCCCTATAATTTGATATCCAACATATTCTCTGATAAAATCTAATGGTATTGGATTTAGGTTTTAATTATAGTTTATGCATTACAGCTATGGGGGTAATGTTTATTCTGCATTATAGCTACCCAAGGTTTCTTAGTGTAAATCAACCTTTATTCAAATGTACGTCATATACATAAAGGTATTTTTAATCAAATGACACAATTAGGTCATTTTTTTTTGCTACATAGCAATTTATACGTTAGTGTGAGGCGCTAAACTATTGCCATCCCTTGGCCTCTGTTTTCTTTTTCCCTTTTCATCAAATTTAACAAAAGATATAAGGATAATGTATGGATTTATTTTTCTAAAAATTATTCATTGCATTCCATTCAGGCGAAAAACATGGCTATAAAATAAATTTCTTGTCTCTGATGGACAAACTTTAAAATTTCTTATTTAAATATTATGAATTGATCTTGGAGCTTACAAGGTCCAAAAGCTAAATAATCACCAAAATGTATGCTGTCATTTTATCAGAAAACATGTAAGATAGTTGAGCCATGGCGTTGTCAGTTTATTTACAATCTATGAGTTTGACTATCCCTCTGGTATCTTCCGTCCCTCTTGCAAAACTTGATTCTTGCATTTTAAGCGGTTAAAAAAAATACCCAAAACTTTCTTTTGATTATAGGATGATTAGGAAACCATCTAAAATTGGTTTTACTTGTTATATTGCTTGTAGTTTGCTTAACGTTCAGTTGCAAATATTACATGCATATTCAGGACTCGTAAGTTGATGATTAGTTTATTTACATGGTGGCAATGACGCCACCAAAATACAATACATCCCTTATCCCTATCTTTTCAGAAGTCTTTGATCTCATAGCTCAAATTTCAAATTTAATAAAGGGATGCAACAACACGAAATCTTAAAAAATCTTAAAAATCATTTGATACCACCATTAATCAAGGCTTAATACGAATAGTCCAATTGTGATGAAAATTAGCCATACTTGAACATTTGGAAAACATTGCAGTTGAGTGATACACGTCCTTAGAGCTTCTACATTTATAATTTTCTTCAACAAAAAAATATAGGCTTAAAACCAGTTTGTTTAAAAAATGCAAGTTCTAAAATATCTATATTAATATGATTTCAAAATAAATAAACGCTCCAAGAGGAAAAAGATAAGACATTTAAGTATTTATTTCCCATGTATCTAAATTTAGCCTGTTCTTGTGTTATAAATGTTCATCATATACCAATACACCTTTAATATTTCCCGTATATTACTCAAAAAGAAAAGCAATGTTCAAAAATAAATTACAGAGAGGACAACAAATATATTTACCTCCAATGCCATTTGCTGTTCTGTATTTTGGCTGAAATAAGTTTCGAAAGATTTATTGACATGCAAAACTTCGACATGTTGGTAAGAAATACACGGTCTGTGATCTAGATTCATTATATGTATTTCTAAGCTAGCTGTCGCTCAAACAAATAGAAAGAGTGCACACGCTGAAATGCGTCCATTTCTTCACTATAAATCATTTATTTTATGTCGATAGTTTTAAATATAAAGCTTTTCTTCAAGTATCTTAAAATCAACATGATCCAAGAAAATGTTTTCAAGGTCAGATAAACCAAACGAGACATATGTATACATGTACATCTTAAAATCATTCAATACACCAAATATAGTTGACCACTTGCTGATAGCTTCTAAGATACAGACTTAACTAAACATTGACAAATGGACTATGAAAATGAGTTCAAGCTCAGACGAACCATGCCAGGCAGACATGTACACAATGCAATCAATCAATGCATTAAGTATCTAAGAAATAAACTGAACCCAAGGCCGTAGCTACCCTTGAGGCAAGTGAGGCAATTGCCTCACTAAAATTTCGACACTGATTATTTTTTTTATACATATATATAAATATACATGATATAATAGTCATTTGTTGTTCTGTCTCAACCTTGATTTCTATAACTTGTCATCATTCCTTTTAAACTATTCTTCCTGGATATAACTCAGCATCTCAACGGGCGATGTTTCTCAATTACATTAACCTAGTAACGATAATCATCATAGATCTCTAGTTAAAAACAGGCTCTTGCAGAAAAAGGAAAAGCGACACTGAAGGTAAAGAAGGAATAATTCTAGTAACCTAATTTTGTGAACAGAGTCTGAGTATTGCATATAACTTTATTAGTACAATCCAAAAACGATAAGAAGACTGACAAATCAAGTACTGGTCTTCGGAAGTGGGCGGTCGTATTCATTTCTCCGTTTCTCCAACTTTTGACAAATCAAGTACTGGGCATCACAAGGGGGCAGTCCTGTCTGCGTATTCATTTCACGAACTTTAATCTTTCTCTTTACAGATAAATAAAATATAAATAATATGAAACATGCATGGATTAGTTTTTATCCATGTTTCTTTAACCTTAAAAATTGAAAGAATATCCCATATTTCAATTTGATATTATTGAGGAATGGTAGAACCTTTAACACAGGAATTCGTCTTCACTTATTCGGGACTACGGAATTTCGTTTCTTTATATTCGGAGTCTCTGAATCGGACACCACCAACCCCTAACCCCTAAACTTATAGATTCTGGAACTAAAATACCACCAACTATTTCCAGAAATAATTGGAAATTACGGACTTACATGTAAACGTCAAAAACTCCATTCCAATTTCCCCTGTACCCATATCAGATATACTTACTCTATAGATAGAATCATATACCTGTATCTTATGTCATTCTATCCCTAGTTTGTCTACTCTTTGTCAGCATAAAAGCGAGTTTAATATTTTGTAACTGCGACTGTATGATGGTGCTTACAGGAAAGCTTAATTATTTTTTGCAAACAAAACTGTTACTACCGATGCTGCTAACGAATTGCTGATGGAGAAGGAATTGGAAGAAGACATTGATCATTGTGTTGTTGATAATGTGCTACCTTTAGAAACATAGACTGCCTTGAAACGACTGAAAACTTGGAAAAGAGCATGCATGAGTGGCGCGAGATTGTGCGGTCTTGCCATGCTCCATGTTCATCACGATAAGGATATCAGCAGACCAAATTATGATTCTGAAACGATTTGACTGAACCGGCAATAGAAAAATTTGGCAAACTCTACTGAATCGATGTTTGTTCTATGTTCTGGCAGCAGACTCAAATCAGTGATATTTGGATGATTATCTTACATATAAATATAAATAAAGTTGTTAAAAATTTGGTGTTAGTAAAAGTCTTAAAATATAAAAAAATTATATAAAAAGTGTAAAAATTCAAAACATTGTCAAACTCTCTAAAAATGCCTAGAATGCAGGATTTTGCACCATTCATTTCATACCCTCCAAAAAAAATTTTCGCCTCGCTTCGCTCGGCTCAATTATTTTGCCTCACTAAAATTAGATGCCTAGCTACGGCCTTGGAACCATGAAATCATTGACCTATGCACCATGACAATGATGTCAAGGTCAGATCATACCTGCAAGACAGACATATAAACCTTACAATCCATTGCTTATAGTTTACGAATACTGATCAAAACACAAAACTTAACACTCAGCAATGAACCCTGAAAATGAGGTCATGGTCAAATAAAACCTGCGAGACATGTAAATCATTTCAATACACCAAATATAGTTGACCTTTGTATATAGCATTAGAAAAAAATACCAAATCTCAGAAACTTAACTTTGACTGCTGAACCATGAAAATGAGGTCAATGTCAGATGACGCCAGTAGGACATTTACAATCAATCCGTACACCAAATATACTAGACCTATTGCTTAAAGTATCTGCTATATGGAATTGACCACGAAAACATAACCATGTTCGCTGATCCATAAATTGAGGTCAAATGAAAACTGTCTTGACGGGCATATGAGAACCTTGCAAGGTACACGCATACTTAATATAGTTATCATATTGCTCATGATAAGATAGAAATTAACATTACAGAGAAACTAGCACTGTTATTGTTTTCAGTCGAAAAAGAAGAAAAAACAAATCATTTAATTAACTCCTGCCTCTGCTTCTACCGTTTGGTGACCGCCATCACTTCCGATTATTTTGTCACTCAGTTTGGTCAAACTATGGTGTGCGCTATACGTTTTGAGAAGTACACGGAAATACTAATAGTATATACTTACTGCAGATACAACTCTTAATTTGCGTGAAGCTTTAGGTGAAGCTAATGGTGATGAGGAACCTAAAGCAAAAAAGCAATCACAATTAAATACTGATTAGTTTTATAAAAATGCTTTTCATCTTCAATTAACTTCAAAAGAGAGTTCCTTTCTACGCCAGAATTCTGATCTGAGCCTATATAAGTCTCCGAGTTCTGATCAATATCATAAAAAAAACCTTGATACTTATAACATAAAATAAGGAGATAACCAGAGTAATATTACAAGACACTCAACGTGGATTTAGGAAGATCTTGTCTTGGAAAAATCAGCTTAATGACTCAACCCCTGCAGGATACCATAGATATTATTGACCGACTTCTGAGACCAAACAGATGTGATTTTCTTAACTTCTTGAAATATTTAACACGGTACCACAAGGATACTTACTGCGCAAATGGATGGAAAAGGACATTTTGAATGGTTAGGATACTTTTAGGGTGAGCAGTTAAGTGATCTGCACCGGTTCTGCATTGGCCTATCATTGACCATTTATTTCCTTGGTTTGTCATTAGCAAAAGCGTGTGTTGCATCGAATTCCATCCAATAATTTTTTTATTGAGTTCAATTTTCAAACTTCTACGAGTTTTGCAAATCACTTGGGAAGCCCTTAGTTATGAAACGTACATTTCAGATTTGATATACATACCTGATTTATCAAGACTTCTAGATGATAATGAACTTTTGCGAGGTGTTCTTGGTGATCTCAATGTTACCCTTTCTGATTGTCTGAACGTTGTATTTTTATATGCTGAGACTAATCTTACTTCTGAAATAGTTTAAGAAGTTTTATTAAAGAGCATTCCACTTGGACTATAAGCTTTGCCGTAAGGAATTATTAATGATGGCTTGATCAGAAAATGAAGCCAAATGACAGGTTGGCCAGTTGTTGTAGCATTTGTATTTTGTAGGCTATAGAGAATATTGTTGAATATTAAAATATATATACCGTATACACATCATTTCGTCTTACAAATCGATGTTATTTGGTGGACAGTTTTCTCGTTTGCAATCATACCACTTCCCCTCATTTTCATATAAGATCTGGAATACCGACTTGGACACTATAATCTGATTATTGAAATAAAGATTCTGTGTCGATGCTTCGCTTGAAAATATGAAAATGACAACTACAAATCAAGTTCTCCTTATCTTGGATTTTCTAATTCTTACCACATATACAAATATGTGTATTGTACAAACATGTCAAAATATAGAAACAGTTTGAATAGTGTTTTAAACTGATAAAAAGTAAAAATCTCCAAACCGGTGGACCTGATAGCTGTGGTTCTTTGTTTATAATTTCAGTTGATCTATGTAAAACGACCATAACTTAATAGATATAGGAAGATGTGATATTAGTGCCAATGAGACAACTCTCCATCCAAATAAAAATTTATAAAAGTAAACCTTTATAGGTCAAGGTACGGCCTTCAACACGGAGCCTTGGCTCACACCGAACAGCAAGCTATAAAGGGCCCAACAAATTACTAATGTAAAACCATTTAAACGGGGAAACCAACGGTCTAATCTATATAAAACTAAATCAATTTATCTTTTAATAATAAAATGGTTTCAAACTACACTTTAGAAGTCAATTTAAGATTAAAGGTATTGTCTATACATACCGTTCTCATCGAGGTCAAAATCATCCTGAGTACACCGTTCATGACCGTAAGCGATAAATACTGAGTTCTCATCTTTGAAAAAGTCATATAAAGAATTTACCTGAAAGATACATAAGACCTTATAGCTGTTTACTACTGTTGCCTTTTATTATGAATTGTATATATATATATATATATATATATATACTGGTATGTAACAATGTAATGTAACTGGAATTTATCATTTAAAGGTTTTGCCAATACTTTTACTGTCAAGTTATCCTTTGGAACATCTTTAGTAACTTAGACTTCAAACTTCGTTTCTGTGATCTATTTTTCGTCTTATGGTTACAATTGTGGTCTGTCTATTTTATACCCCAGATTTTTTACTAACCCTCATATTTTGAATTTGTACAGCAGCCAGCGGGTTCGATGTGGTTTAAACAAATTGTATCTGTGGCCTTACACCGTTTCTGACAAGGGTGCGATGAACATATTTTGTTCACTTTTCATTTGTTCTTACTTTCTCTCAAATGAATCAAACGTGAATCGAAAAGAGGTAGAATATACCAAAGGGACCATAAAAACAAACAAGTCGAATTTAAAACGACAAAAAACATGACAAGAGAAACAAAATACAGTCCACAATATACAACAAAGGACAGAGCAACACTTAAACCACCAAAAACTGGGGGTTATCTCAGGTGCTTCAGTAAAATAAGCAGATCCTGCTCCACATATTGCACCGTCATGATGTTCATGTTAAGTAATAACTACGATGATAAGTTTTATTCCGTGATGTCACAAATCATTTTACGAGGGTCTGCTTTGTAACATGTTTTAGTGCATTATGGTCTATTAAATGCAATACTAGCTTTCTGTGGCATATAAATTATTTTCTGCAAAGCTGCGTTACAAAATAAAGTGCATGGCATGATATGCCTCAAAATATCTTATATGCTTGTATGACGAGTAGTTTAACAGAATTCCTAATAGACAAATTGTCCTACTCTTTAAAAAATTACAAATAACACGGGATCTCATGGGTATGGATAAAAATGTTGTACATAGAAAAATAGATTAACAGATAACTTATTCATTGGACTCTAGACATTACTTGTTTTACAGAAATGCTTAACAATATGGAACAGCATATTAACTGTTTCGTGGTATGATGCTGGAATAATATGAACTATATATACTATAGTATTCAACAACAACAACAAATTATAATATAGCGGAATATGGTCAAGAGAATACTGACTATAGTGATAGGTCGGTTTGAAACTGTATGGCGGGTTTTGCTCATGGTTGAAGGCCGTCTGGTGAACTATAAATTTATTTTTTTTACGTCGGAAAGTTGTCTCAATGACAATCATACAACATCTGTATATTTATTCAATTTGGTATGTCTCGACGGGCTAGGTATATATATTAGTTTGCTGGATATTGACAAATTTTCTTGAAATTTGTGGTAAAATTTATTAACCAAAATGCGCTATTTATCGAGAATTTATGTATGTAGTCTTTAATTTTCAATTAATACATGTCACTATAAAAATATATATATAAACAGTTTGGCAAGGGGGTTTTCAAACATGCTATAAAGGTGCACACTGGTATAAATAAGCACTTTCTGACTTTTATTACAACAATTGTAAGGCCAAACTAGAGTATTGATTCCTGGTTTGAAAAATTATGAAAGATTATCTTTTGTAAACATACAAATGGGTTAAAACTGCCAACACAGCAGTTTTATATCGAACATTGGAATTCTAATCAATAGTTTCTCATGATAACCAAAACAAATGAGCTCTGAGGGTTGACGTATAATTTTTCACTTTAGACCAATGTGACTTGACAGATGTCTGACTCCGTGGTGACTAATCTATATAATGGTTGATGAGGCATCATTACAAGGATAGATAAACATTCAGCCTCTAACATGTAGTCTCAATCGCAGATTATTGGTATAAACATATATAAAAGTAATGCAGGGCAGGGACGTAAAGAGCCAGAAAGGGGGTTCCAACCATATGTCCGCATTTAAAAACACTGATCATAAAAAAATGGGATTCTACAAGCGACCGCAAAATAATTGTTTTAATGTCAACCAAACATAGATCCTATATTGTATCTGCCGTAGTCGAAGTCTGTAATAGCGTGTGATGTTCCTATAGCACTTATTGCAACTTTGTCTTGCATGGTAGCAATATCTGACGTTGCGTGACCTCCTTAATTTTATAACACATCCATAAAGGATCATGGACCTGCTGAATTATTTCAGTACCTCCATACCTTGATTTATGAGTCTCCATAATTCGATACACAATATACAAAACTTCGGCTCAGAAAGAATTTAACGACAAAAGTTTAATTCAACTTTCCCATTGGGAAATTTCCCTTTCTAAGTAGGCAAAGTTCCAGCAGCACCTTCAAATGAAATATATATCTCAGTTGATACGGATTTCCAGGGCTTGCGTTTCCTACTATGATTTTTTTCCTTGATAGGGAGTTACTGCTAACAAGAAAGATTTTACTTCAAATGTTACAAATAGTAACGGAAATTTACTAAAAACTGACAGACAAACCCAACCCAACGGGTGACCTTAGTCCTATACGGTCCTGTTACAAACCCTTCGTTATTTCGTTTGCTGTATATATACTGCATGTATGGAAATGTTCGTCTCATTGACCTGACACTTGTTGTGAAGTTTTACTGTGAATAACTCCGTCGTTGTCCCGAGTGGCATATTCCTAAGCAGCATTTAAAGTGTTTAAAGGTCTGTGCTAGGCTACCTTTTAGTGTTTCTTTTTTTTCAGTCATAATCTCGAATGCTTTTTCAATTCAAATATTTGTTTTTAATTACTTACGAATGACATAACTTGTATATTTTAAAATCGTTATTATATAAAATTTGCAGTTGTTCAAACATGCATATATAATGTAAGAGTTCAAATATACATGTAGATATGTAAAATCAAACGAATTGTAAGTGGAGATACACGGAAGGTATTTGGCATGTAAGTTGGGTATTTAAAAATTAAAGGCACTAAAATTTCTCAATATACATGTTAATGTCGGCCTTTAGTGCTTCGTTACAGCTTTTAAACTACTTCACGGTTATACGTGAAGCTTAATTTCAAATACTATAGTGAAGTAATTTTACAGTCTATCTTGAAGGTTTATTTTCAGAGAGTTCAAGAACATACCCTTGCTACATTTACTATTTTGTTCATATTAAGTAATTTTGCTGTGTATTTTAAAAGATTATTTTCAGAGTTCAAGAACATAGCCATTGCTGTATTCACTATTTTGTTCATATAAAGTAATTTCTCGGTATAGCTCAACAGTTTATTTTCTGAGAATTGAAGGACATAACCAATCGTTTAAAATAAAGTAATAAATATCCTAGTATTTCTTAAAAGTTTTTTCAGAGAGTTTAAGTTCATAGCCTTTACTGTAATTTACCATTTTGTTCAAATAACGTAATTTACTCGTATATCTTTTAAGTTTATTTTCAGAGAATTCAAGGACATAGCCTTTGCTGTTCTTAACCATTTTGTGAACAATGGTGGTTATAACTCAAGATTCTTTTTATACAACAAAAACTGTCAAATGTTTCGCGTCTTCCTGACAAAGTAATGTTTATACGACAACTGATGAATTTCCCAGTATAACCCCTTTTATTCTTTCGTGTCAATTTTTTTTTAAAATAGTAATTTTAAAAGTCTTCAATTTTGCCCAAAATATGCCACAGTAATCAAAGGGGTTGAATTAAATGTCTTTTTGACTGCAAGGAGTTCACTGTTTACTATTTCCTGTTTTCTTTTTCTTGTAACGATGAGATGTGGTGTGCTCGACAAAGAGAGAACTCTCCACCAGAGACTATATATGTGATACCGATCGGCCGTCAACAATGAACAAAACCCATACCGCATAACAAGTTATAAAACAGACTCAGAAATCACGAACACACGTCAATCAATTCAAACAATTCAAATAGAAAATTAATTATCGGCCTAATGTATTGTATACATGTACAAAACAATAAACGAAAAACAAATATAATATACAGCAACACACGACACCAACTGGATCACAGATTCGATCCTGATTTGCGGGACAGGAACACAAATAATATGCCAGGTGGGGTTGGCCATTTTTGCAGGCGTCGCTTTCAATTTTCCTTTGTCTTTTTTAGCCTTTTTAAACGTGTTCCACGTATAATCTCGTTTAAAACTCGTAGAATTTTGATATGACAAAAATGGTTCCAAGTGCAATGACTTTAATTGGAGCTTGAATACAGTCAATGATTAGTAACGTATTACATTTGTATTGCCGATATTCGAACAACCACTCCATATATGTTGTATAGTTAGTCTGCATTTCGATGTTGTCGATATTTCTAATTAACCTTTTAATCCAAAACCGGCTTTATGACAAGCGCTGGTCATTAAAAGGTCAACGTGACTAATTTCACTAAGTCATCTCGCTGATCAATCTGAAATTTTTAATTTCATGGTCAGTTGTACATGAGTGTTTTTCTGAATTAAGAATAGCCTATTTGATTGCGAAAATAGACAATTGGACAGATAAGAAATACATAAGAAAATCTAAGGTTTAGTTTTTCTATGTTGCCTGTTATTGCTTCTTAATGATAGAGAGTAATATTATTTTTTCCCAGGGAAATAATATTCCAGAACATTTCTTTCATTTGGAACTTATATTATGAAGAACTTTTATTTCATGACATACTTACTGGTTGGCCATCCACTGTGAATATTTTGCGTACAATTCCCGAATTTAACTTGATTGCTTCTGTAACATCATTCAAAACTTGTTCAAAAGAGTGTGCAGTTTTCTTGTTCAACAAAACTCGTACCGCTTTCCTTGGTTTTAACCCGTTTTTAATAACTGTTATCAGTTTTGGTTTAATATAATCCTTGCCATCACCCGAAAGTCCAAAACTTGCTGATAGTGGATCATCTTTTGGTTTAGCGTTTACATTCCAATTTGGGTTAGCAGTTTTGGCGTAATCCAACTTTTTAAAAACATCAGTTGAAGCACAAACGTAACTTTCCCCTTCCTCTAACTGGTTTAGGTTAGCTACTTTTTTTGTTCCGTCCATAGTAAAAATATGACGCACGCCATTCGGCAAAATATTTTTATCGCACAGAGGACTTCCCGTCAAATCAACTAACAAAGAATCTAAACAACGAAATCTTTCTGCTGAAACAGCATAAACAATTCCTTTGAAAAATCGGTCACCATTTCTATAGAAACGAACCTTTCTCGCCTTCTTCTCGTCTGAAGATTTCATTATACTATAGCGGAGGAAGTTCGCATGGGCACTGTGGGTAGGACTGCTACTTCGACCGCTTTTGCCACTAGTTCGACTGGAACTTTTAAATCGATCATTTGGCATAGGAAAATGGTCTTCAAATGCTAGTTCTGCCATTTCGTTTTCACGATCAGCTGAGAAAAAAAATTAAAATTAAATGTTTAATTTTATTTGTATAGGTAAACATATCAAAGTCTAGTTACACATTAAGATATTTTACAGACCAGTGAAACGTTTCAATATTGGTATATTATGTTTAAACTTTACTTTAAATCAATTCATCTTTACGAATATATAAATTAATGTTCTATGAAAAAATAAATAGTTCAAAATTTTGTGATCCTATGGTTCAAGATTTCTCTTTACTAACGGAAAGACGTCAGAGAATCGGTCTTGCCAGTGGTTTAGTAAATAAATGTTCCATTTTATATTCAACGTGTCTAGAATATACATGTATTCATCGTGTCTAGAATATACATGTATTCATCGTGTCTAGAATATACATATATTCAACGAAATAATCCTTTTTTATAACTGAAATACAATAAAATAACTAAAACTAAAATTCAAGGAGTAATAAAATAAAGAAGGTAAAAACCATAAAAACAGTGTACAAGAATGTTCTTTGTTAAATTATATATAAAGTTATAATAGGAAACGATATCTATTTGACAGCGTATTGAACAGTAGAGAGTTTTATGTATGTATGAAAAAAAGAAGTAAATGACACCGACTCTGCATCTTACATCATCTTACTAATGAATAGACACATGCAGGAATGAATGAATGATGATCAGAAGTATACCACGCATCTCGTTTTATGAATAGAAAAGAGACCAGGAGCTTCATCTGAAATATTTTAAAAATGATTTCGATACTTTATAGTACCTTTATCACTCCAGATTTCCTTTTTAATTTTTCTTTCTACAAGAACTTTAATGAAGACGGAAAAAGACCAAAATGGTTGTTCCTGATAGTCCAGTGTGAGTCTTTCTTATGATTTCAAATCGTCTCTACATAGCTTTGGGTCAAATTCAGAGAGTCCTGCATACACGAAAAGAAGTATAAATCAGCTTCTTGTGTCTTTTGTGTTAGAATGATTTCATAAGAAAATATTCTATCTATATTCACTTTATCCCAGCTTTACTTAAGTCAAAAGTACTTCTTTCTATATGTACCGAGCTTCTTTTACTTGCTATTTTTCTCTATTCTGATTTTCACGTATTCAGTACGGGTTGATAATATGACTTGTAATATAATGCGGATCAGATGAGGGGGTAATTTCCCAAATCCTTGAAAATTATCTGGAACAAGACAATGGTTTTGCCCTCCACACCCCCAAAAAAATAAATCACCCTCTGTCACATACTTTGTTGTCCAAATGTAAGAATCAAATTTTATCACAACCATCTTCTATACATACCCCCACCCCGTGTGTGTGTATTCTCAGAATTATCAAGGCATATACACAGGGAAATTTAAATCATGTGAATTTCATTTCAAACGAGCTTATACGTGAAATTCAAGTGAACTGATTCCACGTGAGTTTCACGTGAATCCGATAGGGAAACTCGCGTGAATTTCGCGTGATTATCACATGAAACTTTTTTTCATATGATATTTATCTATCAAAATACAGTTATTCAAATACAGTGAAACCTGTTAAAACCGAACCTCTTCCGGACTTTAGATTGTGTTCTGTTTCGCCGATGTTCGGTTTTATCAGGTTCGCAACGTACATAATTTGATATGACGGTGCTTGTCGGAACATATAGATCTGGTTTATACATGTTTTCGGTTTATGAAGGATTCGTTATATCGGGTTTCACTGTAGCATATATACACTGTTGAATATAATTAAAATCATGAAAAATGCATTTTTTTGGGAAACTGACCTGAAAAATTTAACATGAGATCTATTTGAATCTAAATTCATGTTAAATTCACGTGGTCAAATGTTGCCTGTGTAATGCCATGAAATTATAACTTATTTGTGCTTATATGATTTCAGTGACCGATGAAATGCTTGAGACGATATTCTAATGTTAAAACCCCCTTAGCTCAGGAAATGACATGTTTGTACGAATACGGAACTACTGTATACTGATGCGTCAAAGAATATTAGTTACATAGTGTGTTAGTGACCTAATATGATATATACAGGGTCAGTAAATTCCATATGGGGTGAGAGTGAAGCTCGAACCCCATATGGAATTTACTTACCCTGTATATATCATATTAGGTCACTAGCACACTATGTAACGAATTTATCTTACCGACTATCTTTATGTGTTGAATTTAGACTAAAGTTGTCTTATTTGCTTTCATAACACATCTCCTTATTTCTGTAATAAAGTGTTCAGGTGTTCAATTTTAAGAACCTACTTCAATTGATATGCACTAAAAAAACTAATGTAAACGATAGATATTTATAATAAACAACCTTGATATAACAATATTAAAAAGAACTTTCAATATTTGAAATAATCAAACAGTGCCTAAGTCGCAAATTCACTACTAACCTAATATTGAAATAAGCCCCGCCTCCCTACTAACCTAATATTGAATATACACGGTCTCCACGAGGTCGCTTTTAACCAATCATATTCCTAGAAATGTATAGGAGGTAAGATAAAAGCTGTTACAGTAATTAATATATCCATTTTCCATACCCTAGCCAGTCTTCTTTCTATATTTAGCATTTAGACTATATATATACTATACATTTGAGATAAAGATTCGCCCCTTTCCAGTGTATAGTTCAATACTTACGTTAGAAGTCATAAATATATTGCATACCTTAGACTACGTAAGACATATAGTAGTTTAAACTATGGTGTATAGTCGCCCATATCCAGTGTATACTCACGTCGGATGTTATAAATATATTCCATACCCATTGTATACTTATAGATAATATGTAGCAGTTACAGGGGCGGATCCAGCCATTTTAAAAAGGGGGGTTCCTAACCCAGGACAAAGGGGGGGGTTCCAATTACATGTCCCCATTCAAATGCATTGATCGTCCAAAAAAAGGGGGGGGTTCCAACCCCAGGAACCCCCCTCTGGATCCGCGCCTGAGTTAAGACTATAGTGTATATATTTTAGTAAAGATTGGCCCATATCCAGTGTATACTTGAGTTAGAAATCATATATATATATGCCATACCCATAGTACCATAGTATACTTCTAGATATGTAGCAGTAAGACTATCGTGAATGTTTTAGTAAAGATTTGCCCATATCCAGTGTATACTTAAACTAGTAGTCATAAATATATATGCCATACCCATAGTACCATAATATACTTATAGATCTGATATGTAGCAGTAAGACTATAGTGTATATATTTTAGTAAAGATTTGCCCATATCCAATGTATACTTAAACTATTAGTCATAAATATATATGCCATACCCATAGTACCATAGTATACTTATAGATATGTAGCAGTAAGACTATAGTGTATATATTTCAGTAAAGATTTGCCCATATCCAGTGTATATACTCACGTTGGAAATCATAAATATATTCCATCATTAACCTTTCGTAAAGTGTCATCTCTGTTCAGCTTAAATCAAACTGTTTTATTAGGAAGGGTATAAGTTATGAGAATAAGTTATTTGAAAACAGCAATTATAGCAATTATCTATAGTTTCTTTTTCTTTTAAAATTACCTACCCGAGAAATAAAAACTCAACCCAAGCATAACTTTTTTAAATGAAGGTAAAATTTAGACGACGGGATTCTTTAATTCACAATTCACTTTTGAACAGGATTGGATTTTATTTTAAATTTTACTTTGGATATGTCCTGGAGAGTATATTCCATATATGTCCTGTTATGTTTGGGTTTTAACTAAAAGCATGTATTCAATATCAGTAATATTTTAGTAGCTTTTCTTCATGATTTTGATTTTGAATAAAACAGCATACAGTCAAATAATATCAAAGTAAGAAATTGCAGACATATAAATAAAAAAAAATATGCAGACATAAAAATACGAGTCTTATATAATCAATACAAATATAGTTCCAGACTTTATATATGGGCGGACACTGATGCACATATATAGAAAGTGCGATGACTATTCATTTATTTGTTGAGTTTACTTATTCATTCACTGGATAATTACTATGTACTTTAATTAATCGCGTGTCTATAGTTGTAACTGTTATTACTGTACTCGTCTTATAGTTTTGGCCTTGTATCAAAGATAAAAGCAGAAAAATACATATTTTTTTTCATTCAATGCCGATAGTCCAAAGAGCTTTGAAATTTAAATTTAACTGTGACGCTAATAAAAAGTGTTATAAAATTCAAAACTTTCAAATATATATATATCACCTTCTAGAATTAATTGATATACTGGAATGATATTATCATAAGTCAATATTTGGAATTGTGCAATATTATCGCAAATTCTCACAAGTTTGACACTTTGGTAAATAACATTTCATCAACTATTTTCTTAAAGTGTACGTTGTGGAACGAATAAACCATTAACAAACCAAACAAGATCTTTGTCGTATGTCACGCCAAGATTTACACCGCGTACTAAAATGCCATTAAAAGTTGAATAAGTGATCGTGGTTATAACTTTTCCATTCGAGTCCCAATAGAGAACATATAACTTTTCCATTCGAGCCCCATTAGAGAACATCGCCGGGGGAACCCGTTCGCTCATTCAATAGATGGAGGTACGAAATTGCGACAAGTCCCCCTTACTGATTGATTAACAAACGCTCTATCAATCTAGTTCGACTTACAATGTCAGAAACTAACATTCGTTAACTTCAATATTTTATAAAAAATCGGCCGATTTCGTACCGCCGTCTATGAAAAGAGAGACAGATGTAGACAAGCAGAGTGCTGATTATGCTCAATCGTGCCGACACAGTGTAATACCATACTGACTTTTGTTATCGTTTGTTACCTAAACTGGTAGACCAAGTTTGAATAGTAAAATGGTTCACAGCATTTCAGGGTGCGATTTGGAAAACTTTCATCGGGCATTTTTCTAAAAATGAGCTACGAACGACTGAGACGGAAAGTGCATTTCAAATGTGTGACCTGCAAATTTTTTGAACGGAAAAGGGTGAAGTCACACTCACTATACTCAATATGAAAATAAGAATCTGTGGCATGATTCATTATGAAAAAACTCTCCACCAAAGTCCAAATGACATAGAAGGTTACCAACAACAGAAACCGTGTTGTGTAACTCATACCGCTTATTAGGCTTATATCATAAGGCCCCGAAATGAAAAATGTTAAACAATTCAAATGAAAACACCAACGGTCTGAAAGTGTTAAAAAAACAGTAATCGGAAACCTGATATGACCAACAGCAACTACCAACAACCACCGAATAACAGGCTCCTGATTATGACGCGCGCGCCACCCCTTCCCTAACCTGGAACAGCGGTGTACGCAAAAGACTCAAAGTGCAGAAATGAGAATACTCGCGGTTACTGGAAGTAATTTCCCAATGCGTTTTTTTGTCAGTGAATAGAGAAAAAAAAATGTCCCCCAAAAAAGTGTTTTTTTCCCCAAATATAACACAAATAAAATGTATTATTTTTGCATAGTCTTTCCATTGCACGCGCTTCTAGTAATCGGTCATCATATTATGTCATCGTATTTCATTTCCTCGCGATTTTTTACAAGATATTTATCTTAAATTAGATTTTTTAGATGGATATTTAAATGCATTTATCGTTCGTGTGTCTATTTTTTATGTTGTCTTTTTAAATAGACAAAACCAAACATACTTATAACATTACATCTTAGTTAAAGAATCAACACAATTGAATACTTATATACCGCCTTGACAATAAGATTAAAATATAATACTTCAATACATACATCTTAATTCTTTAATCTTTGACGACTTTGGCCGTCTATCAAAATATATAGTGCAAATATTTTAAACAAACAGGCTACCATGTGAATAAATATTATACTATTAAAACTTACAAGGTAATTTATTGGTATAGAACTCTTACCTGCTAATTATGGGTCCCAGTCCTTTGTAATATTCCAATACTTTATTTCAAGATGACTCAAATGCAGACGGCATAATTTCATAAATTAAGAATATGCCGGTCTAGAACTTCTGCATGGCACTTCTGGTCGATACAAACAATTTAACTCGCCTCGTTTCCAGTATTGATTCTATAGTATCAAACAATATCTTTAAATTATAATGATACAATTAACATGAATAATATCTTTAAATTTGAAGTGATTATATCGGAAATAATTTAAATGGCAATTAATAATTTGTTAAATAGTTGTTAAGGTTTGACGATCTTAAAAAAAATTATATCTGTCATATATTACCAAAAAGCATTCTGCTATTAAACATGATTTTGATTTTAAATTGTGCAATTATGCAGTGGCGTATATGAGGATATGCATAATGCACTGACGTATAGGAGTAGACTGGATAGGAGTTGGGCATAGGCGGATTTAGGGGGAGCGGGACAGGGGCCCGGCCCCTTTTTCTGGAAAAAAATGTGCTGCTTATATAGGGAACCCTCGGGCGGAAGCGTTACCGGAGCGGGCCCCTCTTAGGCAGTCAGTGGGCCCCCACTGATGAAAATTTCTGGATCCGCCAGTGTTGGGAGGGGGAGGGGCAAATTTCTGAAAGTGACAAGCAACGAAAAATAATTTAACCGAAACATATCTTTATAGTTTTATTAATCAATAAGTTATTCAATTACCTCGTTAAAATTTGAATTCTTGTTAATATTTTCCTTGACTCTTTGCGGACAACTTAGTATATCGCTGCGAGGTGAGCTATTCCGATCCCTTGAGTGGATACTCTAGATGGGCTAATTTTATTAAAAAGACAAACAAGTATAAGGTTTTTGTCCATTCTATATTGGTCTTGGTGAGAAACGACTTCAAGGGAAATCGACCCTATCTTCTTAACTCGAGAACTGCATCCATGGGTTCGTCTCAAGTCCGGGAGGTCGTGGTTAGGAGTACCATTTCGACGGGATAAAAGCTAAGATATTTTTTTACTTCTCCGCAAAGAATACAGCAGGTCAGTATTACATTCAGATTTTTTACCCAATGTGTCCCGATAGTGCAAAGCAAACTCATTTTCATGCTTTCGACGACCTGAATATTTGAGAACTTCGATCATGAATTCTGTAGTGCGGATTCAGAACATCTTTCATGTGGTATTGGATTGGTTTTTTTTGGTTTTTGTCTATAATTATATTGTCATCTTCTCTGTTTTCCTACACTTTTGAAGCATATTTTTTTTTTCAGCACAACACAGGCAGATAATTTTATTTTATCGTAATATTCTTATACAGACAAAATTAAAATCACAAAAATACTGAACTCAGAGGAAAATTAAAACGGAAAGTCCCTAATCAAAAGTCAAAACCAAGAGCTCAAACACATTAAACGAATGGATAACAACTGTCATATTGCTGACTTGGTACAAGCATTTTCTTATGTAGAAAATGGTTGATTGAACCTGGTTTTATAGCTAGCTAAACCTATCACTATTATGACAGTAGGATCAAATTCCATTCATGATATCTTCAACGATGCGTGAACAAAACAAACAGACATAATAGGTAAAAATGTTAAAAAAAAAAATACAGCAGTCAACATTGTGTTATAATCTTAATCTCGAAAAAAACCCATCAAAATATGTAACAAAAAAGCCGACAAATTGGCATATAGACCAAGCATATTAGCAAAAATGGAAGAGAAGAATACACAATTTTCCATAGCACAATAACATAATGAGGGGATGTATAAGTACAGAGCCATGCACGTCATATATGTAACAAAGAAACATAAAAGGTATAAAGACCATGCACTTAGCAGAAATGAAAGACAAGCAACACACAAGTTTTCGAAGTAACACCAAAAGGCATATAGACAAAGCACATTAGCAAACATGTATAAGTACCTCAAAGTATCTTAATAACAATAAAAACAAACAAATATTTAACAAAGAAGCACAAAAAGGCATATATCAAATTTAACAACCTAATTCACTGCTTTCTTATTTTTGAATTTTATTTATGTATGTTAAATCCAACCATAAACGATTGAAAGATTTTAAACATTGGAACCGGATGGGCAGATCAACATGGCTCTAATTTTAGGTAGAATCGCGCGTTTGGCGTCAGAATGTAAACGTCACACAGTTAGAGATAGTATAACATAAGTTTGTCGTTCAAAGTATGAACTAATATAGTCAGTAGTTCTTTATGCAGATCCTCAGCATAATGTAACCCATTGTCCGTGATGTTATTGTCTTCAATTGTCCTCTGCGACCTTTTAGTTGAAGTCCTTGTCCCGTTCATCATATAAATCATTTCTTATCAACCTCTGGCATCACATCTACTGCAAAACGTCATATACATGTAATTCAGTCCATCATTGTTCTGTAATAATCAACAATAAGCTTATTAAAATTTACGATTTTCTCTCAGTGACATGCTTATGTTCCGAATCAAGTTGTAATATGCATTGAGAATTTTTAATATACCGGTACTTTTATCTTAATTATAATTTGTGGCATGATGGTGGAAATTTTTAACGACCTTGACTGGATATACAGCCCTCGCATAGTCGATTAAGGTGGCATGGTGCTAGAAGTTTTTTACGACCTTGGCTGGCTATTCACCCCCTGCACGGTCAGTATTAGGGTGGTATGATGGCAAAAGTTTTTAACAACCTTGCCTGGTTATCTACCGGGTGTCTTCCTCCGTCTAGGATAATGAAGTAGCAGATAACAATAGGTCTAGATCTTTAATGAAATGTGCAAATTTTGAAAGTAGTATGTAATTCATGTGTAAGACTTTTAATGTTAATATAGAAAAGAAAGTTTTTTTATCATATTTTCGGCTGTATTTTCTAATATACACAATATTTTTGTTTTATACATTTTTATTAAACTTTGCTAAATAAGGGTAGATAACTCAAAAAGTAGGGGATATAACCAAGATAAAGTTATTTTATAATAGAAAGTGTTGTGCATTTTCGTATTTTAATATGAAGCAAGAAAACAAATTCGGTGACCCCATTTTTTAATTTTTGTATCTGAAAGCATGTTATAAGAGCCATCTTCTCACATTTTAAAATTCTATAGTTTATTTAATCTATACAACATCTGACAATTTTGCACAACCTAAAGTGTGAACAAAATTACGGTGACCCATACTTTTGATTGGTTTTTTTTTAAAAATAAGCATGATAAAAATTTTGACATATCACTCAAAACTTCTATGGATTTTAATGAAGACCTCCCAGCCGTATTAATTTATTTTATCCATGTGACTTTTAACTTGATGCGTATTTCATTCAGTCTGGGACTTATACATGGATTTCATTTTTATGTACTGGTCCCAGATTCACTCAGTCACTGATTAAGGAAAATTGATTTTAAATTCGTTCAAAGTTTTTATAAAACATCAGGATTTACGTTTGCCGTCAATTTCACGGATGTCGACAACAGGAACGATTAACTCATGGCGTAACGCCATTTGGTATTTATAATTGTTTATCATTTTGAGGGTAGGAATGCCCTTTAGTCGTCTAACTGTCATTTTCGGCTACCGTTAACGTCAATTTGGTTAGAATTTTACCGTGATTGGTAAAAATATCCTTATCATGATTCGTCGGTTTTACACGGGAAACTTCACTCTAAAATTTAAGATATAAAAGGGACGATTTTTCGTTCCCTATTGCTAATTTCCCCTTTTTGGATGGTTATGTTCCTTTGGCACCATCTTACGGTGTTTATATTTCACAACTTAATTAATTGTTCACTATGCCCGTACGTAATCGATGTATTACTGGTAAATTAATCATTAAGTCAGGGATTTCGTCACTACAAATTACTTAAAACCTCTACTAAATTCTTCCATAGATATAAAGATTTGGTTTTGAAGTTTGGTTGTACCTGTAAAAAACCGTAAAAAACTTCTTTCAAACGGGATAACACACAAAATTTTACAGAAATGTTGTTTACCGTACCCGGAAATTTAGAAACGATCCTGGTAAACTTTTAAATAAACTTATCTTAAAAGGTTATCAATTCAACACTGTAATTAGATCACTGCAAATGTTTTTATTGGTATTAATATTGAATTTGTTATCAGTAAGTTAAAAGCAAACTAAATGTTATTGTTATATACATAAACACATTCATGGATCTACAATCTGTCGATACCTGTATCTTGGCATTGCCCAAGGTCATGTTTTTCTGTGACTGTTTATGACGTCTTTTCACTAAATCCATTGGATGTTGGATGTGTACTGATTGATAATTTAGTCTAAGATGCATGATTTTTTTTATTGGTTAGGGGCTTTGAACTAGCTGTCAGTAATCGGAGTTCTCCCAAATCTGTACTGAATGTCATTTTGTTGTTGGGATGTACAAGTACCCGACCACGTCCACTTGTATTTTCATCCATCTGATGAGTTAAGCTTGTTTTCAAATGATTTTTATAGTGTGTTCTTATTTTGTACTGTAACACCACTGTCCCAGTTTAGGGGGAGGGTTAGGATCCCGTTAACATGTTTAACCCCGCCACCGTGATTCTCTATGTATGCGCCTGTCCCAAGTCAGGAGCCAGTTATTCAGTGGTTGTCAACTGACAATGCAGTTTGGGCTTTGCTCATTGTTGAAGGCCGTACGGTGACCTATAGTTGTTAATTTCTGTGTCATTTTGGTCTCTTGTGGAGAGTTGTCTCGTTGGCAATCATACCACATTTTCTTTTTTATATATAAAGAGAAAGGATTTGAGTATATAAATCCTTATAGTCAGAGGGCTCAAATAATTATCGGTACCGTTATCAGTGGCGGATCCAGAAATTTTCATAAGCGGGGGCCCACTGACTGACCTAAGAGGGGGCCCGTTCCAGTCACGCTTCAGTGATTCCCTATATAAGCAATCAAATATTTTCCCAAAAAGGGGGGCCCGGGCCCCCTGCCCCCCCCCTAAATCCGCCTCTGGTTATTTTGGGAAATGATTTAAAGAGATTCGTCAAAATCAGTCGTTTTTTTTATTATCGTCAATAAGAAAGTGTACATTTTACCTCCATGCACCTATTATTACCGTTAAAATCATTTGGCAGGAATTTTTATCGTTATATAGTAATCTTTGCTTTGACGAAATTAAGTGAATGTGCACTTGTGAATGACGTGTTTGGCTAGGTGCGGGACTGCGTTTCAGTATTTACGTCGTCTCCTTCATTCGCGCACCTGCTCCAGCTTCCTGTTACATTTGTCATTGTGATTTTACGCTTGGTTGTATTGTTTTCCAGTTAAACCGTGTAGGTACTTCAAAATAACTGTTTTATACAGAACAAAGGGCTTTGAATTTTGCAACTGCACCCACTCAGTGCATAATAAAAAAAAAAAATCGGACAGCTACACTCGAACTCCTGAAACAAGCCAAAGTTGTAAACATTTTCCCGCGTAAAATTATAATTATTGCTTATTTTGAAAAAGCCAACATTGACATTGCTCATTCAGTGTACAATATCAAGTCGTTTAGGCATAGGCTATAGAAATACATACAGCACTATTTTTTGGGGTTTTGGAAGATAGTATTTCTTATTTTTTATACAGTTTTTTTGTTATTTGTGTATGTTGTGATGTTGCACTATTGTTTCAGGTTAGGGTGAAGGTTGGCCCCTATTAAACGATTAAATCTGCTTCTTATGTATCAAAGGTATTGCACCAATGGTTCTATCAGGCTGCCACTTAAATTTGAAACTTATTTACTAAATACTAGTATACATATTCATTTTATAAATATGTTTTTGGTGTGGGTTAGGGAGCTACCATTTGATTTTTATGGGGGGGCTAGGAGGAAATTTGAAAAAAATAGGCAGGACAGGAGTTTTGAGTAAAAAAAAAGGCAGGATGAGACACTTGCAAAAAAAAAAAGTCAGGACGACAATTTAGGTAAAAAAAGTCAGGATAAACTAAAAAAAAAAAAGGCAGGACCGAACAGAGTGAAAAATAAAAAGGCAGGACAGAGATTACAGCTAAAAAAAAATGCAGGACAAAATTTTTCATCCTAGCCCCCCCATAAAAATCAAATGGTAGCTCCCTTATAATTTATAGGTTCATGTATGTAGAATGTAGAAGATATGGTATGAGTGCCAATGAGAAAACTCTCCATCCAAGTAACAATTTTTAAAAGTAAACCATTATAAATCTTGTTCATTTATAGAAGTCTGTCAAATTTTGAATAAAAAAAAACATTGTACAGTTACTAATCTAAGCTTAAATTCTATAATTTATTATTGAAGCATGTGCTGTAAGCCTGCTTGCATATTAAATGATAATAACCAAAAACATAAGTTTAGGTCACAGTATTACTTCCTCTTATGGACATTTTTGGGGAAAGACGGCTTTAAGCCGTCAATTCCCTAATGGGGTTGGCCAGAGTATCATTCCCTCACGTCAATCATTTTGTTTTGATAGTTTGGAAACCCCCTCAAAATGTCATACTGAAATTGATGACAAGGAGAACAGATTGACTTTAAATACATTTTTTACACATTTCCCTTCTGTTTCTCATGAAATTATCGTATATTGAGCTTTCCCTTACACTATATACGTTTCTTTTACAGTCCGGAAAAATCAGTATTACGAAATATTCTAAATATATCTAACCTATTTGTTGGAATGCCACACTACACAGGGATATCCTTTATTCAGAATCATTATAAAAATCATTCACAGTACTTGTATACTAATTTAAAATCCGTATTTGTTAAATATAAACCTAATGATGTTTGCTGTAGTGTAGATGATTCACGCACCAACATGAAATACTTGAATCTGAGGCTATAATCAGATAATATGTAGGTCAACTTTCCCGGTAAACAATGTCAATGGGGATACATGAGATTGGGGAGAGAAAGGGCAGTTTTCATTGTTTCTGTAAAGTTCTGTTTTAGAATCTTCCTCCAATTCAGGAGCACCTCAATTGATGAGTGTTTCTGAACATTTAAAATGTGACATTTAGTATATGATAAGTAGTCTTCTATATAAAAAAAATGTGTACCAACATAATTATTGAAATGGTTAAAAAAAAAAAGAAAATGTTGCTTTTTGTAGTTTATACCTATTGAGAGCAACTGCAGTTTTCATTCTTTCTGTAAAGTTACGTTTTTAGAATCTTTCTCCAATTAAGGAGCACCTCAATTGATGAGTAATTACCCACTAAAATGAAAGTTAATGTATATGAACACTAAAAATGTCACATGAAGTATATATATGATAAGTAGTCATCAATTAAAAAATAATTTTGCGTACCAACATAATTATTGTAGTGGTCATTTTTTTTTAAAATATTGCTTTTTGTAGTTTAAAGCTATTTATTCATGAATTTTACATATCAAAATGTGGGATCTGGAAACAAACTTCACACAGCTTTTATATCAATCATATTTGATTTTATAAGTACATGTATCTCTGTGATGAGAGTTGTAACTGGGAACTTTATCAATGGAAAATTAAAACTGAATAGATTTTTCAGTCCTCACTTTCTTGAGAATATTGTCACAAAAAATTGAGAATAGTCTTAGCCTGCCGTTCAGTTGTACATAATTAAAATTTTAAAATATAATGTAGTAGTTGTTAAATTCAATTGAATTTTAGATAATTAACTCCCAACTTAATCAAATGTTTTGATTTAGAAGGTGCAGATCTCATTGGTCCAAATTGTCTCTATGATGAATTCTTGACTAAGGAAATGAAATAACAATAAACAATAATTAGTTTCATTATTGTCAGCCTTTCTATATGTTCTAGCTGTTCTTTTGATCATTCTTTGTATGTAGACTATCAAAAGATACCCCCCTAAAATTTGGAACAATGGCCGTCTTTTCCCTTCAGAGCTCTTCAGCTCTTTGATTGTAATTAACATGAAAGTTGTATTATCATATCATATATACTATATTTATATATATATACTTATTGCGTGTATATGTAGTCTAACAGTTATTGTTAAATCAAACTAGCAAAGACCAACCATCAACATTGAATTCTCTAAATAACAAAAAACATTAAGATAAGATCAGACAATTATACAATCAATTATTAATTTATTATGCCTGTAAATTGATATAATGACCCTAATATCTACATCTTCAGCTGATATTAGGTAAAAGTAAACTTTGATAACTGAGAACTAACAGTTGTGTGATAAAACTTTCCCATAATATATTATATTTAATTGTTATAGACCTTTGATTCGAACTGTCCTTCCCATATTGCTTGACATTTTTTTCTAACACTTTTTTCATTGACGCAAAGATGTGATTAAATATAGAGGCTGTAAGTGTTAAGTGTAAATTGTAAAGTTGATTGCCTAAAACTGAGTCTATTTATCGATAAATTCAGTTAAAATGTATCTTCAGATGCTAGTCCTTTACCTTAAAGAATCTTATTTCCAAGTTTTAAAATTTTCCATGAAGGTTTAAACAAAGTTATTGATGTCTAAAAAATGTAATCTTAGACTGTACCTAAATGCTAACTCCACTTATCAATTACATCTAATTTAACTTTGGTAGGCTTGCTTGCTCTGTTTGTATAAATGTTAATTCAAGCTTTGTTATCGACATTGACATCTCCAACAATATAATATATATTGGCATATTTTAACCTGTAAATATTATATTTAAATTTGATTTGACGTTATCCCAATTACGATTCCAGAAAAAGCAAGCAAGCTAACCAAAGTCTTACTTTACATGCATTAGAAAATTAGCTGTAATTTAGTTACTGAGTGTGCTACATGTACCATGTAGTATTAGAGTAAAGCAGGCAAGGATATTTACAGTGGCTGGTCTCTCAGTTCCATTTCTCTTTTTCGATAGACAATGATGGAATAATAAATTTTATCAAGACCCCATCTATTCCATTTGAATAGTAAATCCAATGATTAAATGCCAATTTGAGATTTACTGCAAATATTAAACAACAGTCAGTGACACAACAGTTTTGTCTTTATAAAGTATGAAGAGTTATCTTTCTTTGGTCCATAAGATAGATTGAAGAGAGGTGAGGGAAAAACACAAGCTCACATAATTTTACATACAGTTAACCTGTATGGTTAATGTATATTTCTAGTTGATATGGACCAGAATGAGATATTTGTACAATGCATTATGAAACCTTCAAAGGCTTCTCTAGTATTATGCTTGAATTATTTAACGAATATATAATGATGAGACTCTACACAATTGAACAAAACAATATCGGAGGATGGACATTGGTGGCCTTGGGCTGTTTTTTGCTCTTTGGTTGGGTCAGTGTTTAATTATTTGACACATTCCCGTCTTACATTTTCTATTCTAATATGATTGCTTTTTGATATTGATTATTAATTTCCTTGCAAATTTTAAAAGGGTTTTCTAAAGAAAAAATCTAGTTACATGTATAACATGTTTGAAGATATTATTTGATAATTTCTTTACAAGAGCTATAGGAATTTAATTGTTTTAGGTTGAATAAATCTTAAATGAATCTTTATATTTGTAAAACAGAGCTATAATCTGATATAAACCATTCTTAACATCTTATTAAATTGTATTTTAAGTTGAAAAGAGCAAATTCTTTTTTAGTCTAAAAACTTATTTTCTTTTCTGTGCTTATATTTATAAGCTGCATGTACAGTTCAAAGATAGTCATCACCCCCCCCCCCCCTTTTTCCCCTTTAAAAAATAAATAAAATAGATAGATGTAGAGATTTCTGTAAATAAAGAATAGTGTGTTTAAGCATCTATATTATATAAGTTTTGTTTAAGATGTAAGTTTGTACATATTATAATTTGTTGATACAAGTTTATCTTTTCAAATGATTCAGTTTAATAGCTTATATTCAAATGTATACACTTCAACCTAACATTTAGTGCTATTCTCCTTGTCCTCAAATTGGAAATAGGGACACCTTAATGGTTTAAAATCTTGTTTTATTTTTCTCTTAATTACCAAAATCATATCCATAAAATGACATTTTGTTATCTTCTCGGGTGTTTGTTACTAAGGTCATCAGTATAAGACTGTATCATGTACATGTAGTCATAAAAATTTGACAGAAATATTTGGAAAGAAAGACTGTGTGCTTGCATCATCCATGTGTGTTTAGTGGTTAGAAAACACTGATAATATGTACAAAACATCTTGTACACAACAGACATATACATATATCTCTACTCTAGTAGGAGTTGGTATCATAATACTAAAGTGTTCAAGGCCAGGGAAAAGACTACAATCAAGTATCTATTTTATTTTGCAGGATAGATTTTACTATTGAATTAAAGCTATTTATATGTTATGTCTATAAGACTACAATAGGATCGAGATCATCCTACACTAACCTATACTACCTTGTCTCTCCTCATTGTTTAAATTAATTTAAAATCAATGAAAGTGCGTGTAAATGCAATCTTATATGAATTGTTATTTAGTTTAAAACATGTACAATGTAATACAGATTGGTTTACAAATCAGTTGATATTTATGGAAAAGGATTTATATTTTTATAACCTTTTCTAGTTTGTTCCCATGTTATGCCTGTGTTACTTATTAAAAGATGCATTTAATATATACATGTACTATGCAGATTAAACTTAATTATATTTGTATAACTCAAGGACGAATAACTAACAGTATTTTTTATCAGTTTATATATAATAAAGTGATCAAACTTATACTACTTAATTTTTATGAAGATATATATGTAAGATTTATTAATGCTAGTAATTGTATTTAATATTGGTATTATTGGTAATTTTAATGACCTTTTACAATGAGCCATTATTGAAGGTCTTTATATAGTTGATAACTTCCCCTCATCAAAATGTCATTTGTCCATGTTTGTACATTGTTCATCCAACCAATTTAGGAAGTGACAGTGTAGTATTAGTCACGCCACTCTTACACACAATTATATAGTACACAAAAGGACAACATCTGTCACACTAACTTTGTCTGTTGGAGTTGTTGTTGCATGTATGTAGATTTTTTTCTCCGATAATATTTTAGAGCATGTATGTTTTTTAACTTATTTTCTATTTTTAGCAGGTGGTATAACTTATATTAACTTTATAATGATGTGAAAGTAAACATTGTTTCCAGTGAAACATGATATTTTTATTTTATATTTAAGGTTGAAGCAATATAGATTGATACACAAGTGTTCAATAAAAATAACCTGTTCTTAAATAAGAAAGAAAAAATAAGGAAATGATAAACACTACTTTTAACTTATAAAAACGCAAAAAAGGATTTCTTATTTTCATTTCCTCAACTTTTTCAGTTTCTCTAAGACAATGTAAGATAAGAACCCAATTTTGGTGTGATAGTTGTCTTTGATTTACTCAGTTGGCCAGTATAAGCTTTCAAAATCACTTTATCTTGACTTTTCCCCCCTTGTGTTCCTGTAACCATTTACAAGTAACTTTTAGAAATAAATTTTCTTATTTGGATCCACTGGAAACTAGATATACATGTGTATATTGTATATACATGTATATATATTCAAGTGCTGTGCTCCCATAAGTCCTGCATCTGCACGACATGTACATTGACCATCAATTTGGATTTGTGGGTTTTTTTGTATGAAAAGAATCTTTACAGTTAGTTTTTGAGGGGTGTGTGACCTTGTGTAAAGCAATAGTTCTGACCCTACCAAAAATATCCTCTTTTCCATTGATAGTCCAAATTTAAGACCTTTTATCCTGTTTGGTCCAATTTAAAAATCTAAATAACCAATTTATTTGTTAAAAAAATAGTTCTTGTTCTGACTTATTGAACCAGACTACACGAAATACGTCGGACCGTCGGACAAATCCGGTGAATAATGGATCGGTCTGGTAAAATTTTGTTGAATTCCGGTCCGAATGTCCGGTGTTTTTTTTCATGGAACATTCTAGCAAAATTGACAAACGATCTCAAATTCATTTTCATCTTTATTATTCATCACAGCGATGTTTATTTTGTTCAACCGCTAGCTTTATGCCGAACATCGACAACCAGTAATGTGTAAATCCGGGTAAAAACATATCTGACTGTCAAAAACAACAATGGATGCCATCATTGGCACAACCGGAAATGTAAATAAAACCGGATCAGATTCTGGGAACGGATAAGGATAATTCCGGGTTTGCCGATTTAAATACAATAAATGAATAAAAATCCAAGCAGATCACAAAATTAAGCTATGAAATATAACCACAAGAATTGAAAACCAAAAGATATATGAAAAAGAAAGAAGAAACAGGAAATAATATTTTAAACAGAAACTCTAAATTATGTTTAGTTCACAAACATTGTCAAAATCCAATAAAATGGGACATTACTCTTCACTGAAATGCATTCAAGCAATTGTGCACAACTTTCATAACAATATTCCCTCTTGTTACATCATTTTGTTTTAATTTGTGCATTTTGGGGAGGAGTAGGGCACAACAAAGTCATATGTTTGTTGTTTTTTGTCGGATAATATACAATTAGATGTAAAAAAAAAATTGGTCTGGTAAAATTTCATTCGGTCTGGTAAAGCTAGGATGCTTACCAGACCGAATGTCCTGTAAAAATAAAATTCATTCGCGTAGTCTGTTGAACCTGAATATGCATGAAGTACTTGCCACTGCAAACACACATCCATCATTGAAACCAGTTAACAATTATTTCTTATATATGGTCATTATGATCTGGATGTCCTAGTAGTCAAAGTACAACCCTTCAAAATAACTAGTCAAAGATACCAGGTTTATAATTTATTACATCAGACAATTTTCATTAAAAAGATACTACGGTAAATATGCAGGAAATTTATCCATTAGACATTAAAACAATTATCAATCCACTTTTCAGATCTGTAGGTCTATTTGTACAAAATGAATTTAAATTTAACTCTGGTCTTGTGGAAGTATATGTCATAGTGCATGCAATTTATCATGATTGGGATGATAGGTGGTTTACCTTGGACTGGAGCACCAATTTCCCCCACCTTAAAACTTGCCACCATAAAATTATGAAAAATCAGAAAATGTGTCAAAAACAGTGGTTAACCAAATTTAACAATTAAAAATGCAATTTGTTAAAAAGAGTGACCAAAAAAGTAACATTGAAACAACAAATTCAGAAGGCAAAATTTCTACCCCTGTATAACATCCTGTCAATTGGAAGTTATATCCTTTCTGAATTCTTAAGGATTAAAATCATCATTAATTGGCTAATCTTTCAAGTCCAGGAAATGGTCCTTCTGCCCCTCTTCATTGACCCTTTCTTAAAATCAAAGTTAGCTAAAGCTTGCAATTCTAAACATGTTTTTGAGTGCTCAATCCTCCTCATGTCCTGAGAGGGTGCTGCAAAAGCACAAAATAAGAGCAAACTTAAAATCATTGGGAAACAGCTTAATGACCGAAATAAGATTCATGTAAAGCACAAAAATCAACCAACAAAAGGACAAAAAGTACCTATCTAAGAGTATTCACAGTAACTGAAAGTGTTAAAAGTGTAAACCAAGATACATGTGCCAAGATTTCTATAGAAACACTCTGACACAGATTTTACTACCTTTGGTCCTCAGTGTAACATGAGGGCCAAAGGTAGTTGAAGATTAACTAACAATGACATGGTAAAAAAAGAAAATATGACCTAAAGATATTAATTGCTTGAGAGAATCATAGCATTATGCAATGCCATTATATATGTTTTGACAGGATGTTAGACTACAAGTGTATATAAGCAATGTATAGTGTGTAATGTTTAAAATTCTTAACCTTTTACTCCATGTTAAGTATCTTAGGTGAATGTCAAGACAAAATTGAATAAAATCTTTTCAAATTTCCTTATTCACAAATATGACTTAAAAATTTGCACTTAGATTTTGAATATGATCATGATCATGATGTTTTTCAATGCCAGTTTATTACAGTTAGCTAATAATTGTATGCCATGCAATGAAATCAGAAAAGCAAGCTGTTCAGGTGTTCTCTTTTTTGATAACATTTCTTTAGCTCAATTTGAATAGTTCAATACAGCTGTACATGTATTGACTAAAAGTGTCACACTGGAACAAATTTTTGTTTATGCTATTGGTCATTTGCACATGTATTTTTTTCTAATTTCAGTTGTACATGTATTTATAAATAAGTTTTTATAAAGTGTTTTTTTTTTTAAATAGTAATAGTTGGTTTGTGGGGCATTACTCATTCATGTATAAAGTATATTCTGTTCATTCTTAAAATAAACCACAGTTTCACAATTAATAACATAATTTTTCCCTGTAGCAGTAATACTATCATTGATACTGAAATACATGCACGTCTGCATGTACATGTAGGAAAAATTATTTTTGGGATTCAGTTTGACAAAAATAAATCAACTTCTGGGGGTACCTTATTTATATAATATGTATCAGTTTAACCTAAGCCCTAATTTTGAGATCCTGGTCAAATAGGATACAGATTACTTAAAAGATGCTTGGGTACATGTATAATAAAAGGGTCATTTGGGGGGAATAGACAATAGGTCAGATTCGAATGTTAAATATTTGAACTTTTATCTGTAATAAAGTTTATGACCTGAAAATAAATATTTACCCTTTCTGTTTAAAATACCTTGTTTATTTACCTGTAATTCTCCTACGTAAAAGCTTGTGCAATTTATTAGATGATGGTTTTATTTCATTGTCACCCTACCTGTACCTCACGATATTGATATTACCTTTACTAGAGTGAGTTATTTCCTGTTGACGAGGTTTTAGGAAATAGCTTGACAAAAGATCATTTTGAAATATTTACTAGGAGGAAATCTTACTTGTTCTTATTCATAGTGTTAATCGATTGTCAATTTATATAAAAGTGGTAAGTATATTTTCTGACTTATTTTTTCTAATTACATCGTGTGCAATAATTGTTTTCCTGTTTTTAATAGGTTTATAATTAAGCAACCGAGATTTTTTTATGTCATAATTTAAATTTATAAATAGTGTCTTGCTACATGATATTTAATAAGATTAAGTTTGTAACTTTTTATTCTAATTAACTAAATGTTGATAAATTGTTTTCATGATTGACTGTAAAGAAAGAATGCAATGTTGTAACATTTCTCAGGTAAAAATATGTGATAAAAGGATGTAGTGATTAAACATCCAGGATTTTCACATCACAGAATCTTTTTTATCTTTCTTCTTCAGTTATTTTGAATTAACATTCAATTTGAAATTACCATTCAACTGCAGATGTTTCTCAATTGTGTCTAATGAAATATGTGAAATTATTTGGTATCTTCAAGAAATTTACTTCTATATATAAGAAATAATACACAATTTTGGAATACTCTTTTAACTATTCACTTTTTAAAATTGGACTTATTTTATACATGAAACAATGTATAACTCTTCTTGTCAAGGTTCAGACCATTGTCCATTCGAATTCACTGAAGAATTACTGAAGTTCTGCAGTAACTTGCTTATTATTTTTGTATATGTATGTTTGATAAAAAAATGAATAGGAGTAACAGTTTTCATGTAGCAATAAGTCAGAAACTTTGCAAACACTGTCAATTCAGAGTTCATAATAGCTGAATTTGAACCTATTCAGCTATGATTTCACTAGTTTTAGCCATTCAGCAACTACTGTTCACATCAAGACTCGTACCCCTTTATAATTAAAATTGAAAATGGAAATGGGGAATGTGTCAAAGAGAAAACAGCCCAAAGCTACAGTTGTATAAATTAATTATGGTTATAATCCTGTTTTATACTGTCATTAGACTCGTAACATCAGAAACCACAACTTCTGAATGACAAAATCTTCTTCTTTTCATCATATATCTGAATTATCTTTTTTCTACTTCAGATATTAACTAGTCATGGCCACTAAAGCAGCCCTCCCAAGTGCCGACCCTCAATTGTTAGGAGCTATCTCCAAGGCCACACCAGAATCTCTACACCATGTGCAGACTGATGTGAAGAATCCACTGCCTAGTAAAGAAGGTAAGACAAAAACAGTCCAGAAAACATTTATAACTGATAATGGCTTGGATTGATATAGACTTGTCTAAGTCCAAAAAAAATCCTTCTGAAACCATTAGCAATTCACTGCTTTTGATTAAGGGGGTTGGAAGAATTCTTTTCCTAGAAAATGTATGTCATGTATTTAAAAAAAAAACATTTTTTTCCTTTAAGGAGGATAATGTTCAATTTCCTATAAAAAAAAAAACCACCTTGATTGTTGCCAAATATTTACATGTATTTTCCTTTCAGGTTTAAATGTTCTGTAATTGATGATTGTCACTGTTAACTTATAATGTATGAATAAGTAAATTTGTGTATAATGTTACCATTGAGAAAGCAACAAAATGTATAAGATTTTATAGTGGGTTTCACCTTTATATTTGTTATCGCAATATTCTTGCACAATACTCAATAGCTTTTATCACATGAATTCAGATATGTTCATTTTCATACAATAAGAACCCTATCTGCTATATATAAAGGATAGGAAGGAAGGAGAAATCACACATTTGTTAGGAATGCACATCTCAAACCACTAGATGCACATGCTCTTTATCCTTGGGTTAACCTTCAAGAACCTTTTACCAAACTTAAAACCTTTAACTTTTTTGTAATCAGCTTTCATGAGATGTAAGTAGTGTGTAAAAAGATATAGTGCAGCCTTACACAAACAAGTGTAACACCACACCTGGTATTTTACAAAGCAACCTTTCAGTATAGCAAACTTTTAATATCAATCAGTTTGCATTTAACAAATGAAGTAATCTTTGTGTAAGGAAGGTTTTTATCAATCAGGCTTGACTTCACCTGAAAATTGAACAATTTATCTTGTCTCAATAATGATGAATTAATCAGATTTCCTGTATAAAATGTCAAGTGATATGAAATTGTTAAAGTTTGGTGTAGGATTTACATCTTATACCATATTTAACCCAATAAATCATTGCATCTAATTTTGTTTGTCTACATCAATTCCCACTAAAACAGACAAAAGTTAGTACATTTGTAAAATTAAAAGTCTGCATCAGGAATATAGATGTATCCTTTAAAATCGGTAAAATGTGGATCATCAACGTAACAGAAGAATCCAGTTAAGCTATTGCCACCTACGTTAATCTTTTTATATTACTCAGCAATACAGACTAAGCTACTAGAGATATTTTTACAATGTTGGCTTCTGGCTTGTTGTAAGTGGACATCTATTGTCGTAATGAGTTGTTCATTCAAGTTGCTTACACAACAGTTTTATAAGTTTAAAACTTTTCACATTTGTTCATGTTTTAAACCCTCAATGTCATTCTACATAATTACACTACAGTTAGAGTAAATTGTTTAATGAAGTTACATGTATTGACAAAGGTTGACCTTTGGTATATAACGCATTAAAAAAACTCAAAATTGGTCTTGTGAAGTACTCTAGATCTGCACGTTTGTAAGAATAATGGTTTAAAGGTGTGTGCAGTGATTTTCCTTAACTCTCAGAACATATCTAAGAACTTTGAAATATGTCTAAATCTGTCACAGTGAACTTTGCAAAATATCCAAATCAATCCGTAGCTTTTTAAATTCTATAATATCAAGAGGTGGATTTAAGGCCCCCCCTTTTTGTGGGAATCATTGAAGCATGACTGTAGCAGCCCCCCCCCCCCCCCCCCCCTTTTTAAGATAATCAATGTAAACATTACTGGAATTGCCACTTATATCTGTCAAAACTTGCCCTTCTGACCCTTGCATACTGTAATTTGATTATCATAACTGCATATATTATATACCAAGCATATTCTGTGTGATTCTTTCCATAGAGATTGTACATTAAATAATTGACATTGGTCAGTCTTCTCATTGATGGTTCAGGTCATCCCCATTGGTATGTCATACCTATACATGTATAGAAATTAGGTGTTGGTAGGTATCATATACCTGTCATATTTGATACACCTATCATTGTTAAGTATGAAATGTATATGATACCAGTGAATAATTACTTATGGATAAATAGTTATATGGAATGTAGACTTGTTACAAAGTAAACAATTATATTAACACCTTCACCTGAATTCATTTTTAAGAAGGAGACCAAGAAACTTCTTCTTCAAAATAAAATAGAAAAAGTTTTAAATCTTGACTAAAAATTAATGTTATTTTCTGCAAATTATGCATATAAATAGAAAAAACTTTATGTAATTGGGGAGAATGAGCTTTACTGGTATATTACAGTATATGGGTTAGAGGTTATTTAAAAGGTTCAATTATTCAAGCATCAAGTTCAGCCCACACAATGTTTTTATATGATAGAAAATTCAGGTTTGCACTGAGTCTTCATTTTGTAAAAATATTTTTTCCAGACTTGGGACTGCTACTTTCACTGGTAACATCAATACCATGGTCAGAAGTAAACTTGACCCCCTTAGACTTGGAATTGGTCTGGACTATGTTTTTAAGTTGAAATAAGACTCAACAAATATTTAGGTTCATCTGATGAAACTTTGTGTTATCAGTCTAGAAAACATAGACTGAACATTAGTAAATGCCCTAAAAATAAACACTCATCTTTAAAGTACAGTTTGAATAGTTATTTTTGATAGCAGCATGAGTCAGCCTTGAAAACTAAACACATGTATGATTATTTATTAGATTATTTGTAAAAATATGAGTGTCTGAGTAATAGTCATACATGTAAATGTTTTTGTTTTGCCTGAAAAGATAAAATTGGAATAATTTCAATATACTACCTAATTCTTTTATTTGTAAATGTATATTTTACTTTTAGTTGTTAAATGTAAAAGTTGGTTAACTTTACGTCATGTAAATGATCAAGGTAAACAAGGTCTGATATTTAATCAAACTTACTACACTTTTCTTAAACATTATCTGTTATGCTTGAATACACTTAATCTACACAAAATTTTACTTGCAAGCAGGGAGACCAGGTTCAAATAAGTACATTGACATTTTATCTGTATCTGTATAAGGAATGTCAAAATATGCACTAGACATGCAGTATATGCAAGTGAACATTTTATTTGCCCTTAAAATTGTTTAATGTCAGCAATTTCATAAAGCACACTAGTAATTTAAAACTTTAAAGTTTTAGCGTGTTAAGTAGTTTGGTTCCTTCCATTTTTTTTCAAAATAACAAAAAGGAGATATATCGATTAAAAAAAACCTGATTAATTCACTCAGAAATAGGTTTTCCTTCCACTTTGGAGGCAGATTTTATTTAAATTTTTATTTTCGCTGTTTTGTAGACCAAAAAAATAATCCACCTCCATTCACATTTCAAGATGGCCAATTGTCCTTCAATAACTTTATAATTAATTACTTTCGATTTATTTTAAAATCATGTTAATGAGTGGATATCTGGCTAAAAAATATGTACATAAGAGATGTGGTTAGTTTTAAAATCCTGTTCACACGGAAATATCTCTCATGTACATTGTTAATGATAAGATTAGAATGACCGTTTAAAAATTTCGTATTTAATTTACAATATCACATTGTTACTTGAGGAAGTTAAAATTATGCAAGGTTGGCAAAAAAAATCAAAATTTTTGGAATTTAAAACTGGGGAGAGGTTATAAAGAACAAAAAAAAAGTCATGATTGGTGAACAAATAAAATATTGCTAGAGTTGACATTTATGAATTTGTTTTCCAGGATTTTTAACAATGTTAGTTTTCAGGGAAAATTCTTCACACAAAATTTGATCTATTTAAGGAGATAATAGGTACATGTATACATGTCAATTAGACTGCAAAGATCAGCCATCAACACATAAACTCCCTGAAAAATAACCATGAGGATTTAACAAAAAAAAATTTCTTGAAAGACTAAAAGCCAGGATTTTGACTAGTTGAATTCTGAGTCCAAGTAAAACAATCGTACTCCAAATTATAACCACTTCATGGCCAAACCTTTCAATTTTAAACTTTATATTGTATTGCAGAGTACAGCATTTGTGCTTGAAATATCAAATCCAGTATTTTGGTTGGTGGATTTCTGAATAAGATATTCCAGAATTCAGACAAGCACATGAACTTGTGACAGATTTGAGTCAAAAGGAAAAACAGTTATCATGATATTCCATTGATTTATATTTCTGTGGAACTTGTGACTGCTGTCTTGTTGATAAAGATCCTATCCTATATCTTTGGCCCTTCCTACCAAAGCATCGCCACGATATAGCCTTTTTGTGCTAATGCGGCGTAAAGCAACCAACAATCAATCAATCCTACCAAAGCAAGATTTATATTCCAAACTTATTTTCATATTAATTTTTGTCCCATACCACAATAGAAAATTTTGTTCCCACATGTAAGTTGTTGACATAAGAAACTATTTATAAATTCTGACTTGTGTTATGACTAGTGCCTTGTATAAAGTTGTTTATATCACCACGCTTGAAGAAGCAGTAAATTTTAAATAGAGGTACATAATAAACTCGTACAAATACATGTATTGTCTGACCTTGTTATGTTAAAATGTTAAAATTGTACAACAAAACAACTACTAGTAATTAAATATATAGTGTCAATGTAAACTTCTTTAGTCTTTATAGGGTTGTGTTAAATTTTTTACTGAATAAATTGTCTTGTTTCACCTAGATGAATAATCCTCTGACTGAATAATAACATTTTGTGAGACAAATTTTATACATTTTACCAGTATGTTTAAAAACAAAAAATGTTTGGAATGCTCTATTTTTAATTGACAGTGACATTTATGTGGTTGGTGGTGTTGACAAGGCACAATAATCCTGTATGAAAAAATTTAGGCATTTATCTCAAGATATATATATAAAACACTGAAACCTTTTTTTATGGTCCAAAAAAATGAATTGAAAGAAATGTTTTATATAAAATAAGAAGATGTGGTATGATTTCCAAAGAGACAACTCTCCACAAGAAACCAAAATTGACAACTATGTTTACCAAACAGTAAAGAAATGTCTACAGTGGAAGACAATAATAATGTTGGCATAAATATAGTAAGAATGACATAATGACATCCTCAAGGTTAATAAATTGATAAGAAGATGAAAGATTACTTATATTTGGCATAATACCTACTTGTATACACACTCGGTGAGATTGACAGACTGATGAGACCAATTTACACCCTCTTCCTGTTATCAGACATTAATTCAAGTTTATCTGCCATTATAGTAAATAAAGCCTACTTAGTATGACTTTCTGATGTATTTACTTTCTGCCATGGCGGAGGGGGCATTAAGTTTTAACCCTTGTCTGTCCCCACGTACGTACGTCCCAAAATTAGTTTCTGTTCTCTGACTTTAGTTTGCCTCAACCAAATGCTATGAAACTAGCACAACATGCTTATAACCACAAAGCACAGATCAAGTTCGAATTTTGGTGGCGTCACTTTAACCGTTCTAGAGTTATACCCCTTTACAATTAGACAAATTGCAAAATATTGTTGTAGCTTGAGACTAAAAGCAAGGAATCAACATTTTTTGGAGCATGGTGAATACTCAATTTGCAGGAATGCTTATTTAAGAAAAACAAGTCATTACTAAAAAAAATTAAAAAAATAGTATTGAGACATTAGGTTGATATTTCAATTTCAGTGACACAAAGCATTTAGCAAGGATTAGTACACAATTCATTATACTTAAGTAAACTTCATGTACATGTACTATAATGACAATAAAACTTGAATCTATTTTGGGTAACAGCCTAAACAGGATGAAGGAATAATATGGTCTCATCATTAAGTCACTCTCAATGTCTGAGTGTTTTCCATATAAATAACAAAATCATAAGACATACATGTATCGGTGAATTCATTTTCTGATGAATAAACTGTAAAATTTGTTATAAATTTGCTTTCCAATATGAATCCCATAAAGCAAACATTATTTTTTGTTAATCACCAAGTGCTTTTCAGGTTATAAAGTATTTTTGTTCTTATACAAATTGCATAGTAGCAATACTTTTCACTTAAAATGTTTTAAACTATTTACTTGAGGTTAAGTATCTGTTTCCTGGCTAGAAGTAAATAATACACACTTGTTAATTTTTGAACAAACATAAGTGGGTAGGATGTCATTTGTAGTTGTCTTCTAAAAGCTGATTTATTTTAAAGAATTAAAAATTTTCAACCCCCTTATTAGAACAAGGATATGCACTCCTGGGATAACATGATCAGAAGAGTAAAGATTTAGATGAATTAAAACACATGCATATGTAACAAGAGAAATGTTGAGCTTGCATTTATATATGTGGCCTCATTTAATATATTTGTCAATATTTTCATTGATCAAAATCTTTGATCAAATGATGGAAATGACCATTGCTTTAGTTTAAACATATTTATTTTTAGTGGATTGGGAAAAAAGTTTTGCTACTAATATTAATCCCTTTCCACTTTGCGGATGTGAGTGCTGCCTTGTAGCGGCATTAGCCTGCTCTTTTTCGAAATCTTCAAAGGTGTCTTTTACATTACCATTGCTTTATCTGGGGTATCAATTTTGTATCTGCAACTCCTTTTACATGTTTAATATAAAGATTAAAATCTATTGTATCATTGCAAATAAAACAACAATCAACTAGATACCAAATTAAACCACTGTACTTGTTTGGCTTTATAAATATTTTAATATGAGCGTCACTGATGAGTCTTATGTAGACGAAACGCGCGTCTGGCGTACTAAATTATAATCCTTGTACCTTTGATAACTATTAGGACATTAGTAATTCTTGTATTTCATGTCATTGCCTATTTTAGTATGCTTTGGACAGGGATATAACATAAAAGACACAAAGTACCAATTTAAGAGTAATCACAGTTACTAAAAGCTAGTTGCTGATGCTTTTTTTTTTTAAATATTGGACTCGACATTTTTATAATTCATAAACAAATTGATATATTGAAGAAAAAGAGTTAAAATAATTTTTAAACACCTGGATGGTTGAGTTTAAGACAAGGTCATTGTACCACATTCCTCCCCAGGCAATAGACACTGTCTCAATCTATTGATTAAACATTTCAATGATGAGGATTATTTGTCATGTTATAGAATTTCATTAAAATATTTTTGATGTATAAGAACATAAAAATATATGTTGAATGTGTCTGTTAACTAAACAAGGTCACCCAACATAGTTTTGTTGTGTCTTGTATATTTTTTAAAAGATTCATGTGCCCCCCCCCCCCCCCCAAAATACATTTGCAAAGCATGGGTTGTCCTAAGCTTAACAAAGAATACAGTCTCCAACTATTTGAAGTGCATGTAAGATGATGAAGACTTCACACAAAGTACTCTTAATCTCTGAACACAAATGTCAAGATCAAATCTAAGAATGTTGGTATTTCGAATAAGACATGGCAAGCCTCAGGCTAAAATATTTAGTTTCACCTTTTTGCATGGCTAGTTTTGAAAGTATTTATTTTTCTGTAGTAAATTTCACTTTTCATTTTGAAATTTATTGGCCAAAATATGACCATCTTACAGTTTTTAGTGAAATAGATACTGAGCTAGAGCGTTGCATTTAAGATATTACGTTGTACAAGATGTCCTGTGGCAAAATTGTTCTTAAATAAGGGAGTTCCTCACATCTAAAGAATAATGCAAAGATCTCAAAATAAAGCAATCCCACATTCTGTTGTTTCTGCAGTTTTTCCTGAAGCACACTAAGTGATAGTCTGAAGCTATGATGTATGACAATATTATTGGTATCTGACAGACTATTAAATGATTTACATCAATTTTTCCTACTTTGTGATTAAAAAATCAAGGGGCCAAAAATGTGGTTTTATAATTAATGTCTTTTTAAAGACATTATTATAGTAAATAACTCAATCACTAAAAGCTTAAGCTTTATGAGTAAATTCAGAGTTGTACATGAAATTTGTATATAGATGTTCAGATATAATGAAATATCCTTGGTTGAATTCTTAGCATCATTGAATGTATTCATGACAAAAAGGTACAGGGAACTAACATGGTGGAAGCTAATAAACAAATATCAGCTTGCAGCATTTCTTATTTTTCAATCATCACAATAACTGTAAACTATTTAACTGTATTTTGCATGATTTAATATGATACTATGCACATTTCTCTGCATGCTATTTTTAGATTTACGACAGGAGAAGGATCACGAGAATTTAATACACAACTTGGAGGAATTTGATCCAACAAATCTCCATCACACTTCTACTAAAGAGCGTAAAATATTGCCAGATACTAACAGTGAGTTTACTCATGTCGTATCCCTGTTTGTTATGTTTCCTTTACGTGTTCCTCTGTTTTATAAATAGTGCACAGCGTAGTCATAGACACATGCAGCTTAGGCTTTTACCCGATTTTATATGCTTGTTTTTCGGGGCATTTTATTTCCTATTGAACAAATGGCTAGAAGTTGTTTACATGTATAAATTGATCCGTTTACAATAACACAGCTTTCAATATTTGTAAAATCAGCTAATTTTTTTTTTTCTTGGGAAAAAGACTTTTGTTCTATATAAGTACATATAAATCTTTATAAAATCGTTCAATCACAGGAAGTGTTTTACCTTTGGAAAAGTGTCAATTTAGCTAAGTGATTTCTTGATGGCTGATATGTGTGAAAGTCATTAAACTTTTCAACTTATTGACTAACATCTAATAAAAATTGTTTTGTAAAACGTAAAAGACACCTTTATATTAAAACAAATTTTATGGTGCAGAATTGAAGTCTGGCACATGCTTCATTAATATCAACTTTGCGTAGATACGATAGTGTTTCCTTATTTGGTGCTGCTCTGGCATGAATCTTTAGTTCTGTCCCCAATACATGCTTATTCCTTTGACTATGATTTATCTTCAGTGCAGTCTGATATTAAGTCAAGTGTATTGTGATATCCGACCTTGAGAGTCTATATTTAGATAACCTTTTGAAAGTAGAGTACACTGAGGATAAATAAAAGTCATACATTTTTTTATGGAATAGGAGCTGGAAAATATTAAATTCTTTACTGTCTTCTAATTTTACTTAAGCTTGCCATTTGTTGCATGTTTGTTATGTGGTATATATCCAATATAGATCAGCTTGCTTTTATATTATGCATGGCTTATTTTTACCTTAGTGCTAGCAGAAGAAAGATTAAGATATGATCACCTTAGCAGTATTAGCAGCTTTACTAAAGTTGAGCTCAACCCTATACAGCCAAATGAAAAGATAATATTACCAGGCCCACAGAGTATGTATTATTATCATTTGTGTGGAAGCAGCTGTAGGCAAAAACTATACTTGTTATGGATCATTTTAAAATGAAACATCTGTTTAGTAACATCAGCATTTAGAATGTTTCAAATGATAAATGACACTATTTCTCAAATGTATCCCTATGTATAAATCAGTTTATTTGACTCAACAATTGTCTAGACTTTGAATAGACAAAAACAAAGTTCATTTGTATATGGGCTTTGCTCATGGTTGAAGGCTATACAGTTATGTATTGTTAATTTCTGATTCATTTTGTCTCTTGTGGAGAGTTTTCTCATTGAAAATCATACCACATCTTCTTATTTTTTATATAACTATAAATTAAATACAACAAAGAAAAAAAAAGTATTTTGCGTCATTATGAAACTCAAATGTCACAGCCATATACCCTTGTCTTCTGTAATCTCAGAAATCGTGGATCACTGGTTTTAGTTTACTCATCTTTAAACTTTCATGTGATCCTAAATGACGTTATTGTGGTCCAGCATATATCAAATATGTAATTGCGTTATCAATGATGTATAGACAACCAGTGATTTACAATCTAATCATTCCAATCCTCTCGGTCATCAATATGTGACAATAAGATTCACATAAAACTATATTTCCTTTTGGAGATGTTGGTACCATTTGAATATAAATTAATCAAATAATGATAAAAAAAGATGATAAGCCAAAAAACAATATGACAATGTGGTTATCATTTGATTAATCTTGTCATACTATTGTTTTACCTGGATTATTTGTGACAGCAGGTGGGGGTGGGGTTCCATAAAGGATGTAAAGATAAGTCAATGATCTTTTACCTGTAGGATTGTTTTAGCACTTTAAATTTGAAATTTTTTTTGCGTAGTAATTTTGATTACTCATGAGCATCAATTTTGTTATTTTTTTGCGTAGTATTTTTTGATTACTCAGGAGCAACAATTCCATTACTTTTTTGCGTAGTATTTTTTTATTACTCATGAGCATAAATTTTCGTTACTTTTTTGCGTAGCATATTTTGATTACTCATGAGCATCAATTCAGTTTAAAAACTATTATGTTATTCACACATTAAAAATAAAAGTTTTTGAAAAAAGTATAATGCATTAACCAATGGGTGATATTGTTTTAGATGCTAATTAGCAAAAAAGCATTTTGGGTCTGTTATTTAACTTTGCACAAAAAAAAATTTCACTTGCTAACTGCAAAATTGATTAACGTAGAAAAACAATGATCTTTAATATGATTGAAATTGTCAATTGAATCTTTACTGGGTTTGTTGCCCCAAAATCTGGGTTAATCCATATTTTCCATTTTGTCAATAATCTTTAAAGTTGTTCAGCAAGACAAGATTTTGAATCACACAAATTCACATTTATTTAAAAAGTCATGTAAGTGATACAGGCTCTTGTAGCCTCTTGTTTTGAGTGGTATCTGGGATGACTTAAATCGGTTATCTGATTTCAGAACTAGATCAGAACCCACACAAACATTAAACTTTTGAAATAGGATCAGATGGTTCATATTCAGGATTAGGAAAGGGTGTACTCAAGATTATTATAAGGGTGTACAGAATTTCATTCATGAAAAAATGTCAAAAACATCTATAAAAGGATGTTGTTTCTTTGCTATAAAATCTCTTAAAAATCTGTCAGAACATGAAATGTGAAAACAAAGTTTACTACAGGAAGAAAGTGGGTCAGAAACCTCATCAAATATAGATAATATCAGAATTTATTTACTTTTGATTTAGAGAAGGTTATTGTTTATATCTGAGTTATGTAAATAAACTTTTATCATCATGTAAATAAAATTATAAGAGAGATGAAACAATAATGGTTTATTACAATGGAGAATATATGTAAAAGTGTAATGTTTGGGGTATGAACTTGTGTGAACTTGTCATATGGATAATGTTATATGTATATAAAGTGCTATAGTTAGTGTAGGAACATGTGTAAATTTGTCATACCGATGCCAATGTTTTAAGCCTGAAGTCTACTGTATACTCTATTACACCATGATGTCATTAAAGGTTATGCCATATATAAGGTCAAATTGCTGCAGGAACCATCTTAGATTATTGATATCTATCATATTGCATCATTGATCATAAATATCATAGTGTAAATTAGATACACCACATTAGGTTTATGTTCCAATCGGTGTTATTATACAAAACCCTAAATATAAAGGCTGTTGTAGTATTTTCAGTGTTGACCTAAGTCACTAGACATTCCAACTTGGAACAATTGTGAGAAATGAAAGGGAAGTGATACAGTTTGGACAACACATAACAAAAACAGTTGTGAGTTGTACAACTTTCAAGATAAAAAAACAGCAATAGAATAGCTGTGATAGTCCTTTTGTCTCTTTTTTATGATTGTCCATTAGGCTTTACATGTCTATTTTTTGGTTATTTCCACATGTTCATCTACCACACATCTCTCCATTATCTGTTTTAAAAGAAATTGGTTGATTGTTGTTTGCTTAGCATCAAGTGCCATCAATGGTATACGTCATATATCAGGAAATATTATGATGAAGCATAAAGAGAATATAAAAAAAACTAGACCAAAATGTGAAATATTACATACAAAGGCATACTATTCCTTACAAAAATGGATGAAATCTTATCTTCAATTTTAAAGTATTCAGTCTTTTTTTTTTAAACTCAGTGTGTACTTAAAGCAATCAAATAAAAAAAATACAATAAGCCATCATTGTAGTTGTATCAATGTTTGATTTGAACAAATGGATGATGTGCTGACATTTCCTATGGTTCATCTTTATATAGCTAATTAAAATAGCTAGAAGAGGAATTTTCAATTTTGATAATTGTTTTGCTTTTAAAATAAGGAAACAATGAACACTAAAGGAATTACTAAATCTTTTCTTCCTATTGTTATCTACAGAAATCTGAGATTATTATTGATTACTAAGTCAATTTAAGAAGCAAGTTACCTATGATATAATTGTTTGAATGACCTAGTATTCTGAAAATTGTTAATGCATCTATTTCACAATAAAACAAACCATGCTCATGGTGTGAATTAAGTCTCTTTGACCTATAATGGTTTACTTTAATAAATTGTGACTTGGATGGACAGTTGTCTAAGTTGGCACTCATATCCAAATCTTCTTATATCTACATACAATTAGATTTTCTTTATTGTCTGGAAAATATTTATGAATTTTCTTTTTTCTGTGTTCAAGACAAACTACTGTAACTCTGTATGACATATTTTTGTCCTACTGGCACTGATGCATATAGTCCTGATAATAGTCTAATATCATTGTTACAAAGGTTTGGCATAAATGTAAAAAGTGTAACAACAAAAACTTCAGCCGTAATGATTAAACCAAATAAAATGTATAATTTCCAGATTAAAGAAATCCTAAGACACCATTTTAGAGAGAGAGAGATAGAGTTAAACCTAACACTGACCAGAGTGAGGGTAGGACAGGAATTTGAATACCAGGATTATATTGTCCAAATTAGGGTGGTTACATTAAATGAATGTTGAACATTAGAACAATGTAAAAAAATCACTTTATAATGCTAAAAGGAATATCTGTTTCATGTTTGGTATTTTTTGTTTGTTTCAGCTATTGCTCAGGAGAAGACAGAACAAGAGTTAATGTCTGGTATAGAAGGATTTGATGCTGGTAAATTGAAACCCACTGAAACCCAAGAAAAGAACCCATTACCAGATCCTTCAGGTAAAATACACTGACATTGTGTTAAACTATTGTCAAATAAGGAATATTTTTGTTCATAATCATGTAGTAACTTATATTTGATACATAATATACATGAGTTATCTGCTCTTTATTCATACAATGGAAAATTGAAACAACACCTTGTAGGCAATGTCGTGATTAATTAAATTAAAATTTCAGTTTCTCAACAGATTTCATGTCTTTGTGTAATTATTATTTCTTAACAAGGACAGTATTTGTCAATTTTTGTAATAGAATTGAAAGGAAAATTAAGGAAAATAAAGTAGGTGTATAATGGATTTGTCTTCAATCACTTATATGGAAAAATTCCCTTAAAGATTATTTTGCTACTGTCTAAATAAGGGTTGAAAATATCCAAATTCTTGTTAAGGTGTTAAAGTGTCTCAAATTTTTTGGACTAAATATTTTTTTCCTTTCTTTTTTTTTTGTTTTGAATTTTAACAAACTTTTTATACGTAAATCTTCCTCATTTCTTTGATTAAAATCTTCCCTATTGTGAATTGTTACACATATTTCACATGATATAGGTACATTTTAATATAAGGAAGTTGTAACTGATTCCCAAAAAAGTACAATATACAAGTTACAAATCTAATGAACTCAGTCAACTAGTAAATAATTGTGAAATACTTGAATTTTGTTGCATTCAGATTTTTTTCTTGATAGCCTTATTTTTAACAACAATCATAGTTAGAAATCACAAACAGCCATTTATTTCAAAATGCATTTAAATTGATGTAATTTAAAAATTATATTAATAGGTTCTTCATTATAATTTCTGTTTACAACATATTATTTATCATTCTTTATTCAGTTTGACCACTATTAATGACAAGTCATTGGTAAAAAGCTTTTCATATTTTTAATGAAGCCCCCAGAGCTAATAGTTCCGGATTAAACTATAGGGGCAGACTACAGGAGCTTGTGTGTGTGTTAAAAAAATTTTTTGTTTCTTCTTAAAATTTGATACTTACTCATTTTAATTTAGAAAGAAACTTGATTACTAAAGATAGAAAATAACTAAGACACTGAGAGTGGGTTAAAACACGCAAATTAAGACCAAGTCTTTGATAAACTTTGACCATAATCCAAAGAACTATATAAGCTGTATAAATATATATGTTCCTCTTATTAAATGAGTTTGGTTTTGTATAGCAAAAAGTTGACTGTTTTCAGTTCTATCAGCAAAACTTCTTTGGTAAAATTAACAATTTTATAAACTAATACATGTACTTTATTTGTATTTAAATGAAATAGTCCCGTAGAATTTATTGAAATCCTAATCTTCCTTGTATGATACAATGGTATTAACTAGAAATCCTCTATTAGAAGTTTGAAGAAATTATATTTCATGATGAGGAAGTAACAGATCTCAAAGGTGCATAGAAACTTAAACTTCTTATTATGCAGTTAAGCTGCATTATGCGAACACCCTAGATTTGTGTTCTACCCAATAAATCCTGAAATACTTGCCTTTGTCATTATCTAGCTTGCTACTATGTTATATATAACTAATTGAACACTTTTTTAATACTTTTTATTCTGGATTACAAAAAATATGACCAGAAAAACCTTAAATGATCGTCGATTTATCCAAAAGTTTTGAGGTTACACATAGGAAGAAGTGCTCATTAGGAATCCTTGTGTAGTTTATTATGACCTGTGCTTTTGGCCAAGATGTCAAAGAACAATTGTATGAAATATTTAATCGCCGAAAATCTCTTAAGACAAGCAGTTTAGATTTCTCAAATGGCAAAAGTCGTAGGAATATTGTTTGTCATCAATACGTAGTACAACTACGTCAGTAGTCTATTATATAATAAGTTCAACTGTTCATGCTGTTGGCGGCAATTTCAAATTTAATAGAAAAAGAAATTTTCGTATCTTTTCAATTTGGAGGCAGGTGTGCAAATTAGCGGTGGTCCGAGGTCCGCGACCTTCCACTTTTGCAAGCGGAATTTCGACTAGGATAGTTGCTTTCTAGCTACGCCCGACGTAGTCACCTTCCACTTGAAAGAAAATAAGAATTAACTTTGCAAACCTTTTCACCATGTTCACGAAAGTCTCCAATTGAACGAGCTAAAAACTTATTTTTATCATTATTATTCATGACAGCGATGTTCATTTTGTTCAACCGCTAGCTTTATACAGAAAATCGCCGACAAATATTGTATAAATTCGAGTAAAATTGTATCTGATTGACAAAAACAACATTGTAAATACATAACAATGGGGCCGTGAAGACAAAATTTTACAATATCGGATCCGATTCCGGAAGCGGATAAGGGTAATTCCTGGTTTGGCGATCAATTACAAAATAAATCCAAACAGGTGAAAAAATACATCTATGCATGGTAAATAAATATAAACACTAGAATTGTAAACCAAAAGATATATGTAAAAGAAAGAAAAAGCAGAAAAATATTTTATACAGAAACTCAAAATTCTTTTTGACAAATTTTAATTTAAAAATCCAATACAACGTGACAGCTGGGAATAGTATCTAAGAATATACATGTTCATGTTCACAGTCTAAATCAGTCATAAATGATGATAATGCATGTGAGATGCTTTTAAAGTGTAAACATATTACTGCAATTTCGAAGGGTTATTTTTTTTTATCTCAATTTTGAAGGGTCAATTAAAGTAGCTGAAAGTTTCTTTCTTTATTTTCACAAATAATGCAACTATATTATATATACCTGAATGTAAGTAAATCATAAGATATATAGGTGGCATCCTTTGGGCCACTCTACCCCCTCCTGTTTAATAACTTGGAAACAGTCGAGCTTCCCACCCCTAAACCATATGAGGGGCAGATCCAGGATTTTAGGTTAGGAGGGGCGCAAATATAAATTTTCTCCGAGCAGAGCGAGGCTAAAAAAATTTGAGGTAAAATTATCGGAATATTCTTTATTAAGCTGAGAACAACCCATGCTTTGCAAATTTAAGGGCAGTGCACGCCCGCCCCCCTCCGACTAAATCCGCACCTGCATATATTCAAGTATAGGACAATATAATAAATAAAATGAAATATAGGGGGAGTCCCTGGAGTTACCCCACCCCCTCCTGTTTGAGAACTTAGAAACGGTCGAGATCCACACCCCTTAACCATATATATTCATGTTTGTGACAATATGAAAAATCAATGAAATATAGGAAGAGTCGCTGGGGGTCACCCAACCCTCCTGTTTTAGAATTTAAAAATGGTCGAGATCCCCACCCCTAAACCATATATATTCATGTATGGGACAATATGACATCCCACCCCTTAACCATATATATTCATGTACGGGACAATATAACAATTCAAATGAAAGATAGGGGAGTCCCTTGGGTCACTGTACACCCTCCTGTTTGAGAACTTAGAAATGGTCAAGATCCTCACCCCTTAACCATATATACTCATGTATGGGACAATATAACAAATCAAATGAAATATAGGGGAAGTCCCTGTGGTCACCCCAACCCTCCTGTTTGAGAACTTGGAAACGGTCGAGATCCCCACACCAAAACAATATATATTCATATATGGGCCAATATAACTAATTAAATGAAATGTAGGGGAAATCCATAGGGTCACCCTACCCCCAGTGGGGGATCCAGAAATTTTCATAAGTGGGGGCCCACTGACTGACCTAAGATCAAGATCCTCACCCCTAAACCATATATACTCATGTATGGGACAATATAACAAATCAAATGAAATATAGGGGGAGTCCCTGGGGTCACCCTTCCCCTCCTGTTTGAGAACTTGGAAACCAATGAGATCCCCACTCCTAAACCATATATATTTATGTATGGGACAATATAACAAATAAAATGAAATTTAGGGGAAGTCCCTAGGGTCACCCTACCCCCAGCGGGGGATCCAGAAATTTTCTTAAGTGGGGGCCCACTGACTGACCTAAGATGGGCCCGCTCCCAGATACGCTTCAGTGATTCCCTATATAAGCAACCAATTCTTTTCCCAAAAAGGCCCCCCCCCCCCCCCCTAAATCCTCTGCCTACCCCTATCTGTTTAAGAACTTGAAAACCGTTGAGATCACCACCCCTAAATTATATATATTCACATGTACGGGACAAAATAAGAAATCATTTACATTTACTATGGGCAAGTCGTTAAGACCTCACATTTGATCCCTGTTGTAGTGAACATTTTTCTGATTCGTGTCTCATAACCTTTGTACTATAGAACACAAATTCAGTTTTCTTTACAGGGAAACTAGTCCATTCATACTATTACATGTTCATACTAAGTCAACTTGAACTTCTAGCATTCAAATAAAACCAAGGTTAACTACCAAGTAGAACAACTGCACTCATTGGGAACTTGTACCACTGCAGACTCACCATAAAAAAATATACATTGCGCTTGAAACCTTGATAACATATAAATTATTTGCCTTAATAAATAAATCATTAGATAAACATAAATGTACTATATATGAATGTTTAATGTTGAGTCAACTTTGCCACAGCTTTCATAATTACGGTTGTCTTGGTTTTTGGTTAACTGCCCTCAGCGCTTACAGCGCTTTGATTTTATTTTTTGCAAATCATGATGCAGTTATTCATTCACAAGAAAATCATCCTATAAATGAATCTTGAGTCTCAGAAAACAATTTTGCTAGATTTTATTGTTGTTAAAGTTTAAACAATAGACATGTTTTTCTTTTCAACTTTAAATGTGGGGCCACTTTAAAATTCTCAAATGTTTTATATAAAAGTTCCATTAAATGTGAATGCACTTACAAATTATCTTTCTGTCTTGATGTGCAAGTAATATATTACAATTAAAATATTTACACCCTTTAAGTTTTAGTTATCAAAATTATAGTTTGACAAATAGCATACAAACTAGAGGTGTATAAGAATACAACTTTTTAAATAGTAGATAAGGATGGCGTGATTTTTATATAAATGCATGTCTGGGTGTTTGGTTTGTGCATTTGTTTGTGTTTATGCTATGATTTAATTGATAAATATATATATAATGCATACATAATTTATAGGATTGTTTGATCAAAAGATCTTATAGTGTGCAGTGCTAGATATTAAATGTTTCTTGATAACTCCACCCATTAATGTTTTGTATGTTGTAACCTTGGTGTAGATAGTGTGTCGTGCATGTGTGTGTGTAGCTTTGTTAGTGTCCTAAGAGTTTGAATCTGATCTTAAAGTCGTAGCTAACATAAATATTAAATTGAGCACATAAATCAAATAAGGTATAATTTTCTGTTATAAATAATAGCAATCACTGCAGAAAAAGCTGAAAGGTATCGTAAACAGTCTATAGAAGATTTTAATAAAAAGAAATTGAAACGAGCAAATACAGAAGAGAAAAATACACTACCTGATGCCGATGGTAAAAAGAGCATGTCAATTTAAAATTCTGAAGTTGTACTTAGTCAGCTGAAATAATTGCATTGCAGGCTATGATAGTTTTAGTTAAAATAAAAGGCTGATGCCAGATATTGCCCTTTTAAATTAAAAGTCAAACTATAACGTGGGAATTTTAAGATAAGTGTAGTGGTGAATGTGGTAAAATATCAAATTTCTGCAAAATTTTCTCTGCTTGTTCTGATACAAGTGTTCAGTTTAGCAATCAGCAATAGGGTACTTGTATAATTGAACAATGTTGTTATTTTTTTTTCTAATATATTACAAATATCAGACCTTAAAGAAATACCTGCAATGTGGTTTTAGTGTCAGTTTCTAACGACTTTCTTTTCAGACTTCAGTTTAAAACCTTTAAAAAGATATATTAAAATCATTTACTCTGCTAGTATGTACTTCAATGTGAAGTTGAAATAAAAACAACTGAATTTCCTACTTTCTTTCTTCTCACATTTATATTTTAATCTTATCAATGCATGAAATTGAATGCTAAAAAGAAAATTGTCCAATATGCATATAGTTATATGACATAATAGTTGAATAAATTCTTCTGACTCAAAATTCAGGTGGGAAAGTATATAGCTAAAGTATTATGGTTATTGTCCTTATGTTGTGAAATTCTGCAGTATTTCAAAAACTATGATTTATGAATAATAGAGAAAAAAAACTTGGTAAAATAAAACCAAATATTTCAGCAACATAGATGATACACCATCTAATTTCTGCAGTTCTGTTTATCCAACGTTTGCTTGCATACAATTATTTATTTACCAGAAATCTCTCTGTAGTGTGTACCAAACTTTTAAGGGAAATTATTGAATGCAATATTTCTAGTCCCCTACCGATGAAGACCAAGGGGACTTTAGGTTTGCACTCTGTCCGTCTGTCAATTCATCCGTCAGTCCGGCAAAACAGTTTCCAGACTTTTAATCATGCTTGTAGATATTGATTTGATATTTGGTGTATTGTTTTATCATTACAAGTTCGATTATCACGATTTTAGCTTTTCTCCTTGTTCAGTTAAAGCCTTTCCCTAGAATAAATTTTTTTATGAAATACTTATTGATTACTAGATTTCTGGTCAAAGGAACATAACTCATTTTTAGCTTTCCATAGAATTAAATATTTGATGAAATACTTATTAATTACTAGATTTCTGTTCAAAGGGTAGTAACTCATTTTTTAAAAGATTGGTTAAATATATTGTATTAAGATAAATGATATTTTGGATTGTTTTCGTTTTCTTTAGTATATTGTTTGAAGAATTAAGTGGTAGGTTTGTTTGTTATTTTATGTAGTTTACACTATGACAAATTATAGATCAAGTTAGAATTTTGTTCCATTACAATGAATTGTTAACTGGTAGGGGACTGTATTGCCACAGACTGCTTGTTTAATAAATAATAGGTATATTTATAGTGGAATATTATCAACAAATAACACAAAACAATTTATAAAATATATTATACTGTATAATAAAATTGCCTATTTGACTCTTTGAATAGCTATATCATATTGTTTATTTTGACAAGTTGGTAGTAAACTTATAAATAAATAATTTCCTTATCAAAGTATGCCTAAAAATTCAATTATTTGTGCAATTAGAGTTATCTCTCTTTCCTCTACTTGTGATGATTTTAAGACTGATGGGTCATCTTAGGAGGAAATAATTACATAACTGTATGTTTCATTATAAATGGTTATTTTGATTGGCTAACAACAATCTCAAGTCTTTTTAAAATTAACTTTCATTTCAAAATGAAACGTAACATTCATGATGACACAAGCTTCCAGAATAAAGTGCATGTAGGTAAAAGAAAAGATAAAATTGAAATCATGTTTTCATGATGCTTAGAAATAATGTAATTTTAAATATTGAATACTTTGAGTAATTTTATAAAGGGTTTTAAAAGCATTTTTAGAATGAAGTGCTCCATACAAAATTCAGTTGGGTCAGGGCTTGACCACAATTATTTTCAAAAAGAAGCTTCAATTTTTTAATAAAAAAATATTTTGTTTGCACTATGGATAGTTTACTAATTGCATGTTTCAGAGCCTGTGTATGTGTTACAAACTAACCAGAAAGTTTTAACAATTTAATTTTGTAGCAATTGAGCAAGAAAAAAGAGAATGTGAAATGAGACACTCTATTGGTGATTTCAATAAATCAAAATTAAGACATTCACAAACTGAAGTGAAGAATCCTTTACCGAGCACTGAAGGTAACCATGATCATATGCTTCACTGCTATATCATGGAAAATTTGCTTTGCCACAAACAACAGTAGTTTATTTTCTATTAACTTTCATAGAAAAGGTAGACTTTTAATCGCAGAATTCCTCAAGGAAGCTACAGATTTTTTTTTATCAATTATTATATTTTCTTCAATTTTCAAGGTCAAATATATTCTTGTTCCATTAAAAATAAATCTTATGATGTCAAAATTAGCAAATAATAAGTTTTCAAAGTTATATTTTGTCTTAGAACTTTTTATTAATTTTCACAACATTTCAGATATTTAGTTATCTTACAAGAACAATTGATGTTAACTGCCAGGTCTACCTCTTTTATAGTTCTGTTTTACTTAAACTTTCAATGTTTCTACTTTGTATTTACTGGTTTTATAAATTGTCTACAGCACAATTCTGACTTTAATATACAACAAAGCCTATATATAGATGTATTAATCAAAAATATAATGAATAAATATATTTCTGTAAGAAGGAATGAAAAGGATTAGGAATGAATTAACAGTATACAATGATTATGTAGTGGTAAAAATTCTAATATTATATTTGCATTAAAAAAGTACCATGTGTAAATTAAAAGATCATGGATGAGTGTTTAATTAGGATAGAAAATTCAACTCTTTGACCAAACTTCTATTTATTATGGTGATGACTTGCAAGCAGGAAAAAGTGGTACCTAATTTGTGAAAATCAACTTATACAGTTTTCAACCTAGATCTTGAACCTTCAGAAAGATTCAACATTTGTTGAAGTCGAGCACCTGCTATTATGAACTTGTTTGGAGATATTTTTTAGCTCACCTGGCCCAAAGGGCCATGTGAGATTTTCTCATCACTTTGCGTCCAATCTTCTCCTCTGAAAATTTTTAACCATTTTCGTAAATCTTAGTAATCTTTTACAAAAATCTTCTCTGAAACTATTGGGCCAAATTAATCCAAACTTGGCCACAATCATCTTTGGGGTATATAGTTTTAAAAATGTGTCCGTGACCGGGCCAACCAACCAAAATGGCCGCCATGGCTAAAAATAGAACATAGGGGTAAAATGCAGTTTTTGGCTTTTAACAAAAAAACCAAAGCATTAAGAGCAAATCTGACAAGGGGGTAAAATTGTTTATCAGGTCAAGATCTATCTGCCCTGAAATTTTCAGATGAATCGGACAACCTGTTGTTGGGTTGCTGCCCCTGAATTGGTAATTTAAAGGAAATTTTGATGTTTTGTTATTATCTTGAATATTTTTATATCTGTTGTGATCCATTTTTAAACAAAGCTTAATTACTTATGTAGAAAATTGTTTTGCTATTTCAGTGTTCTTAGCAATTTTACTTTCTGTTTGCAAATCTATAGATATGGCTTATTTCATAATAATAGTTCTATCATGCACATAACTGTTTTTCTGGTCTCGATCTAGAATATGCATTTATTTTTTTTGGAAATCACCATTCCAATTTAGAAAAGATTCTTAATCTTTCAGGGTCTGTTAGATATGTATTTCTGTGTTGAACTTTTTTGTTCACTGTTGATATGTTTGTTGTATGTTTATTTCAGGATTTGAATCTGACACAGTATATTTTTTTATGTTTTTGTCTCTGATTTCTTTTAATAACCATGCTGCATTTACAATGCCATTTAGAGTACTTTTATTTATATAGGGCAATGTATTTTTTTTTTTTTTTTTTTTTATTTGAGTCACCTTTCTGTATGATTTTAATTGAAAATCTGTAAAGCACTATGGTAGGTTTCCAAAGCACAGTTTTAAGAGTATCAAATTAAAAGTAAGCTCAAAAGTTACAACTAAAGACATGCAACTATTACACCGTGTATCATCGTACAGCGGATATAGGTACTAACCAAGCGGACGTGAGCGATTTTGATCTTACATGGTAACGAAAAATCTTTGTTTTGTTCACATAATATCAATGTGTACTTCAATCTAAACATAATTGTTGTTTTAAGAAATGATTTGGTCATATGTTGATGATTAGAGATGTCTCATTATTTTCCCAAAACAAGAGGGATTACTAAAAGCATGTGCAAATACTTGTAAAAAAGTTGGCTCTCGTCTCATCCGATATAATTCTATATTCATTGCAACTCTTTTTCTGATAGAAGGTCAATGTGTTTGTGTAATAAGTATATCTGTTTCAATAATTGGCATTGAAATCTTTCATACATATGTTATTATTCGATATTTTCTCCCTAAAAAAGCGTTGTGTACGGTGTTAGCTGACCACATAAATCCTTATGTACGGTGCATAGTTAAGTTGTTGTACACCGTACACAAAAACTTAATTTTCATACTCGTTTATTACCCAAACAGTTTCAAGGAATGAGTAATCACAGGTAGGTTTATGATTGGTAACTATTACTGTTGTCCTGTATTAAGTTTCTTTCAGATAAAACATGTAAATGTCTCAACAACTGTATCGAAATTGAAAGTGGGTGTTGACTTTCACAACTATTTGCGCATGAACAAGTTAATTGTTCTTATTTGAATATCAAAGTTGTTTTATGAATAGGAAAACATCGATGCAAAAATTATTTGGGAGCAGGAATTTCAAATGTTGAGAAATGTACATTGAATATTGATAAAGCAAAACAAAGATCTTCGTTACCTTGTAAGGTCAAAATCGATCATGCCCGCTTGGTTAGTACCTATATCTGGTGTACTGATGATACACGGTGTATTAAAAAGTATATATAACCATGGGTTAATTATATTTAAACTTTATAACTTTATAAATGTTTTGAAATATGTCTTGTATTGAAACAAAACTGTGTTGGAATTTGAGTAAATCTATGGTATAATCTTCTGAAGCAAGCAGTTTCACATAAGAAATATTTATAGATAATTAACCTGATTACAATCAGTTGAAAGTGATTTGGTAGCAGTTGAATTAAAAAGTTATTAAAGTTTTAAAATTATTAACTTTTTTTGGTTAATATACATTTTCAGACTACAGAGTAAAAGCTAATTCCTTTTAGTATTGAAGACTTAACTTACTAGTGAAGTATTGTGTGTAAGGCCAAACTTAAACTCATATTTTGATGTGGAATATTTGTACCCTTAGTGTTTTTCCAATGTTTTTAGGACCTCAAATATTAAGTCATTTCCATGTGCAGTATATGTTAACTGTTAATAATTCAAATTATGAGAATGATTTACTGAAGTTTTATGTATATTTCTTTTATAGCAATAAATTTGGAGAAACAAGAGGTTGAGAAGATACAGGAGATTGAGGGATTTAAGAAGGATTCTTTGAAACACACAGAACCAACAGTTAAAAATGTATTACCTGATCAAGACAGTAAGATTCATTATTATCAAAACTAACTTACTACTGTAGTTTCATTCACATTCCAAACTACCATTTTTATGCATTGAGGAAAAATGTTATTTTTGTGGATAAAAAAAAGCTGTTGAAAATAGTCAGATCCGACTTATTACTAATGAGGACAACTGAAAGTTATTCAAATAATTCTGTTGAGGGTCAATGTCTGCAAAGGCAACTTCACCTCATGGGCTTAATACTATTAAATCATACCCCCTAAAAAAACTCATACCTCATTTTCAATTTCAGAAAAGAAAAAAATAATCTGTAAGGATTCCTTATTATACCAACATAAAATTAGGTACAGTTCAGTAAAATGAAATCACTGATTTACTTTTTTCAGCATTGGATGCAGAGAAAAAAGAACAAGAGTTGAAAGATGGAGTGACCAATTTTAACCGCAACAGTCTGAAAAAGACAACAACAGAGGAAAAGAATGCATTACCATCATCTCGAGGTTAGTAGAACACTGGTGGATTTAATTTTAATACCCTGACTCTTAAGGCAGGAGAACAATATGTCATACTTGTTTGCTTGAAATGAAATTTTAAAAGATCAGGCCTTCAATTCACAAAAAAATCTTATAACAAAAATTTCTTGAAGGAATGAAAAATTCAGTATACAGGTACTAATGATTAACTTAAGTTATAAGATTTTTTTGTGAAACGCAGACAAAACTCCAATCTCTGATTCCTTTTCTAAAGTGTGTAGCACTCACAACCATTATACATTTGAAATGGAGCTTTCTTGATTCTCAGTTATAAAGGTATATACCTTTAGATATAATTCAATATAAACACAATTGGTCAATAAAGTACACATTTTATGTATGCTTGTATATAGAAATAAGGAGGTGTGGTATGAGTGCCAATGAGACGACTGTTAAGCAGACTCTAAATGAAGTATATACTACACAAATATAGGCCACTAGTTTTAACATATTTATTTATAGTGGATTGGGAAACAAGTTTTGCAACTTATAATAATCCCTTTCCACTTTAAAGGTGCGAGTGCTGCCTTGTAGGAGCATTAGCCTGCTCTTTTTCGAAATCTACAAGGGTGTCTTTAACGTGCAAGAGATATGGCTCTCTTAACACGGGTCAGCCATTTATCGTCCCCTTCCGACGGACTATCATTGTTTTCATTGTTTCCTCGAGACCATACTTGCAAATGGTGTCCAGGGAGAGCTGAAAATTCAGTTCCTGAAATTTTCATCCCAGAAGGGAATCGAACCAGGAACCTTTGAGTTAGTAGTCCGATGCACTAACCACTACATCACGGCTCTCTTACATAGAAAAACCAAAACTGTATAGTCCTCTATATAAGTCCTGACATGAATAAATGTGAAACAATTGAAACAAGAAAATTAACAGCCTTATATATGGAGAGAAAAAATGACTGGAGTGGAGGTCATATTGCAATCATCTTGTCTGTCTGTCTAATGGCACATTTGTCAGTTTATACAACCCCGTCAGGAGTAGGGCTACATTTTATCATCTTGTCTGTCCATTCTTACAACAAATATTTTGGTCACTCTTTTCTCAGGAATAACTGAACAGAATGTCTTTATATTTAGTCAGCATCTAGAAAGTGCTGTGATGAGATGTAAAATGTAAGATTTTGTCCGTCTGACACTTACTACTTGTTTGAAAAAACTATGAAACATCTTTTGAATGAAAACAAATATACTTTCAGGCTTAGCTCAGGAACTACTGAACATTCTAATTTTGACCAGAAGCTTAACAGTAAAAAGTTGTAATTTTTGCACGTTTTAAATCTATCAGACACCTACTTTCTGCATTCTTGTGATAGATAAAACTGAATAATTTTGTTTTAACATTTCTATTTATAGATATTGCAGAAGAGAAAGCAGCAAAATGATGTGTTCATCTGTACAGAATTCAAACAATTATTGAATGTAAATAAACCACAGGACGCTTGGTTCATAACATAAAACTACACTCTGTAAGCTTCGCTGGATTGGCTAAGTTTTGTCGCTAGAGTTAATTGCCAGTGTATTCACATATAAAGGATTTTCCTACATCAGTGATGTTTTAAAAGGATGTTAAAACCATTCATTGGAGACATTTCATTCTATTTTTTTTGGAATTGGTATCTAATGCTGAAAATTTTATTACTTTCAAAATATTAACCAGTTATTGTTTTAATTAGAAAGTTCTTTGGTAATATTTAAAAAATAATTCATTTGGATTTTTCAGTATTTTTCGTAAACAAAATTTTAAAGAAATGAGATTACATTTACAAAGGGAAATAACCCAGTGAAGTTTTCAAACAAGATGAGTGTTTCTTGTACATAGTGCAATATACATGTAATATGTTAACTTATAACCAAGGTCTTTTTCTGAAGCAGTTTCAAATGAAAAAGTTCTTATCACAGTTATATGAGTTTAATATTTCCTTATTTGAATATAAAAGTGTGCTGAAGATAACATTCAATTCCGAGCCAATGGCAATGTTATAGAATAGGAAAAAAAAACCATGTTTTTGTCAACAACAAAAAATTGAAAAAAATCCATTTGAACTTATGATATTTTGTCGTAATATTTGACCATTAATGATAATAAAATTGCATTATTTTAGACTAATATTCTTCAAACAATATTTTTAAAGGTTTTGATTTTTGAATGACATGATCTTTATATGAGTCCCATATAAAGCATGAAGTCAATGAAAAAATAAACATATAAAAGAGTAAAGTGCTGACTCATGATAATTAGGAATAAATTCATGTACTAGAACCAAAGGAATTGTCTGTTATCTTGTATTAAAGTGTCAATATTTTATAATTCCAAATGCCAAAATAAATTATTAAGCATTTTCTTACCATCTCAGGTTTTGAATAGTGAGCAATAATTTCAAACCTTCATAATTTTTTTTACAAATGTGATATGACCTATTCACTGCTGATCAATTATTTGTTTAAGTTTGTCTTTTGGTTAATTCAACATTAATAATTATATATTTTTATAACTTTATCATGTTCCATCAAGGTTTACTGTGGCTGCATGAAAGAAAATTTTTAGTATTTAGTTCATTATGTTTAAATTTGCATTTTTGATATATTTTCAAATGTATTGTTTTAGTTTGATCATCTCACTGTAAGTGCCTCCAGTTCCTTCAAGCTATATGTTAATTTTTTCATTGATGTTTTTTTTAATTAAATGTTTCATTAATACTTTGGTGAATTATTTCAGTTTAACAGCTATAAGGAGTGTTGTATTTTTTTTTAAAATAATTTGCAATTCCTACAGTAAATAAATACAATTCTCTACCATTTCTCTCCATCTCTCCCAAAAATGATTTTTGAAACTATTTATAATTTTGATTTAACCTACATGAAGTGTACACACTTTGGGACCAAAGGTGAATAATTGAATTTGTGACATCACATTCCGTTTTTTGGAAATTTAAATTTTGTATGATGTTGTATTGAATACTTCAGTTATTTGTTATATAAGGTTTGATCATAATGATTTATTTAGAAAAAGACCCGTTATATGCATAATACCATAACAATATAGATAAAACCATGGTAATATCTAATTGAATTAATCACGTCCATTCTATATTATCTCTCTTTAGTGCTTATTATGTTATAAAGGCATATTTTCAATAAAAATTGAAATTGTTACATGTATAGTTGTATTCATTTTCTTGACATTGAGTCCAAAGATATTAGATAACTGCTACATACTTATAAAAAGTGAAATTCTTTCACATGATAGAATTTATTTAAAATTTCACATAAACTTGCTTACATTTTGTTAATTTTCCGTGTGTTATTTGATTATTTTATCTGAAGGATTTTTATGCCCCTGTCGTAGGGGAGGGAGAATTAAGTGTTAACCTTGTCTGTGCTTACATCCTCATCAATCAAATTTGTTTCTGTTTCCTAACTTCAGTTTGCCTTTACCAAATGTTTTAAACTTATACGTAATGCTTATTACCACAAAACACAAATCAAGTTTGAAATTGGGTGTCATCACTTTAACCGTTCTAGAGTTATGCCCCTATATAAATGAAAAAATTGCAAAATCTGTCGTTTCTGTTCTCTAACTTTAGTTTGCTTCAATTATGTCCCTTTATAACTTTATATGATATGCTCAATGGGAATCATCTGTGTTCCCATTTATTGTTATGAAACTGCTGAAACACAATGCTGATTACCACTAAACTCAAATCAAGTACAATTTTGGGTAGTTTCACCATTATCGCACTTAGTTATGTCCCTTTAAAAGGTTATATTGAAGCGGGGGCATGGACACATACTCCATTTTTAAACCCCACCTACGATATTAGAGGCGCATTATGTTTTCTGGTCTGCGCATGTTCATTTGTCTGTCCCGCTCCAGGTTAAAGTTTTTGTTCTAGGTAGTTTTTACTGGATTTACGAAGTAAAAATTAGTTTTTGATTTGGGGATGTACAGCTGGTGGGCAGGCAGCTGCCAAATGTTGTCCATGCATTTACTCATGAACTGTTCACCCAAATTTTAATATGTTGTTACTGACAACAAAATGGAGGTCAAGTTCAATAATGAGAATTTTGACTTTTACTGTTCAGGATTAATGGGTCTTGAAAGATAAAAAAAATGGTGTTTCCAGCCTAAATATGTTGTTACTGATGACAAAATGGAGGTTCAGTTATGACGTTGCATTTATTCATGAACCATCCATCCAAAGTTTTTCAAATTTTCAAATTTTGTTACTGTTGACACAATGGAGGTCCAGTTTGATATTGATGATTGTTACTTTTACCATTTAGAAGTTTTGGTCCTTGTGATATTGATAAATGCCAGGACACATTTCAACAGTACATAATTTGATCTGTCTTTCCTTCAAAGCCCCTTATCAGAATGTTATGAATCTTTCTGAAAAATCTTGAATGTTATTTAATTGTGCTCCTGCTCGCACTAAGAAAACCATGGACTTGGCCATTTCTTTATGTGAGGTCAAGGGTATCATTTAGTTTGCTTTGCTTGCAGTTTAGCTAGTTTGTTTCATGATAGCAAGAACAGGCAGATCAGTTTATAAATACTTGTGGAAAAAGAAATCATGAAATGAAAAAAAAATTTGCAGTTACAATCAGCCAGAGTACCAAAAGATTTTAATTGTTTTTATTCAAGGAAAAAAATTTATAGCTCATCTGTCCAAAAAGATGGCAGCATAAATCACTTAAGAGCAATTCTTGATTCAGAATTTTTATTTGTTCTCTACATTGATACCAAATTTTTATTAACTTTACAAGGCTGTGAGACATGCTACAAATCATAGGCGGATCCAGGGGGGCCTTCCCCCCCCCCTTTCGTGGGAAAAATTTGGTTGATTATATAGGCAATCACTGAAGCATGACTCGAGTGGGTCCCCCCTTGTGAAAAGTTTTGGATCCGCCACTGCAAATATTCCTCCTTAACTAATGAGGAATGTCATACATAGGGCTGTTACCATGTACTACTATATAGGTTACTATTTAATCTAATGGAATGTCACAATATGTGTGTGATCTATGAAACTACATGCTAATATTTGAAGGAATACTGTACTGAATAACCTTTATATAAATTACAATTTTACACATTTGATACAAAAATTTACAAAATTAAAAAATTCTATATTAATCTAGATTGGGTTTCCAGATGTTTTTCATTTCAAACTTGAAAGGAAAATGATTAGCAAGTATTCTGCAAGGATTCCACATTCAGCTGGCTGAATAGAAACAATGATGTCGTTTAGGTTTAAACTGAACCAATGGGAAATCATATTTTCATTATATGAAAAATGAGTGAATCAATTGGATGCAAAACATAGCATATGAGACTAGTATACTTTATTCTAATATTGATTTTTATTTGTCTTTTCTGGAATTTCAAACCTTTAAATAACCAATTGGGATAGCCATTAATTCAAACAGATAGCCATTAATTCAAACAGACCATTTTGTCAGCATTTTGAAATTGTTTGAAGTTGAAATAGCACAAATTCAGACAATAGGTGGACATTTCACAACATTCCAGAGACTTTATTAATCACTGTTTACTCTTTATACAACTAGTAACTTGATGATAGATCTAACACAAATGTTGATCATGCATAATACTTGTTTCATTTCTTACTTTTGACCAAGGGATAATTCCGAAGTTTTGCATCATTTTCTGTGTATTTCCATGAGACTTTATAATTTTCAACTTTTACCAATGAAGGTATCAGCTAATCTGAACCAAATTCTGAAACTGAGAAGCCAAGTATTATGGTACTACCTTGGAATGATCTTTGAAGTGGCAAACAAGGTGTACACCTAGCTTTTGACTGATCCAGTAATAAAAATATTCATGTGAAACCAATAAGCAAATTGACAAAAATTACTTGCACACCATCCTCGTTTTATTTTAATCCTATGGAAAAAGGTCAGTCAAAGAACTCCCTTAGTTTACACAAAGAGTTTATCTCGTATAACCTCCTTGGATGACATATATTCCTACACAAGTGCCAGTTTTAAATTGCTTTATTTAGTATCATTAATGGCAATCATGGTATCAGTGCTAGTGGATTTAATTAACTTATCTTTACTTTAAGGCGCCCTTTAATTAAAGACTGATTACATATTAATTCACTCCAAATATCAAGAATGGTGTCTAAATGTTGTTTCCACATTCCATTTATAGAGGAAATTATGTTTTGCATTTTTCAAAGCCTTAGCCGATGAAAAGTCAAGATGTAAGAGATAGAATATTTCATTTAATCTTAATCTGAGACGTAATTATTTCATGTCATTTTAATCCTAAGAAAAGCATGGATAAGGTAACTTGTGAGTCTTTCTTTTTTACAGTTTCCAAAAATGGTGCTAATGATAAAATCACAGCTACAAGACAGGAATCATAGAGTTAAATCTCTAGCACTGTTTATAAAAAGAAACAATAGATTCCAATTCCAAACAAACTTTTATCATTTTGAGGCCATGGCAATATACCAAATTATGATCTTTGAACAGAAATTCATTAAATATAAATGCATTTTATTTAAAACCATAATAGGCACTGTACATGAGCTATCACAACACAAGAAACACACAACCTTTGATAGCACAACTCAGTATGAAAACTAACTAATTGTAATATTAACAAAAAGATATATTAACAATTGAATTAAAGTAGTATTACATGTAATAAAATCAAAATTAAGCTTAGGCAAAAAATTTGTGCACCCTACACAATACTAAATGCCCTCCTGTACATGTAGAATATTAACAGCAAAATACAAATTTTCATTATTATAATGTTAATCTTGTCACATTGTGTGTTAATTTACCATAACATTTGATTAAGTAATAAACACACAATACATGTATTAATATTTTGTAAGTGTTACATTATCTTTGCTTAGAATCGAATTTAGATGTGAATAAAAGGAGCCATGGAGTATGGTATACACCAATAAAACTGCACTGCAATTCAAAACATGAAAAAAATCAAAATTCTAATCATTTTCTAGAGGATATTTCGACTGTGATAAATAGACTTTTTTTCCAAAATAATCATCTGTTTTCTAACAATCATGTAGTCTAATAATGTTCAGCAATTTTCTATTTTCATAACCTTAAAAATAAATAGGAAAGGTACAAATAATAAAAAACATGATTAAAAAATCTTATCATGGGAGATAACTCAATCGTCTTTTGACAAATATGCAGATTTATAGAATACAAACTAGTTTATCTTATGAATAGAATTGTTTGTTTTTTTCTTTGAAGAACTGCATTCTTGAAGGAAACAGTCACAAGCTGACAAATATTAAGAACTTTCAATAAACCACCTGGTACCCGTAGTAAGACATCACAATTAAAAAAGTTCATTTGTAAGCTTATTGGAGTGAGGGCTTTGTCATGAAGGTGCAGATAAAAAGAATATTATTCTGATTTTTTTTTTTCATGATTGTTTCGGATGGACACAAAATAGCACCTCTTATCAAATACATTGTACAATTATAAATTGTCTTTACAGATATTATCAGAAGTCCATTATGGGACTTCTGATATTATATAACACTCGAGTTTCTACATGGTAATTTATGGATGTTCAATAACAACGTTATCAACTTATAACTATTGACTTGTGTAACCAATTCCATATGGAGCTATAAATGATGTAATTTACTTCTGAATACAATCGATCCAGTTTTGACATTTGAATGTCTGCTCAGTTTGTCCCATGATGATATATAAACAACTTGGTTCTTATATCTCTTAGACCGAGAGAAAATCTATGTAGGTTTCTCTTTGTGTCTGACTGGTATGATCAGATCCAATCACCTTTATTTCTGTCCCACCAAATATTACTTCAAGGTCAACTGCTCTGTCTTTGTCCCCTGTCATGTCTGGCATTTCAACAATCAAAGACCCACACTTTTCAACATTTTCCTCGTCTACGTATTTTAAATTACGTTTCGAAGATTTAAAGAATTCAAATATGATTCCCTTTTGATTTGTTATTATCGGTGTGTAAGTTTCCCGCCAAACTTCATTATGCCCTATTACTTCTCCTGCTTCAACCCATGGCTGCAATATTTTTTTACACAGGACCATTCCATCTGAAACACATTTCAAGTCTTCTCTATGGACGCCTTCTTCAAACGGCAGATAAGAACCCACTCCATATGTAAATCTACATATTCTTTGACAGATGGCACTAGGATCACATCCAAAGGTCACGGCGCCTTTCACAACGGCCAAACTTGCTTCCTCTGGAATCAAAATTGTGACGCGAGACTCAAAGGCCTCTTTTATTGAATGTTGAAGTTTCACTGATTCTGCAAATCCACCAACAATGAAAATATAACTTATGTCTTTTAGTCTGTTTTTTTGAAGCAGTGTATTTATGTGCTCGTTTATTTGAGACAGTGTATCTGCAAACAGTGAATGGACAATTTCAGACGACAGGACGAGTTTCCCGGACGAAAACCTCACTTTCTGTTTTGAAGTTTCCGAATAGTTCTTGATGATTTCCTGTACTCCTTTGCCTTCATGTTTGTAATTGCAGAAATTATAGGGTAAAGAAACTCGAACGGAATCGCATTCCCCTCGCTTTTTTATTTCGAAGTCTTGAAGTAGCTCAACAAAGTCTTTTGGAAAATCGTGTTTGAATGCTTTCATGTAACTTTCACCAAATATTCTCTCCGTCAGGTTTAAGAACTGTCTATCAATTACGGTGCCACCCCAAGCGCCTCCGGTGGCACGGAAAAGTTCACGAATTCTTCCATCTTTACGAATTTTGTGAGCAACTATATCGATTGTTCCACCTGAAAATTGTCAAAGAAGATATATATTTGATTTTTCGCTAATATTTCATGTTAGTGCAATAGTCTCAGACTTGATTAATGTTTTAACTCTGATACCAAATATGAATTTAGCCTTATTTAGGTAAGACAGATCTGTATATCCTTTGAGCGTTCCTGATAAGATAAATCCAGAAAGAGCTTTAGACGCACGATTTATAGTGTAGATATTCATTTGGTAATTTCTATATTTTGGAGTCCTTATTATGCCAATATGAATTTTTCAGATTCTATTTGTGAGTGAATGTTTATGTCTTCTATTTTCATCTCGTGGATTTAAAGTTTCCCTTTTCCCTTCTTAATCGTTTTAGATCGTCATCTTTTATATTTTTACAAGGTATGCAAATCCAGAAAATGATTAACAGAAACATTTTTTCTCTATAGAAACCACTTGTCTATAATTATTTCAGCCTTATTTTACTTGATAAATCATTTGAAAATGAAAATACAGTGATTATATTAAAACGGAACTAAAAGATTGTGGAAGAAACATAAAATGAAATTTGATATACAAAAAAATACTATACCTCCTGCATCAACAACCAGGTACTTTGTCCCTGGTTCAAATGTTGGTTTGGCTAGTAGCTCTTCTGAGTTACCCATAAAGGTTTCTGCTGGGAGTAGTTTACAATGCAAAGAAGCAGCTTCTGGTTCTAACGCGATCAGCAGTTGGTTACTGTGTGTAGTTTCAATCAAACCACCCTACAGAAATGAAATTAAGAATTAGTTTAAGTAGAAATACTTAGCCCTAAAAGAAGTGAAATTCAGTGTTTTAGCATAAGTAAAAAAAAAAGGTTTTATGAAACATCTGATCCTCGGGCTTACTAAAAACCAAGAGAACGTTTCTTGTTCAAATTCATTTTCTTAAAAGAAAATGTAGCGTTTATATCATTGAAACAGGGCCCAACGTTCTATATAGCAAAACGAGAGAAACAAATCAATACACTTACTTTGTTTGTATATTGTACAATTGTAATTGGGAAAATACCCTATCAAACTTGAATATAATATATACAGGTTAAAATATGCCTTATATATATTGTTTGAAGATGTCAATGTTAATAACAACACTTGAATTACTTTAACGTTTATACAAACAAAGCAAGCAATCCAGTCAGTTTTAAGAATTAGGAAATTAGCTGTAAACGATAAAGTAACATTTGTCTCTGACTCTGTTAATTACCTTATGTGCTGCCTCTCTCATAAACTGTTTGGCATTTTCATCCCATATTGCAGGAACAGTGAGCACCCATCTGATTGATTTTTCATCTGGTTCATATCCCATAGTTCCTGCCAGGTGTCTCAATAAGTGACGTTTCATGAACCAGAGAGATTTTGCAAATACATCAACTGCAAACTTCGTCTTTCCACTTGCGTCTTCAATTAAAATTTCGGTATTTAGAACCTGCGAAGAGAAGAATGGTAATCGAATGAGAACAGATTGATTTTGTTTATTGTTAAATGTTTAATTTTAGATAAAAACTACTCTTAATACACAATCATCAAACGTAGTAATCTTTTTTAAAGTATAATTCATTTAGTTGCAATTACTCTTAATACCTGCACAACAATGTTAAATCTGCAAATTTGCGGAAGCAAATTCATGTTCTTCCCTTGCTGGGATTCGAACTCATGCTATTGGGATATCGTGATAACACCGCCTGCACTATATACCAAGTGCTCTAGACAACTTTGCCACCTATGCTTTGAGTTCAGTATTTTTGTGATTTTACTTTTACTAAAAAATCAGTTTTCGGTGGTCTAGTGTTACCTATCCACCACATTAGTAAGTAGATGGCAGATTAGCTTAATTGTCTGTCGTAAAGGATCGAAAGATGCAGTCACAGAAATAGTCCTTTTGTTATTCTATATCATCTTTAATGCGTGACACAATTATAATTTGCAGATTTTATCATTAATTAATCTCATGAACTTACCTTGTTTTCATAAAGTTTCATTTTGAATTTGTCAAAGTAATAGTGGTTCCCAGCGTCCTCTTCGCTCAGGTCGTTGTACTTCAGGACGGCTTCAAATCCAAATGCTTCAAATTCTCCATCAGGTTTCAATAGCAGACAGGTTGGAGTTTTGTGCAAAAGAAATCCCTGTGTTTGTCCCCAGTTTCTGTTTGTGTATATTTTCTCCTTATTTGGTAAAAATGTATAGGCATATCCACTAAATGTAGTTCCAAAGTCAATCGCTGAGACAATTTTGTATGCATCAGCTGCCATTTCCAGTGTTGATGATACTGCTTCATCTTGCAACAGTTGAGGACTTGTCGGCTTGTTTTCAGAATTCGGTGAATCGTCTGTAGTATCAACAGCTTCGGAATCGGCCATGATGTTGTTAACGTGTTGTCTTTGTTCTGGGAAATTCCGCTGTATAGGGACGCTATGGATATTTATTGATTTGTTTTGTACAAATTAATGAATATTGGCAACAATTTGATACACAGTCAGTCGATAGCTTCATATATCAGTATATTATGAATTTGTCCTATTTAGTTTACCGATATGAAAAAAATAACACAAAATCAGCCAGACTTATTGAGCGTTTTTCAAATATTATTTTTTTTTTAAATATTGAATATTGGAAATTTATTTCTGTACAATCAATAATGAATGAGGCGCATTATGTTAATTGTGAAAACGATGAAGAGAAAATGACTCACGGCTCCTTCGTTTTTGATGGTTATTGATCCATGTTCTGTGATTTTTCAATATTCCATATTATTCCTTGGACTTTAGATGACATTTTGGTATTTTATGCAAAGTAAACAATAGAAGGTAAGCCATGAGAATCAATTTTAGAAATTTATGTTTTATACGGCGCCAATACTAACGACTTTCACAATGGAGCTTTTAAAAATTACATTATTATTTCTATTATTCGGTTAAAACACCGGATAGAGTTAATCAATATAATGGCTAAAATAGAACTAGACAGATGGCAGTTGGGTATAGCTATACACACGTGTTTTGTCAACAAATGATGGGCGGACAGCTTTAAATACATGTTCGTCTTCAAAAACATTGTACTTTTGTGAACTTGTATTTTTATATACACACCTGATTACAATAAGAACATATAAGAAATATAATTGATTTCAGACCAAATAATGTCTATAATAACCGTAGGTCATCTTTCTTTTAGTTCTCATGGTTCTGTTAAGTAACATATAGAAACAAGCTATAAATTCAGGTCAACATATTATGCGTACTATTATAATATCGTTATTTTTGTGCAAATTTATTTAGATATAAACAATGTCAGCAGCAGCAAAGAAACAAGATTTGTTGGTTGAAGCTAAATCATTCTGTGATGGCTTATCTAACGTATTCCTGATGAAAAGACGAGATCCTCAAACTAGGAATTTACTGGACACCGCAAAACGACTGATTGAATCTCTTTCTGCAGAAAATCAGAAGCCAACGGTAGGTTCACATGGAACACCAACCAGGTCAACTGGAGGTATGGGTCAACTTTGGGTAAAACTAGACGAACTAAAGCGAGAAAACGAGGAGCTTAGAAAACAAAGAGGTAGTAGCCATGAAGATAGAAGTCCATCAACTAAAACTCAACATGGACCTGGGGCAGAGTTAAACAAAATTCGCCTTGAAAACGAGAGCTTAAAAACAAAATTAGCAAAACATGAAAAGACGATAAAGGAATTAGAGACAGTAAATGCAAATCTACAAGAACAAAACAAAAGTTCTAAAGTGGCTTTGGAAACTACACAAAGATCCATGGAAACGGTGCTGAAAGAATACAGACTTATGGAAGATAGTGTCAAGTGTATGAAATCTGAAAACGACACACTTAAACAAAGGTAACTACGGAATAAATTAATTATGATAAATGAACTGAATCTATATTTAAAGAGATTAAGGCGATCGAAAATAATTAATTTTGACAACACCTTTGCTAAAAATAAAATGACAAAAAGAGAACAATAGCAATACAATACATAGAAAACTTAAGATTGTACAACAACAAAAATGCGATAGGAAGGGTAATTTGTTGTTTTTTAACCAGACTACATATGTTGATTTATATATCTATGAAATATATATCACTATGGTTTGGGTTTATCTTAACGTTTATATATCTGCAAAACCATTGGTCCAAATTATGTCTAAAAAACGACTCCTCCCTAGGGACTTAGTGACTACCTCCTAGTTTTTTAATTTATTTGTACATGTACTTTTTAGGGTTACAAGGTCAGTAAAACCTTTGCCTCGTCTGGATAATAGACAAGTTGAGAACCTGTCAGAAAAATGTCGACCTAGTAATGTAGCTGTAGCTTACAATTCTCTTGAGAGTCAGCAGTGGATTGAGGCCAAGGAATCTTTAGAAGACAACACGGAGTATGAAGAAGAAATAATCTTAAGAATTCTCTGCTCAATACTAGTGGTAAGTAGTACTGTTGTGTTTGGTAAAGTGTAAATAAAATAAACAGTAGGTTGACAGAATCATGAGAAAACAACATACAGTATGCCGAGGAAGCCATCTTAAGAATTATCTGCTCATTATTAATTGTAAGTACTACTGTTGTCGATAGTTTAAAGGTAGTTAAAAAAAGACTCTTGAGAGGACAACACAACAGAGGATGAAGCATAAAAAACCGCTGTTTTACTAATGGTTGGCATTACTGTTGTGTGCAGGTACCTAAAGAGAACAGGGATTTAAACCATATATAAAATCTCAAGAAGTTCCCATATTTAAAAGAAAGTTAAATTGCAAGATATCCGAATAACATTTTTTATATTTTATATATTTACTAGAACACACCCGCGAAATCGCGGGCATTCAGAGCGTAGTTTAAAGTATGTAAAGTGTTGTTGAAAGAATTTGGTAAAATATTGAATGACTGGAGAATTTCAGCAAAAGTATCATAAGTCATATATAGGTTATTTGGGACAGGAAAATGCTTTTTTTTTTTTTTTTTTTATCCCTCCTCCTTTATTTCCAAAATTCCCAATTTTTGTTTTTCTATCGATTTCAATATGAACATAGTTTTCATTTAGTATGTTATGAACATTTAAGTAAGGAGCCTGTAATTCAGTGTCGTTTGTTTATATGTTACATATTTGTTTTTCGTTCACTTTTTGTACATAAATAAGGCCGCTAGTTTTCTGGTTTGATTTGTTTTACATTGTCAGTTCGGGGCCTTTTGAAGCTGAGTATGCGGTATGGGCTTTGCTCGTTGTTGAAGGTCGTACGGTGACCTGTAGTTGTTAATTTCTGTGTCATATTGGTCTCTTGTGGAGAGTTGTCTCAACATGGCAATCATACCACATCTTCTTTTTTTTGTAATCAATGAATTTTGTAAAATATTTAATGACTGGAGAATTTCAGAAAAGGTATCAAAAGTTCACATGCATATTTTTAGCGCTTATCTGTATATTATGAACATTCATTACTATATAAATATAGTGTATTTACTTTCAATTATAAGTTTACTAATCGATCCATGGTTTTATTGATATAGTATACAGACCCTCTCTATTTAATAAACTCTGTGACCGCCGTGGATAGTAAACTTGAAAATGATAGCAGATAGAATTCTGAAAGTAAAATATTTAATGACTGGAGAATTTCAGAAAAGGTATCAAAAGTTCACATGCATATTTTTAGCGCTTATCTGTATATTATGAACATTCATTACTATATAAATATAGTGTATTTACTTTCAATTATAAGTTTACTAATCGATCCATGGTTTTATTGATATAGTATACAGACCCTCTCTATTTAATAAACTCTGTGACCGCCGTGGATAGTAAACTTGAAAATGATAGCAGATAGAATTCTGAAAATACACTTTATTCTTTGTATATGTATGTTCAAAGTATACAGAAAAACGCAAACCGGAAATCTAATCTGACTTAAAGTTTTATCCAATGACGGGACCATATCCGGACGCCTTTTTTCTCGTTTTTCTCCCAAAATAACTCAATCTGAATAATCATATGTATGGATGACAAATGCGACTATGCACTGTACCTATAGGACACAGAGGCGTGTTGATTAATTTATTGTGGAAAGGAGAGAAGCGACACCAAAAATGAGGTCTTCTCGTTTAATAGTATAGATACTGATGACATAAAAATTTTTAACAAGGACAAAGACTTTTTTTGTTCTTCTTTCCCCATTTCGAAACATTTTTCGCCGCCTAATGCCAAGTAATCGGCTATAAATATGTGTTGCTGATAGTCTCAAATGATAAGTTTTCTACGTCTTTGTTTTCAGAAAACCTACGAATGTTGTACAGATGTGAAGGAAGCCTCCAAATCAACCATTGCTGAAATCATCAATCAACCAACCATTGTGGTAAGTGTATTAAGACCATTTACATCCAATGACCAAGAGTTACCACCTAAAATAAGTAATTTTTACAACGTCAGTCGTTGATTTTACTTTTCCAAATTGAAGTTTCTGACCGACGAGTCAGAGATCAACTCTTACATTACTTTGACCCTTGCATATATGCATGCGCGTACTTCTCTATCAGTTTAACATCACCTGGTTGATAATTAGGAATAATTATATTGTTCTTTCCGACACTAGTCCCTGATTATCCTGTAGCATATTGAGTTTTCGGACGACATGTTGGCGGAGCCAGATTGAAAGCGTCAAGTATACTCTAAGTATATTGAAATACATAAAAGTCGTTCCTTTCTTTAAACCAATTTCTTTAATTGTGCCATAAACGGAAGCTTTGTCTGCGTTTGCACAGGCCGTCAGTTAATTATTCAATTGTCCAATCATGATCGTTGTTAATAACGAATTGGATAATTTGAGCTCACTTGGCCTCTTTAAGTTTATATCGGACATGACACATCAAGGGTACAATGTTTTTAACACGATTCAAGGTAAGATAGAGCTAACATGGACTTTGCTCATTGTTAAAGGCCGTACTGTGACGAACAGTTGCTAATGTCTATGTCAGTTGGTCTCTTGTGGAGAGTTATGTCATTGGCAATCACACCACATCTTCTTTTTTGTATATAAGAGTTCTTGTATTGCATGACATAATCATCGTTTCAAAGGCAAACAATATATAATAGCAAAAGAGTAAAACGTTAAATCTATAGCAATAATATAGCAAATAATAACAGACAAAAATAAAGGGAACTCTTTCAACATTTCAGGAATGCCACTTTTGTTAAGATGTACAAGACAATAAAACTATAGGTTTAACTAAAATTGTTGCATTCGTTGACAATAGAACCAGTAAGTATCCGAGACGAATCCGTATTTTTTTTTAAAGAGGGCGTGAATCCACCAAACTGTTAAAATACCATTTAAACTGCCGAGCGCAGCGAAGCCATAACATTTTGTGACGCAAGATTTTATGCAAACAAAAATGTTTGCCCTTGTTGGGTTTTTTTCCCCCTCTGTGTTCAAATTAGCCACAGTTTAAATCAAGCCATTGCCTGTTTATATGCAAATTGCGAAATAGGCGAATGCTTGCTGTTTAGAGTGAGCCAAGATTCTGTGTTGAAGGTCGTACTTTAACCTATAATTATTTACTTTTTACAAACTGTGACTTTCATGGAGAGTTGTCTCATTGGCACTCATGCCCCATATTCTTATATCTATCTATAAATTGCACGAACTATTAAATTCACTTACTTCTTTTTGTCTTAAGGTTTCAAATTTACAAGCTGCCTCTAATGGAAAGAACAAACTACCAGAAGAACTAACCGATGCAGTAGGCCAGTTGTACAGAAAACATTATCACAATATTGACACAGACGTAATTAGTCAGGTAAGTTACCACCAAACATGATTGTATATAGAAGTAAACAATCAGCGAATATTCAATAAATTATGAACAGCCAACTGCTGGGTGGAAATAGAACATTGGCCGGTGGAAATAGAACATTGGCCACGTGTGTAGTCATCAGCCATTATAGCACAAGGTTTAAATACTACTGTGAACATGGGAAATTACAAACTGTCAAACAAAGATACCATGCTTATAATTGTGTACGCCAAACGCGCTTTCGTCCACTTAAAACTCAGTGGCGCTCGAATTTAAAACCGAAAATTCCGAATGGTTTCCCGTTGTTTCGCTTCCATTGTTGACATTCTTTTCTATTTAATAGTTGATCACGCTCAGTTTGTGTTTTGACGTTTGAATAGTTTTACAATAGTCGTTTTTGGGGAGCCTTTATAGCTTGCTGTTCGGTGTGAGCCGAGGCTCCGTATAATGGTTTACTTTTATGAATTGTGACTTGAATGTAGAGTTGTCTCATTAGCACTCATAATACATCTTCTTATATATATTAAACCACCACTAGCTAAGGGGTTCAATTAAAGGTCACATGAATACGGATTTAATCTAAAAAGACACTTGTCTTTATACTTTATACAACTTTTTGTCAGATTCAAGTGCCTTTGATAATAACGTGTTTCTCGTTTCTCGTTTTTTATATAGATTAGACCGTTGGTTTTCCCGTTTGAATGTTTCTACATTAGTAATTTTGGGGCCCTTTATAGCTTTTTGTTCGGTGTGAGCCAAGGCTCCGTGTTGAAGGCCGTACATTGACCTATAGTGGTTTACTTTTATAAATTGTTATTTGGATGGAGAGTTGTCTCAATGGCACTCACACCACAATTTTCTATATCTATGAACTGGATATTCATAACGAAGTTATTACAGTATATTGTTTTGTGGTCATGGTGTATGTTATTTTTTAAGAAAATTATTTTCAATTACACTCAAATTATTACCTCATAGTAATACTGTATGTTAACTGTTTGGCAACCTTTGTTGTGTTCATTTTGTAGACTGATGATTGTCTCATTGACAAATACCCAACACATTTCCTTAATCCATTTCTATGTAAAACATACTGTGTTCAGTCAAACAATCGGTAAAATAAATAAGTCATACCAATTTTGATGTTATAATCAGTAGTACCATCATAAAAATATGCAATTCCAACTTATCATTTTATTTCAGAATGCTTTGTCACGAGTTATGAAGGAATTCAGTGATATTGATGATTCGTGTCTTAACAACAAACTTGTTGTGGCATACGCCAAGGAAAGTGCCAATTTAGCATGGCAGATGGTCATACAGCAACCACCGATGTGTCTTTCCGTGCAAGATACAAAGTTTAATGACGATTACCATAAACTTTGGTGGTCATGTGATCAAGCACGTGCGTCCGAAATTGAATTTTTCGTCTGGCCCGCCTTGTATGACTATAAAAATGGAAATTTGTTAATCAAAGGTTGTGTTTTTACAAACTGAACAGAAACAAATCAAAATCTTCCAACATTATACTTTCATCCGTGTTATATGTGGTCAAACAGAAGACACGTACGTGTTAATCTTTGTGGACTCACGGTTATTATTAGGTATTCTTGACCATCATATGAAACACCATCTAACATGATCATAGCTTTTACAGCTATTTGAAATTTGATGCACATCCAACGTTCATTATTGAATCTAAATATCAGAGAACTCTTTTTGTCAGAAAACACTGTCAAACATCCAAACATACCATCCACACTGATCTGTGTCCACACTTTGTTGAATGTAAAGAAAATGTCACAAATTAAACGGAATTCAAACGTACGTTTATAGATAATATACCTGCTATTTATACTATAAATCTAAGAACGCAAAGAAGGTTTCTACGTGTATATAAATTTAACAATTTTACGTTTACTTTCGTATAAAAAGCTTTGTCCGTTTCTATATTAAATGTTTTCTGACAATCAACATACGTAATTGCTGCCTGTAATATTTTTCTTATTTGCTTACAATGTCCAAATTTGTATAATGTTTTGAATTTGAATAATGTCAAACTAGCCAACATTTTGTATTTAGTTATTTATTAATATGCTTGTCAACAAATGTGTTTGTAGTCCTTTTTATATCCCCTTTATGCCGGAACTGTAGCATCGAGTAGTACAACAATAGAACATGCAATATGTAGCAGCACACCATATATCTATGTGAATAAACGTCATACCATGTTTTCCGAAAGAATAGAAAAAAGAATGTGTATGTTATGATCAGGTGCGTTATAATTTAAATCTTGCGAGACAAGAACAGACACAATGCACAATAGACGAAGATGAACTTTTGATTGATGTATGTAGTAGAAACGGCTACGGTTCCTGTTTCTAGGCTAGCTGACCGTTGATTAATGTATGTAGTAGAAACAGCTACGGTTCCGGTTTCTAGGCTAGCTGTTGATTGATGTATGTAGTAGAAACAGCTTTGGTTCCTGTTTCTAGGCTAGCTGTTGATTGATGTATGTAGTAGAAACAGCTACGGTTCCTGTTTCTAGGCTAGCTGACCGTTGATTAATGTATGTAGTAGAAACATCTACGGTTCCTGTTTCTAGGCTAGCTGTTGATTGATGTATGTAGTAGAAACAGCTACGGTTCCTGTTTCTAGGCTAGCTGACCGTTGATTAATGTATGTAGTAGAAACAGCTACGGTTCCTGTTTCTAGGCTAGCTGTTGATTGATGTATGAAGTAGAAACAGCTACGGTTCCTGTTTCTAGGCTAGCTGACCGTTGATTAATGTATGTAGTAGAAACATCTACGGTTCCTGTTTCTAGGCTAGCTGTTGATTGATGTATGTAGTAGAAACAGCTACGGTTCCTGTTTCTAGGCTAGCTGTTGATTGATGTATGTAGTAGAAACAGCTACGGTTCCTGTTTCTAGGCTAGCTGACCGTTGATTAATGTATGTAGTAGAAACAGCTAAGGTTCCTGTTTCAAGGCTAGCTGATGATTGATGTATGTAGTAGAAACGTCTACGGTTCCTGTTTCTAGGCTAGCTGTTGATTGATGTATGTAGTAGAAACAGCTACGGTTTCTGTTTTCTAGGCTAGCTGTTGATTGATGTATGTAGTAGAAACAGCTACGGTTCCTGTTTCTAGGCTAGCTGTTGATAAAATCGATGCATCAAATGCCATTGGATACACATCTGCATCTGGACTTTGCTTGTACGGTTTTGCAATGCTCCTATATTTCATTAAATTTCCCCTGACTTCTTGAGTAGGAATTGACAACCTTTCCTGAACACATTGATGAGTTTTGTGGACTAATATTTGTCTTTTTGTCGTTGTTCTTCTGACATTTCTTACTTTGACTACTGATTTTTGATTACCTTATCTTATGTCTAAGTAGTTCTTAGGTTTGTGTTTAGCTCTGATATTTTCCGTGATGATACATGTTGGTAGATAAATAAGGAAATGTAAAAGCTATGGGTCGTAAAATGTTCGTCTTGTTACCTTAATCTTATTTTAAATAGTCAGAGTGCTTGAGTCAGTTGCATTCCAAATGATACGACCATTCAATTTCCTGAGATAGACAAAGTCATGTATACCGAGTTTATTCAATACAACATTCCCTTTTTTATTAGTACAAATTGATATAATTCGAACCTTTTTACAGTGTCCTCTTCAATCGTTACTACTACAATATACTAGTTTATATATGTCGGATTATCGTGTCTATACTGCTGTCAGGCATCGAGGTTCACCAGCTATAAAACGAAATTAGTAATAGAAACAAATGTCATTTTAAAAAGAGGGATGCATGAACTCGTTTTTAAGTTATTTCAGTCTGAATGACAAAAATCGGTCGAAATGCATCTTTTATCGATATGTCAAAGTTTGACGTTGCGAAAAATATTATTTTTATTTTTATTTTTGTATCATATACCATTAATATCTAAGAGAAATAAAGGCTTCAGAGCAAATGTAATGTGATTTCCATCAAAATTGATATTTCAAAGGGCCACAATTTTAAAATATTTGATCAGCACTTCTTTTCGAAAGTGCCAAAGACATTGCTCATATAACCGTTATGATATATGTTTTACATTAAAAATTCTTGCAATTCTTCTGAAAAGTTGGAGCAAAAATGGACACAATTCAAGCTTGATACAGGTCGGAATTTGGATTGTAATCAAATATTTGACATATCATAGGTTTCTGAATAAATGTAGTCAAGAACTTGAAATTGGTTATATTGATTGAATTTATATCCAATTAAAGATTTCTTGCTGTCGTGCAATACATTGCACAATACCAGAGACATATATATACATGTATATACACATGTATATATATATGTCTCTGACAATACTTAGTAAATCTGTTGTCAGACTATAAACAAGTAAAGTTCAATTTATTCTCAATGTCATATTAGAGAAAGTTGTGAAAATCAAAAGGGAGCTTACATCAATAAATATAAACAAGTCACCAATGTCTCAGGAGAATTGCTGACAGCATTTTTGAGTTTTTGTCCGAAAACTGGAACCACCCTTTTTTTAATGAATAAAACCCAATAACTCAGAAATGTAAAATGTAAAAATATTAAAATTCTAAAGGGAGCTTACATCAAAAGATATAAACAATTCACCAAAGTTTCATCAGAGCTGCAGAAAGCGTTTTTTTAGTTTTCGTCCGAAAACTGGAAAATCCCCCTTTTTTATGAATAAATCCCTGTACCTCTAAAATTTATAAAAATAGAAAGGGAGCTCTTGTCAGTAGATATAAACAATTCCCCACAATTTCTTGCAAGTTGGTGTAAGCATTCTTGAGTTTTTGTCCGAAAACTTGAAAATCCCCCTTTTTTAATGAATAAAACCCAAAACTCGGAAACGTAAAATCTAAAATTTATTAAAAAAAAAACGAAAATTTACCAAAGTTTTATGCAAATTGGTTGTAACCTGAGAGTTCCGAATGTGCAAGTGAATGGATGTTTGAAAAAGACGAGCGAAAGAAAACCAGAGTTTTAATAACTTTTCTCTAAAAGTTTTTCCCTGTATATTTTCCCGTGTCACACATTTGTTTATTTAACAACTTTTATTGAATTTTTCTCGTGTAAATAACCCTGTAAATCCTGTTAATTTAATAGATAAGGGTAGATTTGTGTCCAGGGTCCGCCATTTTTTCCCGTGCTAGTTCCAAAGAAAGGTGAAAACTTGTAAACAAATCAATTACCTGTGTATATATACTAAAGAACAATACCAAAACACTTATGTCAATAGTAAAAATAAGGAAAAACATATTTAACATATGTTTGGGTAACGCAAGAAAAAAAGAGCCAAAGAAAAAAGCCCTTCTCATAGCTGACAGCAGAGGCAGATATCTGGCGGACGAAATTTCAACTGAAAAATTTATTGATATAAAAATTGTCTCTGAACCTGGACTTAATATCAACAAGACCCATATTATTTGGAAATCTATTAAGGCCAACATAAAGAAAAAGGACAGAGCAATATTATTTCTGTGGATAGCCCCCTGTGACTTGACAACAAAAGAAGGGAAATTCATCTCCCTCACCTATAACACATCAAAATATCACAGTAAAATAGACAACTTAGTAACCAAATTTTCAACATTAAAGGCTCAGATAGAATCGAGATACAAGCATACAAAAGTCTGTTTCCTGGAGTGCCCACCATACAGTATCAAACTTTATAACAAACACCAAGGGCACGAGGACCCGATCAAATTTACAGAACAAACCACCAGGCTCGAAAATCAAATCTTTTACCTAAACAGGCAAATACGCAGGCTAAACACGCAGCTATATAGAGTAAGATCTACTGACAAACCTGCGAAGGATCCAAACAACAACAGCCAAACCATAAAAGACAGGAATAAAAGCTCAAACCTTTACTATTCACCAAATTTTACCAGAGATCTCCTTCGTCAGACAAAATTTCCGGGGCAAAAAACAAAATACTATACAGACTTTAAAATTCTCAAAGACGGTCTTCACCCGAGCCCACTACTATCAAAACTTTGGATTAGAAAGATCTTAAAACGAGTGGTAGAACTCTGCTATTAGTTTACGAAACACAGTATAAGCAAGGTTTTAGCTTGCTAACTTTAACTTCAACTTCAACTTTTTTATTCAAACATTATATCTATTCAAAGCAAGGCTTAATCTTGCTAAAAGACTACAAAGATACAGTTCTAATCATCCAACAACGCATATATAATCCATATTAATCAACAAATATTTAGCTGCAATTTCTTGGGCTCATTCATATATTAACATAACATACTAAGTTTCTAGCTTACTTGTCCTATCGAACATACAATAACCATTAACAGTTTATAATTACAAATATAATCTTAGCAAGGATAAAGGTTGCTTCATCATCATAATAATCAGTATCATAGTATTCAAATATTTCCTTAGAGCAAGGATAAAGCTTGCTTCAGCATAATCAACATACTAACTCAAGACTCCATCACAGCGAAGTAATAACTTGCTACATCCCGTCCGCTTTAAAGAATCTATACAATATAAGCAAGGATAAAGCTTGCTTCATCCTCATCATAATTTTCGAATACTCATTTATATAGCAAGGATAAAGCTTGCCTCATCATAATCATCATACTTAATAAAGACTTCCAATCAGCAAGCTAATAGCGTGCTACAATTTCGTCGCAGTAAAGACCTCCACATATAGCAAGGTAAAAGCTTGCTCAGTATCAGCTACAACTATACAATCTAAGCAAGGACAAAAGTTTGCTCCATCTTCACAATCATATTTTTTCAAATACTTATATATAGCAAGGATAAAGCTTGCTTCATCATAATCATCATACTCAGTAAAGACTCCATCATAACAAGGTAATAGCTTGCTACAATTCGTCCGCACTAAAGACAATCAAACAATATAAGCAAGGATAAAGCTTGCTTCATCCTCATCATAATTTTCGAATACTCATTTATATAGCAAGGATAAAGCTTGCCTCATCATAATCATCATACTTAATAAAGACTTCCAATCAGCAAGCTAATAGCGTGCTACAATTTCGTCGCAGTAAAGACCTTCACATATAGCAAGGTAAAAGCTTGCTCAGTATCAGCTACAACATTCTAATAAATCATCATAATCATCATACTCAGTAAAGACTCCATCATAGCAAGGTAATAGCTTGCTACAATTCGTCCGCACTAAAGACAATTAAACAATATAAGCAAGGATAAAGCTTGCCTCATCATAATCATCAAACTCAGTAAAGACTTCCAATCAGCAAGGTAAAAGCTTGCTACAATCTCGTCGCATTAAAGACCTCAACTTATAGCAAGGTAAAAGCTTGCTCTTTATCAGCTTCAACTATACAATATAAGCAAGGACAAAAGCTTGCTCCATCTTCACAATCAAATTTTTCTAATACTTATATATAGCAAGGATAAAGCTTGCTTCATCATAATCATCATACTCAGTAAAGACTCCATCAGAGCAAGGTAATAGCTTGCTACAATTCGTCCGCACTAAAGACAATTTAACAATATAAGCAAGGATAAAGCTTGCCTCATCATAATCATCAAACTCAGTAAAGACTTCCAACCAGCAAGGTAAAAGCTTGCTACAATCTCATCGCATTAAAGACCTCCACTTATAGCAAGGTAAAAGCTTGCTCTTTATCAGCTTCAACTATCATCATACTCAATAAAGACTTCCAATCAGCAAGGTAATAGCTTGCTACAATTTCGTCACATTAAAGACCTCCACACATAGCAAGGTAAAAGCTTGCTCTTTATCAGCACAGACCTAAAGTTAGCAAAATACAAAAAAACTATGGCAACATTAATCCAAAAACAAGAAGTGGCTGTTGCCAAGCTAAGAAGAAGTAACAGATCTAAAACACAGTTAACTTCATGTCCAGAAGATCAAATTTCAAATGGAAAAAATGTCACTAGAGAATACAGCCTCAATAGAAGGAATGCTCTACAGAAAAAGATTGACAACTGTAACTCCAAGCATATAGATATCAACTTTAAGCCAGGAAATAATGTTATAATAGCCTTCAGCTCTGCAGCATACGAACTTTTCCGGGTAGAAATGAAGGAAAAATTAAACAGCCCACAATTCACTTTTAATTACAATGTGACACATGAAGCTATCTTTGATGAACAAAGACATATAGTAGAGGATAAATATAAAATACACAAGAAAAAAATGGATGGTACTTCAGGGAAAATCTCAAAATGTACAATCAACTCATATAGAACCACCAGCAAAATACTTGTAAATGGTTCTGAAATAAATATATTCCTACAGCATATACTACCAGACATACAGGAATATATAAACAAATGTTCTGATGTACTAGATGTTGCAAATACAGGTATGGCTGAAACGATGAAGATGATAGAAAAGAACAGGAATCAGACATCTGAAATAACAGTAAGCACAGAACTGGTAAAAACATCAGATGAAACCTCCAGTCAAGTCCAACCAGTTAAACAAGATACGTTAATGCAGGATGACATAGACATATGCCTATGTCCCATATGTAAAGAAGAATCTCAAGAAAACACTATTGCCTGTGATGAATGCAACGAATGGTTTCATTACAGCTGCCTAAAACTATCAACAATGGAGGTAAATAAAATGGACCCAGACACTCCATATATATGTGACCTTTGTAGCTATGAACTTATATTTGAAAACAAGGATAAATCTAGTGAAGACACTAGCTATACACAGTTGCCAATCACTATGTATAGCCCAATACAAAATTCAGAGAGGAAAAGTGATACAAACCTTATGGCTGATCAAGAACAAAAGAATGAGAATAACACAAGCTCAGACCTACAGATAAATGCCAGCAATGAGAATGATAACAACACTATACTCATAACCTCTAATCATGCTAATGATGACTTAACAAGCCAAAACATTAGTCAAAAAGCAATACAGCAGGTCCAAACATCTGAAGAAAGTGCTAAAAGTACAAGTGTACAAAAAGAACAGGTTAAGCAGCACTCAGTCAATCAAACAATAATCATTCAAACGGAAGAGACCTTTCCAAAACAAATAGAGGTGAACAACACTCACACAGAAGAAGTGATGGCATCAATTACCAAAATCAATCAGGTAAATAAAGAAAATACAAAGCCTTCCCAAAGGAAATCTTCCAAAAATATAAACCAAAAGAATGAGGGAAATAAAACTGTCTATATAACCTCATTGGAACAACGCATCAAGCAACAAGATCAGACCATTGATCTTCTCAAACGAAACATGGAACTGCTACAGAATAAAGATCCAAATGAATATGATAGAAACACAACAGAAGACCCCTACCCATGTAAATGTAAAAACTCAGATACAGGGCAAATGAGAAGAGAAATAGAATCACAGCTAAGACAAGAAATGCAAACTCAAATGCTTGAAATGAGAGTAAAACAGGTGGAACAACAAATGATCCAGTTCATGTGTCTAAACAATGCAATCACATCCCAAATGATGCTACAATCTCAAAAAGGTGGAACACATTTTATTAATGATAACAACCACTATGCTAAGAAAGACAACCCACTGGATCAGATACATCAGATGTGGAATTCTCAACAGACAGAAGAGCAAAAACAATTTCAAGAAACAAGCCACCTATCCGGACAAGAACACTACCGGTATATGAACAACTTCCACCATGACCATCATCATATCCCAAAGACATACTACAATTCCAATAGGAAATATCAAGTGGGCAATATAAATGTTGAATCAGAAAAGAACTACAACTCTAGTATACCTGATCAACTAAACAACAAAGATAATAGACCCCATCTCATAAGCCAAAGGAATATTCCAGAATACGAACACCAAATGACCAACAGAGAATGTCACCTGAATGCACACCAAGATCACCAAATCAGACATACTCATGAATATAATCACACAGAAAGAATGGTGCATAGGAAACACTCAAATGATATCCCAAACCAAACAACTGGGAGGGCTGAAGCACATAAAAATGCTCACCTACACAATTATCACCAGCCACATCAGGTGCAAGGACACGTCAACAATCAACTATACCAAGGTGCAAAAATGCATCACATACAACCATATCCGTTGCAAATTCATAGCCAGGAGTCCTTAAACATGGTAAAAAAGAATGTACCATTCCAAGATGAGCAACACCAGTACAGTCAACCACAAAACTATGTCCATCAGATTGAAAATAATCCTGTGGGTACATGTCAACCAACAAACTTTCACCAAATGGTATCAAATCCAGATAGTCAACTACCAACACGAAGTATGGAACATCAAAATAGACACAGAGCTAACGCAACATGTGATTCCAGAAGTATACCTTATAGAAAGTTCTTATTACCACCACCATACAGTCAGATTCAGAGTAATCTCAAACCATCCCACTCTTCTCCAGAGGTAGACAGACAGCAAACTATACCACAACAACAGAAAAGCAATATACTAGAACAAAAGATTACTATAGGAAGCAATGAGAAAAATAGAATGCATCTTCCAAGTTCTTTTTTAGAGATGAGAGGGACTCCAATACCCCCAGACATCAATCAAGAAGAAATACAAATAGGAAGAACCAACAGACAATGCTAGAGATTGTCTCCTTCAATATTGAAGGGATCAAAGGTAACACCCCATATCTCAAAGAATTACAGTCTGATTCAAGTATTATATGTCTTCAAGAACATTGGCTACATGGATATGAGTCCGACGTCTTACAAAATATAGCACCTGATCATGACTGCCATATCTCCTGTTTTGATGATAACAACATTGATATAGAAAATCACAATAGAAGAGGAAATGGAGGTGTTATAACTCTCTGGCCCAAAATTTTTTCACACAAAATAAAAAAACTTGAAAAAGAGGAAAGAATAGTGGTAATTGAAATATGTGCAGAGACTCATCAACTATTAATCATCAACAATTATATGCCAACAATGATGACAGGATCTGAACCTCAATATAGAGAACATCTAGATAAAATCTCATCAATAATAGACAAGTATGATAACACTCATAGTATTATTGTAACCGGTGACCTAAATGGTTCATTAATAGCAACCAGAAATAACAACCATGATAAACTTCTGAAAGAGTTCTGCAGGAAACATCATCTGAACCACACATTTGAGAACACCCAAGACTCTACTTTTTACCACCATAATGGTAAATCATGCTCACAAATTGACTATATCCTGGAGAAGAAAGATACAGACTTATTAAGGAGTACAATAATAGAAGACCAGTACCATTCAAATGGATCAGCACATGTTCCAATAAGAGCGAAAACTAATATCTCGATAGCGTCTGATAAGATCAAAGGAAAAAAGTCAAAACAAAAAACCATACTCAAATGGGAAGAAACCAATATAGGGTCTTATCAAGAAGCTATAGAAACACTACAGGAACATGGTAACACCACTGACTCTAAAGTAGACATAGAAGAACAGGCATTTAACATCATCAATATTCTATCCAACGCCAGCAATACAAATGTCAAGAAAAAAATAGTCTCTTTAAAAGGACCAAATTGGAAAGCCTCTGAGAAGGTTAAAGAGCTCATATCAAAAAGTAAGAATGCATTTTATAGCTGGAAACAAAATGGAAGACCCAAAGAGCAGGATAATATAGTATACACGGAAATGAAAAAATGCAAAAGAGAAGCAAGAAAACAAGTCCGCCAGGAAGATCATCTGGATAGCCAAAGATTTTACAATAACATGATGAATAATCCTGACTCAAAAACTTTCCACCGATTAATTAGGAAAAACAGGGCACAATCTGACAACTCAACAACACTAATAATAAAGGATACAAATGGAGATGATATTGTAGAACAAGAAAAGCAAACTGAAATCTTTGCAGAATTCTACGAAACTTTAGCAACTCCAGCTACAGAAGAACATTTCGACTCAGAATATATGGAAGAATGTGAATTTAGATACAATCTAATCAACTCAATTGTACATCAAGCTGCCATCAATAGAAATGACATTACCCAATTTACTGAAGAAGAGATAAAAAAAGCCATCAATGAACTGAATACAGGGAAAACAGAGGATGGCTACTCCTTAACAGCAGAGCACTTTAAATATGCCGGTAATACAATATTACCAGATATTGCTAATCTCTTTAACAATATCATGCTGACAGGGACAATACCCGAGATATTTAAAACTGGCATCCTTACTCCTGTTCATAAAAAGAAAAAAGATCCAACCTTAACAACAAACTACAGAGGAATTACAGTCACCTCTGTCTTGGGGAAAATTTTTGAATATGCATTATTAGAAAAAATGCCTGACTTGAATGCTAATCAGACGGAACTCCAATTTGGCTTTACAACAGGTCTCTCACCAATCATGGCAGCTCTTATTGTTTCTGAAGGCATACTTCATGCAAAACAACAAAACAAAAACCTATTTCTAGCAACCCTTGACAGTCAAAAGGCCTTTGATGTAGTACATCATATGATCCTGCTAGAAAAATTATACTATGAAGTTCCAGCAGATGTTTGGAAAGTAATTCAAAATCTGTACTCAAATATGTCAACGGAAGTAAAATGGAATAATCACTTCAGTAAAAAATTTCCAATAAAACAGGGAGTCAGACAGGGAGGTGTATTATCCACTCATTTTTACAAATCTTATATCAATGAATTACCAAAAGAACTAGAAAAAAGAGCCTTAGGACTATCAATAGGACTAGAATACTGTGGGAGCCCATTATGTGCAGATGATATTGTGCTGATGTCAACAGATGAAACAGAGATTCAAGCAATGCTTGACATAGCATATAAATATTCCTGTGAACACAGGTACAATATCCATCCTCAAAAAAGCACTCTTATAAAGACAGAAAGAACGAAGTCGAAATATCAACCAGAAATAATCAGATTAGGAAATGAAGCAATACAAACTGATAACCAAGCAACACATTTAGGAATCATAAGAGCATCTAAAAACGAATCAAGAATAAATATACAAGAACATATAAGTATTGCAAGAAAGACTCTGTATTCTCTAATTCCAGTGGGACTAAATGGTAAACGAGGTCTTAACCCCAAAACATCTTACAAGATCTACCAAGCTTACGTACTTCCAAGACTGCTATACGGACTTGAAATACTTCCTCTGAATTTGACACAAATAGGAGAATTAAGGCAATTCCACATCAAAACTATCAGATGTTTCCAATCCCTTCCAATAAGAACTTCAACAGCGGCTGTATATATGCTTATTGGCGCAATACCAATTGAAGCTGAACTTCACAAGAGGCAACTTAGCCTGCTATATTCTATCCTAGCAAGTGAAAACACCAAACTAAGGAATCTAATGGAAAGACAACTGATTGTTAACTCAGAAAATCCAGATAGTTTCTTTCCAAGGGTGCAAGAAATCTTACAGTACTACAGCTTAACTCCAATTCATGAGCTAAAAGAAAAACTTCCAACAAAATTTCAATGGAAAAAACAAATTAATATAGCCATAGCCGATAAATGGACAAGTAAGCTACAAACCGATATGAAGGAAAAATCCACTTTGAAATTCTGCAATACAACAGATCTCAAAATACACCAGACTCACCCAGTATGGAACTCTCTACCATCAGTAACATACGAGGTAAAAAAGGCACAAATCAAAGCCAGATTACTGACTGGTACATACCTTTTAGAATGTGACATACAGAAATTCAAAAGGGAACAAGAAAAAGCACACTGTACTCTGTGTCAGCTTGAAACAGAAACATTAGAACACTTCCTACTCAAGTGCCCAGCTCTGCACGAAAAAAGGCAAAACATTTTCCCGGATTTGAAAAAAATCATTATACAGTCTGTTGGAGATAACAAATGGAATGATACTTTCATAGGGAACCAGTCCTTAATAATTCAAATAATTATCGACTGCACAAAAGTAGCCAATGAAATGAACTTTAGTCCAGAGACAACTGTGCAAATTGAAAATATTAGCAGAGATCTATGCTATGGACTTCATACAAACAGAATACTGCTACAAAAGAGGATTAAGACTTTATAAAATGGTAATCACCCAATGGACACAAACTCTAATGGTTGTAAATTTTTTTTATATAAAATTTTATATTTTAAATTTTAATGAATTTAAGCATTAAAAGTTTAAATCGTGTAATATAAGGCTTGATAAGGACCACAGATTAAGGACACTTACATATATCAAGACCAAACCTGTGGAAGCTTTTATTATTATTTATTTTCTTTTTTATCTTTTACAACCATTCGTAACCATTTTTAAGGATATAGCCAATTAAAATAAATCACCTTTAAATTTTATGAGTTACCATATACATGTAAATAATGCAATAATTATGATTTAAACTGATGTAAACATTATCACTGTAAATTCTTGAGCACCAATCGTATTTATTTTAAATCTTTTATTTTATCAACATCCTATTTAAAACTCATTTAACATAGCAAATGTTCTGTTTTTTAGTGTTTTAAATTTTAATAAAAAGATAAATAATGGCCTGTAAATATATCCCTTCACCTAATACTCTTTTAACATTAAAATATAAGAACTATTTTTTTTACTACCGTGTGACACGGGTGCTCCGTTGCGGAGGAATTTACGAAGAAAAGAAAAAGAAGGTTAAAGCGTTTTTGAATTAATGGCCGACATGTTGACGACTGACGGACCGACGGACAACGGTATATCATAATACGTAAAATACCGTAAACGGGCGTATAAAAATGATTGATCGGCACTGATTTTCGAACTTTAATATCCAAGACAATGCTGATATAAACCTATGATATAAGTTTTATAAAAAATTGACAAGAACTCGCTAGTTAACTTTAAGTGACGATGAAGAATTGTTCACACGAGAGCGCTAACCAGACCGGACGGACGTGACGCGTGGAGAAAAAAATAGACCAAAACAGAAAAACTTAACTTTTACCTGCCACTGAACCATGCAAATCATGCGAGGCCAAGATCAGATGATACATGTTCTATACATCAAATACAGTAGGCCTATTACATATATGTGAAAAAAGTTGTTTCTTATTTGTGTTTGTAACTATGTTTACTGCATTGTTTATTATATTTGTAAAATAATATTACAATGATATTATATTATGCTCCTTGTGAGTCCATTTTATGGAAATAAAGCATCTTCTTCTTCTATAGTATCTGAGATAGGGACTTGAAAAATAAACCTTGTATACTTAACCATGAAATGAGATCGAGGTCAGATGAAAACAGTCTGACAGGCATGAGAACCTTGCAAGGTGCGCTCATACAATATATAGTAACTTACTATATCATTTTATTCATAATGAAAGAGAAATTAACATTACAAAAAAATCATAAACTTTTTTTCAAGTAGTCACTGAACCATAAGAATGAGGTCAATCGCAGGCTCGACAAAAAGGATGGTCATCTATCTAGGAAAATGATTTTTTCCATCAGCATGTGATTTTTGTGCAGTTTATAGTCAAAAACAATTAAGGAGAACTGTTGTGTTACGGAGAACATTATGTATCCTTTTTGTTATGGGGACGAAAGGTATTACGGACATACGAACCAACGCAGATAAACATATATTGAAGCATTACAGTTTCTCTCTATATTTAGGTTTATCGAAATGCAATAAGGATGAACTTGTCGTACAAGGGCAGTTTTCCTGTTATAAGTTGACATAAAACCACAGCTATATAATTTGTTTGTTTTTCTTTCTTTGTTTTGATATTTTTGATTTTGTGACAAGTTGGTAGATTCTTGTCTTGCTGATAATGTTTTGGTATTTTCACTTTTCTTGTCTACGTATGTTTTTGCTAAATCATCATTAAATGGCCATTCAGTTTTGTAGTTCTGAATTTGCTGATTTCTTACTGTTAAACAGTATCTCTCCAACTTTTGTAAAAAAAAATGCCAAAAAAATAGTAAAACATGTCGTTTAGGGGCAGAGACACCTGTAAGGTCGCAGGCTCAACAGAAATGCTAAAATGAGAAAAAAATATCATACAGGGGAAATAACTCCTATTAAGTGTCGGTTGACAGTTATGGCCAAATAGACTTATGTGTATGTCTTAATGTGCTGGACATATTTTGAATCTAATATTTCTCCAACAAGAGTGCACATGCAGAAATGTCTCGCCTTCATTACTAACAATTAATATTTTGTTGATCGTCCTAAATATAAAGGTTTACTACAACTATCACATAAATTTAATATTATCCATGAAAATGAGGTCAAGTACATATAAACCAAAGAAAAAAATACATGTACACTTTACAATCATTCAATACACTAAATATGGTTGACCTATTTCTTATAGTTTCTAAGAAACAGACTTAACCAAGAAAACTAAACATTGACCAATAAACCATGAAAACGAGTTCAAGTTCAGATGAACCATACTAGACAGACGTACAGCTTACAATCCTTGGATTCAACAAATATAGTTGACCTATTACATATAGTTTAAGTAAAACAGACCAAAATTCAAAAACTTAACACTGAGCAATGAACTGTGAAAATGAGATCAAGGTCAAATAAAACCTGCAAGACTGACAGGCACATCATACAACATTTCCATACACCAAAACATAGTTGACCTATTGCATATGGTACAAGACCAAAAGTAAAAAACTTAACTTTGACCACTGAACTTAGAAAATGAGGTCAAGGTCAGATTTAACCAGCCAGTTTGACATGTACACCTTACAATCCTTCTATACACCAAATATAGTAGACCTATTGCATACAGTATAAGAAAAAACAGACCAATACACAAAAAAATAACTATATAACCACTGAACCATGAAAATGAGGTCAAGTTCAGATGACAACTGCCAGTTAGACATGTACGACTTGACCACCAAAACCTAACCTTGTTCACTGACCCATGACATGAGGTGGAGGTTAAGTGAAAACTGTCTGACGGGCATGCGGACATTACAAGGTACGTACATACTAAATATAGTTATCATATAACTAATAATAAGAGAGAAATAAACATTACAAAAAATATTAACTTTTTTATCCTGTAGTCACTGAACCATGAAAATGAGGATATGTGACACAGAAAGTTCGTCACATAAGGCATCTATATACAAAGTATGAAACATCCATGCCTTCCACCTTCTAAAATATAAAGATTTTTAGAAGTTAGTTAACGCAGCTGCCGCCGAATCACTAAACCTATGTCGAGCTTTCTGCAGGCTCGACAAAAACGCAAAAGTGGGTAAAAAAATCTTTCATGGGCAATTGTTTCTTTATGGTCCAATTGACAATTTCAAACATGCTAACTTATTACTAAACCTTGTTAGCTGAACCATATAGTGTTAATATCTATCTTTTATATGTTATACCAAAATAAATGTGGAATGTGTCCATGGGACAGATTATGACCCCGCTTGCATACAACTTTATAAAAGGAATGTATAACTCAAGAACGATAAAATTGATGCTACCCAAATTGGAACTTGATCTGAGTTTTGTGGTTAGAAGTATTGTGTATATATAAGTTTGATAACATTTGGTTGAACGGAAACGAAAAAATAAACTTTTTTAGGTTTGTAAAGGGGCATTACTCTAAAACATTGTTATTCACGCCACCAAAATTCAAACTTGAACTGTGTTTTGTGGTTTAAGCATTGTGTACAAGTTTCATGACATTTGGTTCAGGCAAACTTAAAAAAGACGGGAACAATTTCAGGACTTACGAACGGACGTACAGGGGTTAAACTTAATTAATCTGGAATCCTGACACAATTATATTCTCAATACCATAATATCGAAACGGAAGTACAATAATTGATACTTTCAAAAAATTATTAAAATTGTGAAAATACATAAAAATGTGCTTAAAAAAAAAAAGATCTATGAAAAAGTGATTCGTGTCAAGTAGGTAATAAAGGTTTGTGATTGGTTGGCATATTCCTCCAGACCATGTGCGTTCTAAGTTACACTGTGCAGCTAGGTAACTTGCAGGCGCGTAGCTCCCTATACGCTAACACGCAGTTGCGTGCACATCGATTCGGCAAGCAAAAAAAAAATGCCAAAATAAAAATTTATAAATTAATTATGGTTAAAGGAAACACATATGTTGTCACTTTTTAATTGATGAACTGTCATTAAATAACGGCATTTCAAAATAAACGTTTTATTGGAGATCATGTAAAAATCGGACAGTAACTTGTATCTTTTACCAGATTTGAATTTATTATACTCAGTCTAAGACGTGTAGTTTCGGAGCACATTTTACAGAGTACGGCTTATCTGTTTGCGATGCGATGTACCAATCGACCATTAGATTTATCGAAACCCTTTGATATTATTGAAAATATGGCGAGGCGATGTATTCGACAGACTATCAGAGCCAATCACCCGGAAAACACGCCAAAACAGCATTGGAAAGTCTCATTATATTTTGCGTTCATACACGTAGACCATATGATAATGGAATTGGAGAGTAGAGGGTGTCTGGTATTATCAGAAAATAGCTTCTTTGTGTCGTATCTGTTTCCTCGTGTTGTAGGAAATATAACCAACGAATAATTCTCAACATTGTCTGAGACATACAAAATGACCTGGTATGTATTTGGCGGACAATTTCAATCGGGAGGTCGCTCGATGGAGAACACGTACGCTGGTTTATAACATCTCGCGAGTGCTACCATGCAGATCTATCAGTGTATTAAGTCTGTTGAAAACAAATGTACGATCAACAATGAACAACGACAGGTTATCATCGCTAGCATTACTGCATATTAATCGGGATTTCAGTGTGAATGTTGACAAAGTAATAGAGAAGTTCGTTTCTGCTTAGACCCGAAGAGCAGATTTTGGTCAATGTAGAGTAAATTCTGTAATTCAAAAATGTGTTGTTTATGTATTAACCATGATTTACTCTATTCAGAAGATTCAAGTATTAATAGTTTTACGTTCATAAATTTTTTATAAGTCCTATCTACATGTAGCTCTTCTTTAAACCGTCCTATGACCGAAAACCGAAAAAAAACATTTTTCTGCATTAAAGGGTCCCAAAAATTTTGGAAATGAGGTCAAGGTCAGATAAACCAAACGTGAAATACATGTATACTTACAATACACCAAACATAGTTGACCTAATGCTTATAGTTTCCTAAAATCTAGAAAGCTAATCATTGATCAATGAACCATGCCTGACAGACATGTACACCTTACAATCAATCTATGCGATACATAATATAGTTGACCTATTGCTCACAGTATCCAAAAAAAACCAACTTAACCATGAAAACATTCAGCGTCTTTTCCATTCGTAAGTGGTCATAACTCTGGAATTTCAAAAGTGACGCTACCAAATTCAAACTTAATTTAATCTGTGACAGTGTTGTGTTTTGTGGTAATTAGGATTGTGTATAATGTTCATAATAATTGGTTGAGGCAAAGTTAAGTAAGAGAACTGAAACCAATTTTTCGGACTACGGACGGACAGACGTACAGACGAACAAGGGTTAAACTTAATGTCACCTCCGCTACGGCGTGTGAATACAAACTTAACACTGAGCAATGAAACATTAAAATGAGGTGACAATTAAAATAAAACCTGCGAGAATAGTTGACTAATTGCATATATAGTAGAAATTAGACCAAAACACAATGTTTGATACGACCGCAGAGGTCGAACTCTGAACAATTGGGGCCAGTGTGGACACAAAATTCAAGCTTGATACATATCTTAATTTGGATTGTGATTAAATATTTGACACACCTTGGTTTCTGACACAAAATGAATGTGGTCTAATGAACTTAAAAAATTTAAATGTACCTATTATGGTCCAATATCCAAAATCTAAATACATAGATTGATTCAGCATATCAAAGAATCCCAAGAATTTAATCTTTGATGAATTCATTCAAAGTTTAATTTGGAACCCTTTTGACCTCAATGGGGACCAATTTGATAACAGGGCCCAAATATCTAAAATCTAAATACTTATCAAAGAACCCCATATATTCAATTTTTGTTGAAATCGAACAAAATTTAAATTTGGACCCTAATTTGGAACAACTTGAAAACTGGACACTTAATCAAAAATCAAATAACATGTTTAGAATCAGCACATCAATGAACCCAAAGAATTCATTTTGTTTATTAAAATCAAACTTTTTTAGTTTTATTTTGGACTTTATTTTGGACCCTTTGGACCTTAATGTAGACCAATTTGAAAACGGGACCCACAATTAAAAATCTAAATACACGGTTAGATTCGGCATATCAAATAACCTCAATAATTCATTTTTTTATGAAATCAACCAAAGTTCAATTTTGGAACCTTTTCGCCTCATGTGGACCAATATAAAAACAAGGACCAAATTCCAAAAACTTAATACATGGTTAGATTCAGAATTCAAGAATAAACCCCATTAAAATTGGTCAAGAAATAAGAAATTTTCATCAAAGTATTAGAAAAGTGTTGTTTTTGGTCCCTAATTCCTAAACAGTTTTTTGCCATAACCTCCAAAACCAATCCAAACCTTCCTTTTTGGTATGAAACCTTGTGGTGTAAGTTCAGATCCATACACTGACACACAGGTTAATGTCTGGAAACAAGAATCATAATTAATTTGACCCCTTTTTGGTACCTCGTTCCTAAACTGTTGGGACCATAACCCCAATAATCAATCCTAACCTTCCTTTTGTGGTTTCAAACCTTGTGTTTAAATTTCATAGAGATCCATTCACTCAAACTTCAGTAATTGTCCGGCAGCTAAGTGTCTTCGGACGACGCTGACGACGACGACGACGTGATACCAATATACGAACACAATTTTTTTGCGGTCGTATAAAAACTTCAGCTTTTACCATTGAAACATGAAAAAAATGTCAATTATTCAATACGCCAAATATAGAAGACCCTATTGCTTATAGTATCTGCTATATGCCACGAAAATTTAAACTTGTTCACTGATCCATGAAATAAGGTCCAGGTCATATGAAAACTGTCTGACAGACATTGGACGGAGAGTTGTCTCATTTGCACTCACACCACATCTTCCTTTATCTATGAAAACATTGCAAGGTACGCACAGACTTAATATAGTTATCCTATTACTCATCTTAAGACAGTATTCAACATTACAAAAAATTTAAATAAAAAAGTTCTTCCATATATAGTTTAAATTAAAGTGAGTAATAATAATAAAAAAATCATTCAAATATCAACAACTTGTTTTGACCAAGAGCCACGGAGGTTCGAGTACATATAGTGATCTATAGTACTCCACCTTTTTTGCATCTGAAAACTAAACCCGAACTTGGCAAACACTTAATTTGAATCATCGGAACGCGAAATAAAGATGGAGTTTATTTTAAGACGTTTTTTTGTGTGGGTGGTGCTGTACCCACCCATTGATTGATCATACAAGTTGGCTGATTGTAGGTAACTTATTAACCGTGTTATGTATACGAACGTCAAATTAAATAAAGTTCGTTAAGTATAGTGCAAGAAAGAGCCGCCTCATTTAGTAGTGAGAATCTGAAAGAGCGCAAGACACATTCTTACATGCACGATTTAAGCCATGTCTGCGGATTCAAGATTTTGCATTCGAGGGGTAGGTTAGCGTGAAAATGTGCTGAGTGGTCAATGGATCGATGGACCACCTAGGACCAATGTGGGTCCTGATATGACAGTCTCCGCCATCGGACATTTCCGCATTTTCATGTTTTGCTTTCCCAATTTTTGTCGATTTCATACCTGAACAACATGCATTGATAGTTTTAAAGTCGCCTGCCTGTCGTGTCCCACCTAAATTCGCCCTCTGATATCAATAATAACAGAAGTACTGATGACGATTGGAAAACATTGCCAATGAAGCTATACAAAAATTATAAAATTCAACTGTAAAATGTTATATATGGGAAACAAGTGACACGTCGTCTTGTGGTATATGTGTGCATCAGCACAGTTAACAATATAACTGCATGTGTTACTTTCTGAAACTGTTTGTAAACGCGACCAAGGCATGGCCGCAAACAATCATTGTACGGTTCACAGGCGAATTTTTCTTTTGTTCAGCGATGGTGTTTTTTTTGTTTTTTTTACAATATATTCTTTCATATTTCACTTTTCAGAAATGTTTTTGTTCTTACCAATATGATATTAAAACAGAAGTTGATGTATATGCTTACCCTATAATCTTATCTCCCACGACGATCTTAATATGTTATACTATTCCCTAAATCTTGATAAAAATACTTGATGGATTTGATGTACTAAGATTTTCGGTATTTTGCTTTTTCTTCAATAGGGTCATGATCAACTCCCTAATTTTTCAAAAACATCCTACAAAGTTTTTTACACCAATGACCATTATCTTTTAAAGTGCATCATCGTTGTTCTACATTCTATAAATTGGTAGTATTTTCCCGTGAGTGTTTACAATGGTTTACACCAAATCTAACTTAACACGACTTTTATGGTCTATTAACTCGTGACGAAGATTTTTAAAGGTTAGATGATAGTAGAGGGTGCTCTCTCCGTTTTTGTTCAGTATTGACGGTTACTCTCTAGTAGCTTTAATCTTTAAATATTGATTAACGACCCACTTATGGTATATATAATATATATTCGATCTCAAAACAATAGATTTTAAGATTTCCTCTTTATATGCTTCAAAATTTCATAACTTTTTTAAAAGGGGGTCCTAGTGCAGCTGTCCTAGTGTAATGTGAAAATAAAAAAATAACATGGAAAGAAAATTCGTTATCATCCCGACGGGCGGAACCACCAGCTGCCATTGTCGATGCTTTAAGGTCACAATGTGTTTTGATTTAAATCAGGATAAATAAGTCTTAATTAAATAAACACTTATTGCATGTGTTTTAGCCGTGTAAATTGCTGTGACGCAAATGCTTGTAAAATATGTATCACATTTTTTATGCTTCTAAATGGTCATGACTTCTTAATATCCCTCTCCCCTCGGTCGAAAGCTCGAAATCACAAGCTTATACCAATACTACCAGTATTTCAGTATTATGATAATTCTCTTTATTTGCAAAACGCGAAATTAAAAATGCCGAATTATATTGAAAATCTGTTCCTTCCCAATAATTTATAGTTGTTCCAAATTCTTTAAAGGACTTGTTCTTCTAAATTTCTGAAAAAAGGTAAAAATAATCGTTTTAAACATAATTTGACAGCAACATGTCAAAAGGCTGATGAGTATAATTTACATCATTTATTGGTTAATCCAACATGCATCACTTAAAAAGCTCAAGGTCAATGTAATACTTTAATTGTTTACATATTGTTATCGTTGCAGGTAATTGCTGTGCATAAATTAATGAACTTCGTCGTACATTTGGGACAAAATTCACGGCGAATGGTTACCGTCACTGTTATGACAACAACACTGTATCGTATATTTGTAAACATCAAGTGACTGTGTTATGCAAGACCACACCTTTATCGTTTCCTTCGTATAATGATTCAAATAAGGAAACCCACTCTAACAAACAATCAATTAAAATCAATAGTAATCAATAGTGTTACTACGATCATTTGATTGATTTGTAAATGTTATATATATCAAATCTCTGAAGTCAAAATGTTTGTTTACAGTAATATAATTAGGTCAAATTACATTTTTATCTTGCATTAAAAATATGGAACAATTTACGATGATTTAGACACCTTCCACAATGTTATACTTGAATGAAATCGAAAGAAATGTTGTAATCATATAAATATACTTGAACTTACCAACTTTCGAAATATGATAGAGAATGGTCAGGAACGTAGAAATCGATCATAAAAAGCTAACAGCTAAGGTCATGTGATAATCCACTGAACACGTGGCTGTTTGTCGCGCGGATATTTCCCATGTTGCATCGCGTCCTCATGCATTTCTACCCATAATGGCGGAAAAATGTAAGTTAGGATGAAAATAAATTCCTCCTTATTTTAGTTAATCGAAGACTGGAGTTAAGTCCCACTATCGTTAGTATTATCGTTTGAATGTATATTAAGTATCTGAAATTAAGTCAAGTGTGAAAATCTATCTTTAAAACCCGTGTTACGGCGGAATAAATGCAAAACTTATTTTTCTGTAGCAACGCTATTAATACATAACGTTTTGTGGTAAAGCTGAAGAATCGCTAAAAAGTACTATATTTCTAAATGTAATTAAGAGCGTGTGTTTATTTGATATCAAATTATCATATAGAATAACAATTTAACTTTGTTATTGATCACGGAAACAATATATTTTAACGGAATATGTGCTTAAGTACCTATGACCTTGACGGTGACAAGCGAGACAGTTAAGCTACATTAAGCAAAACGAGTAAGCATATGTATACACAAGTAAGATTTGTAATTAAATGGAGTTTAATATACATAAAGGCTTACAGTGTTTATATAAATAAACGTACGTTATTACTTCCGGTCAGTTTAATGTATGAACGGAAAGTTTAATAAACAGAACACTATTCAGGTTTGTTGATAATGACCTTTAGAGGACAAACGAAATTTTCATGTTATCCATCAATTCGATTTTGCTAACATTGTATAAAATATTATACATAAGCAAAAATACAATCCAAACTCCCTAAGGTTACCTGGCAGACAATTCATTGTATTGAAAATACTTCATTATTAACTACAAGAGACATTCATTGTAGTCTAATTAACAGACTGTCTATCCTTTGTCCAAAATTATAATGTGAAATAAAAAAAATATTGTAAATACTGACCCCCCTTTTCCTACATGTATTGGTTGTTACTGGCTAACCTACAAGTATGCACTATACATGCTATAGTTCTGTTGTGTATGTGTGTATTTATCTCATGTACATTTAGATGTTTTTGAACAAATTTTAAACAACATATTTATGGCATATATAATTAGTTTGTTAAACATTGCATACTATACAATGTACATCCTACATGTCCTATAACCATGATAACAAATCAATGTATGAGCTGTTTCTATAGATTTGGAATAAAGTGTTAGTATTATTATTATTTACATTTTCTAGTACGTATATATTATTATAAATACAAATAGAAATTTCTCAGGTTCTTTAATTTTCTCTGAAATAGAATATTACACACTGTATGACACAGGATCAAAATTCGTAATATGAATAACTGTGTACACCTGGTCTATACATTACAATTACAAAGATTCACAATGGCATATAATATTATAAATGATTATTAAATATATATTATGATAATTGGTGTTTCTTTATACCTCAGATTCATCTTTTAATTTACATGCTTTTTTGTATTTTGAAATAAGGAGATGTGATATGACTGCCAATCTGTTACATAAGAGACCAAACAATACACATTAACAACAAAAGGTTGCTTTACAGCTTACATCCTTCCAAAATTGAGCAAAACTCATGCTGCATAGGAAATTAAATGTAGCAGACATAACAAAATGCTAAACAATTTAAATAAGAAAACCAACTGCCAGATGTACTACAAGTCAATAATGTAAAACAAGCCTGATATATGGCAACTAACAATAATCTTATGCAGCTGATTGGGGACAAGAAAACACGGAATGTGCAGGGACAAGCATATTGGAAGAGCTCTGAACTTTCATCTATCCTGTGATTGTAGTGAAACAGCACAATATAACAAATTAAAAACATCGGTTGAAAAGGATATTACTTATCAAATATTCTGAATACAAGGTAAAACAAACAAAACGAAAACACTAAAAACAAAAATTACTGATCTGAGAGTACTTGAGTTACATGTACTTAGCTAGTTTCATGCAAAAAACAACTTATACCAAAATCTCATATATATCAATGATAGAATATCAATCGGTATACATTCAATGGATTATTAAGTGCATTTTTTGAAAAGATTGTACATACTGAAAGACTTTTTAAGTGATACTGGGTTAATAACTCAAATTGTTTGTATTGGCTAGTTTTCTGATGAATGACTTTGATTGAGAAATGAAAAGGGCTAACTAAAACATATAGATTAGCTTACATTAAACAGTGGAACCTTGGATTACCATTGCAGTGGTAAATCCTGGCTCATTAAAATATTGTACAAATAAAATATAAGAAAAAAAATGAGATTATAGCCGTATCTTAAGGGAAAGATTTTTTTTGGGGGGGGGGGGGGGGGGGGGGGGGGGGCATATTTTTTTCTCGTTTAAAATTTCATAAATAAAAAAAAAATTCTTCAGATATTTTTTTTTTGGGGGGAGGGGATCAATATGCAACAGAAATTAAATAGTGTGTTGCACTACAGCAAAAAACAAAAGGGTGTAAATTTTTTTTTTGGGGGTGGGGGTACAATTCGCAACAGCATAGTGTATTAGTCAAAAGCCAAAACTTGAATATAAATTTAACTCATATAACCAATTCTAAGTTATTTGACTACAGTTATTCTGTGTCAGAAACCTATTATGTGTCAAATATTTTAAAATTACAATCCAAATTCAGAGCTGTATCAAGCGCGATTATTGTGTCCGTTTTTTCAATTCTGACAGTTCAGGGTTGGACCTCTGCGGTCATATTCAGCTGGGCTCGGCGAAGCAGTGTTCATTTTTGCCTCAACTGTTCAGGTTTGGACATCTGTGGTTGTATGCAGCTGTGCTCAGCGAAGCAGTTTGTTGGCTTATAGTGATCAGTCTGTCTGTCCATAACAAACTGTCCGCTCAATATCTAGAGAACAGTTCTAATAATAATTTCATACTTAATACTTTACATGTATATTAACTAAGACCAGAGGGGGTGTCATAATGTTTGTACAACTTCCGAGTTTACAGTAAAAAAACTTTGGTTTCAGTTGACAACCCCATGTCTTATTGTAAAGACTGTGACCGCTCTATATCTGGAGAACCGTTATGATTTCAAAGTTTATACTTAATATGTATATTAACCAAAACCAGGGTGTGTTTCATAATTTATATGCAACTTCCTAGGTCAAAGATCAAGGTCAAAAATTTTGTTTCAGTTGTCAACCCCATGTCTTATGGTAAAGATCGTGTCCGCTCTATATCTTGAGAACCGTTATGATTTCAAAGCAATCTGACTCAGGGGGAACAACTATTTGATGGAAAATCAAAGATAATTTCCTGTGCCCTTGTATTAACTTGGCTCCTTTCATCATTCTCTAAGGCAGCAACCATTTGATTTTTGGGGGGGGTGTATAGATTTTTTCCCCTGACAAACCTTTTTTTTGCCTTTGGCGAAAAACAATCTATTTTTTCGTCATCAAGTTGAAACAATTTTTTCTTTCAATTTTAGCATTATATTGGGTGAAACAAACTTTGTTTTTCTAAGGGTTAAAAACAAATTATTTTTTTCTCCAAAAACTGGAAACAAACTTTTTTTCCAAAAAAAAATCCACATATATATGTAGGACTTAAATCTATGGTGGTTATAAATCTATGGCAGATTCCTAATCTAAGGCAAATGTGACGCTTCAAACGCTAAACAACTCAAATCTATGGCAGATTTTTGTTTTCTCCAAATCTATGGTAGATGTTTAAATTGCGTCACAATGGAATAACACAATATTACATGGTTGCTGCCATAAACGAAGGCTCATAGATTCGAACACGATTCCAGATAAAGGTATTATCATGAACAACAATTTGCGGATGGTTTAAAGGAAGATGTGACCTATTATTTGGAAGAGAGGCAAAATGTGCTGTACTGGCCGAACCCGCGACGAATAAGCTAGTCCACCACTTGTTTCAGTACTGGATTATTAAAAAAGGAGTAAATATTTTACTATTTACAGCTGGCAAAGTTTATTAAGTTAAAGGTAAAATTAACGGATATCTGTTTGATTTAAATTGTCAACAAATAAAAAAGATGTATTAACAATGAAATAAATATTATTTGAAAATTCAAACTGTTTATTTTTTTATTTTTTTTTTAACTTTTTTTTTGTTAAGGGACTTACTTGTTGGTCTTAGGAATGGTTTAAATATAGGTACCATGATTATATATATTTTTAAAATTTTCATGGGCACAACATTTCAAGGCTGAAGTCATTATTGAGGAATTCATCATTTACAAAAAAAAACTTGGTTAATCATCAAGATTTGGTTGACCATTATTTCACAAATGTTTATAGACATGTCATAGATTTCGTCTGGTTTCAGACAAGTCATTGATCATATATGTACTGCATTGTTTTCCATTAACTCAAAATTTGCCATAGATTTGGAAACATAAAAAATCTGCCATAGATTAGGAAATTACAAAACTTGCCATAGATTTGGGATGGCATGACATCACATTTGCCATAGATTAGGAATATGCCATAGATTTGGAGCCCACCATAGATTTGAGTCCTACATATATATATCAATTTTAAATTCAGCAATAGTGTCATTTAAAAATTTTATCATTACGTTGCCTTCAACTAGTAACTAGGAGAAAAAAGTAACATAGGGGTTTCTCCATGTGTTTTATTTGAATAGGATGAGATCCAAATATAAAGTATATGAAAGCCTCAAATCTATGTCTGTTCTTTTCTCTGCACAGTTCTATATGTGTTGACTGCAAAATGTACAAAACATCTTTGAGGAAATAATTGTGTTGTCAAAAACATTTTGAAGACCAAACAGTGAAATTTATATTTCTACTTTTTGTTACAAAAAAATAATAATTGTTTCTTATTTGTCATTCTGATGGGTCAGGCCCTGCCAAACTAATTTGCTGTATGAAAGTATAAATGGAAAGGGATTTGAAAATACAACAGGCTACAGATTTGAGTGCCTAACATAGATTTTACTCTTACATATATCTATGTACGTACTAGGTCATTTGGTATCAGATGATGTGGTATGAGTGCCAATGAGCATGATGAGATAACTCTCCTCCCAAGTCTCAATTTGTAAAAGTAAACCATTATAGGTCAGAGTATGGCTTTCAACACAGAGCCTTGACTCATACAGAACTGCAAGCTATAAAGAGCCCCAAAATAACTAGTTTAAAACCATTCAAATGAGAATTACCATTATCAAGATCATAACACTTCTATCATATTACATGTATGATAATGTGTTTTTTGTTTGTTTTAGGTCTGTAGCAGTTTAAGAAGAACAGATGTAAATATATATGTATATAGTTGACCATGTTTAATTCCAGAACTATTGTTACAGGTATATATATGGTATTCATGTTTGTTAATTTTGATACATGTAGTTGAACATTTTATATAAAATTGGGAATAGAAATGGGGAATATGTCAAAGAGACAACAACCCGACCAAACATTTGATATAAAATTGGAAATTTGGAGAATATGTCAAAGAGACAACAACCCGTCCAAACATTTGATATAAAATTGGAAATTTGGAGAATATGTCAAAGAGACAACAACCCGACCAAACATTTGATATAAAATTGGAAATTTGGAGAATATGTCAAAGAGACAACAACCCGACCAAACATTTGATATAAAATTGGAAATTTGGAGAATATGTCAAAGAGACAACAACCCGACCAAAGAGCAGATAACGAAAGTCACCAATGTGTCCTCAATGCAGTGAGAACATCCTGCACCTGTATGCTGGCCTCAGCTGGCCCCTCAATAAAAACGTGTACTAGTTCAGTCATACTAAACTCTAAAACCAATGATAAAAAACATACAAGACTAACAAAGGCCAATGGCTGCTGACTTGAGATATTATATAAAACATTTGGAAGATGGTAAATTTGTTGAAAATTAATGTAATATATTATGTAGAAAAGTTTCAGGTCATAAAGGGATTATAACCTGCCTTTTATTGCTGTATTATTTCAAATAAAAAAATCTTGAGTATTTAAAAGCATGTTTACTCATATCAAAAACCTATAATAAATAGAGTAGCCCCCTTTATTTATTTTTGTCAGGACATGTTTCAAATTTGAAATCTGGTTAACCTTGAATTATTTGATTATGAGAAAAATTAGAATCTTGAAACCATTTTTGTTGAGCCTGCAACATTTTGTTGTGGAAGCGAAACAGGGATTGCACATTCTCTTGTTGCCATCTACATATGGTTTCAGTACTAGTCTGTGGTTAAGAGTCTTTTTTATTAGGAATCAATAAATTTGTCAAATTTTCATGAAATTTATTTGACTTGGAGGAAAGATTTTTTATGATCATATAAGACAGTATAGTATGCAGAGTTGAATTTAACTTTTCTTCATTTGTCTGTCTGACTATAAATGGACATTTATTTTGCAGTAAACAATGTAATCATAAAGATATAATCCAGGGATCAAGTTTTTCAAACAATAAATAACTTTTTCATACCTTCATGGAGTTTTATTATCTTTGACAGAAGCTTTATAATAATCAAAATACAGTCTTCACAGCACAAGTTTGATTACATTTTTTTTAAATATGCCCCCGCCTTATGCCCCTGCCAAAGCAGAGGGGCCATTCAGTTTTACGTACATCCCAAAATCGGTTTCCGTTCTCTAACTTGAGTTTGCCTGAACCAAATGTTATCAAACTTATACACAATGCTCATTACCACAAAACACAGATCGAGTTTGAATTTTGGTGAATTTATTTTTGGTGGCGTCACTAACCGTTCTTGAGTTATGCCCCTTTATAAATGGAAAATTGCCAAATGTTTAGTTTTCGTACTCCTAACTTAAGTTTTCCTGAACAAAATGTTATCAAACTTCTTAGCTGATCAGGTTTCAAATTTTGGTGGGGAACCTTTAACCATATTTGAATAATTATGCCCCTTTATAAATTATAAAAAATGCAAAATTTTTAGTTTCTGTTTTCTAACTTATGTTGTCTCAACCAAATGTTATGAAACTTAAACACAATGCTTATTACCACAAAAAAAAAGATGAAGAAGAATTTTGGGAAGTGTCATTTTAACCATTATCAAATTATGCCCCTTTATAAATTGAAAAATTGTTAATTTTTTTTATTCTGTTCTGTAATCAAGTTTGCCCCAACCAAACATTATGAAACCAACACACAATATTTATTACCACAAAACTCAGATCAAGTACAGACTCGGGTAGCATCATTTTTATTGTTCTTGAGTTATGTCCATTTATAATGTTGTATGCAAGCAGGGGCATCATAAACAGCAATAATGTTCAGCAAAGTTAGATCTACAAATACATCAACGTGACCAAAATTGTCAGTTGACCCATTAAGGAGTTATTGCCCTTTATAGTCATTTTTTAGCTCACCTGGCCTAAAAGGCCAAGTGAGCTTTTCTCATCACTTGGCGTCCGTTGTCCGTTGTCGTCCGTCGTCGTTAACTTTTACAAAAAAGTTTTTACTGAAATTACTGGGCCAAATTTATCCAAACTTGGCCACAAACATCAATGGGGTATCTAGTTTTAAAAAAATGGCTAAAAATAGAACATATGGGGTAAAATGTAGATTTTGGATTATAACTCTGAAACAGAAGCATTTAGAGCAAATCTGACATGAGTTAAATTGTTGATCAAGTCAAGATCTATCTGCCCGAAATTTTCATACGAATCAGACAACCCGTTGTTGGGTTGCTGCCCTGGAATTGGCAATTTTAAGGAAATTATACCGTTTTTGTCGAGCCTTCGACTTTAGTCGAAAAAGCGAGACTAAGCGATCCTACATTCCGTCGTCGTCGGCGTCGTCGTCGTCGGCGGCGTCCACAAATATTCACTCTGTGGTTAAAGTTTTTGAAATTTTAATAACTTTCTTAAACTATACTGAATTTCTACCAAACTTGGACAGAAGCTTATTTATGATCATAAGAAAGTATCCAGAAGTAAATTTTGTAAAAATAAAATTCCATTTTTTCCGTATTTTACTTATAAATGGACTTAGTTTTTCTGCGAGGAAACATTACATTCACTCTGTGGTTAAAGTTTTTAAAATTTTAATAACTTTCATAAACTATCCTTGATTTGTACCAAACTTGGACAGAAGCTTGTTTATGATCATAAGATAGTATCAAGAAGAAAATTTTGTAAAAATAAATTTCCACTTTTCCGTATTTTACTTATAAATGGACTTAGTTTTTCTGCGAGGAAACATTACATTCACTCTGTGGTCAAAGTTTTTTAAAATTTTAATAACTTTCATAAACTATCCTGGATTTCTACCAAACTTAGACAAAAGCTTGTTTCTCATCATAAGATATTATTCAGAAGTAAATTTTGTAAAAAAAAAATTCACTTTTTCCGTATTTTACTTATAAATGGACTTAGTTTTTCTTCCAGTTAACATTACATACAGTCTGCAGTTAAAGTTTATAAAACATTTATTAGATTCATAAACTATCCTGGATTTTTTACCAAACTTGGAAGCTTCTTTCAATCAAAAGACAGTATCGAGAGGGAAATTTTTATTGATGTTTTTCCTCATTTTTGTTGAGTCTGCGATTAACAGCAAAAGTAGGCGAGACACTGGGTTCCGTGGAACCCTTACGAATTTTTGGGCTATTATCTTGAATATTATTATAGATAGAGATTAACTGTAAACAGCAATAATGTTCAGCAAAGTTAGATTTACAAATAAGTCAACATGACCGAAATGGTCAGTTGACCCCTTTTGGAGTTATTGCCCTTTATAGTCAATTTTTAACCATTTTTCTCATAAATCTTAGTAATCTATTACAAAAATCTTCTCCTCTGAAACTACTAAGCCAAATTAATCCAAACTTGGCCACAATCATCTTTGGTGTATCTTGTTTAAAAAATGTGTGGCGTGACCCGGCCAACCGACCAAGATGGCCACCATGGCTAAAAATAGAACATAGGGGTGAAAGGTAGATTTTGGCTTATATCTGAAACCAAAGCATTTAGAGCAAATCTGACATGGGGTTGAATTGGTTATCAGGTCAAGATCTATCTGCCCTGAAATTTTCAGACAAATCGAATAACCTGTTGTTGGGTTGCTGCCCCTGAATTAGTAATTTTTAGGAAAATTGGCAGATTTTGGTTTTTATCTTTAATATTATTATAGATAGAGATAAACTTTAAACAGCAATAATGTTCAGCAAAATAAGATCTACAAATAAGTCAACATGACCAAAATTGTCAATTGACTCCTTAAGGAGTTATTGCCCTTTATAGTCAATTGTTATCAATTTTCATAAATTTTTGTTAATTTTTGTAAATTTTTAGGAAATATTTTCCACTGTTACTACTGGGCCAAGTTCATAATAGATAGAGATAATTGTAGCAACAAGAATGTTCAGTAAAAAAAGATCTACAAACACATTACCATCACCAAAACACCATTTTGTCATGAATTTATCTGTGTTCATTGTTAATAATAATATGCACATAGGCCAAGGTGAGCAACACAGGCTCTTGAGAGCCTCAAGTTTAACAATTTTCATAAAATTTTGTAAATTTTTGTAAATTTTTAGAATATATTTTCCACTTTACTGGACCAAGTTCTTTATAGATAGAGATAATTGTAGCAAGAAGAATGTCCAGTAAAGTAAGATCTACAAACACTTCATGATCACCAAAACACAATTTTGTCATAAATTTATCTGTGTCCATTGTTTAATATGCACATAGACCAAGGTGAGCGACACAGGCTCTTGAGAGCCTCTAGTTTATTTTTTCACTGACTGATACATGTGATAAATGGACTTTTTTGCAGTTAATCCGCATTATGGTACATTTTTTGTTGAGTGTGGGGCTTTTGTTGCAGAAAGATTAATATAGGGATAGTAATATATATGGCAGCGGTGACTTTAGCTAACTTCTCAAAGCTTAATATTTTAGAACGTGGAGGACCTGAATGCTTCATACTTTGTATATAGATGCCTCATGTTATGAAGTTTCCGTATGTCCATTGTCCTTGACCTCATTTTCATGGTTCAGTGACTTCTTGAAAAAAAGTTAAAATATTTTGTAATGTTAATTTCTCTCTTATTATTAGTAACAGGATAACTATATTTGGTATGTGCGTACCTTGTAAGGTCCTCATTTCATGAATCAGTGAACAAGGTTAAGTTTTGGTGGTCAAGTCCATTATCTCTATACTATATTTATATACTATAACCAATACATCTTCTCTTTTTTGTGTATGGAAGGATTGTTATGTCCAACTGGCAGACCTGTCATCTGACATTGACCTCATTTTCATGGTTCAGTGGTTATAGTTAAGTTTTTGTATTTTGGTCTGTTTTTCTTATACTGTATGCAATTTGGTGTATGGAATGATTGTAAGGTGTACATGTTTAGCTGGTAGGTGTCATCTGACCTCATTTTCATGGTTCAGTAGTCAAAGTTAAGTCTTTTTTAGTTTTGGTCTTTTATTCCAATACTATATGCAATAGGTCAACTATATTTGGTGTATGGAAATATTTTATGATCTATAGGTCAGTCATGCAGGTTTTATTTAACCTTGACCTCATTTTCACGGTTCACTGCTCACTGTTAAGTTATTGTGTTTTGGTCTGTTTTTCTTAAACTATAAGCAATAGGTCAACTATATTTGTTGTATGGAAGAATTGTTAGCTGTACATGCCTGCCACGCATGGTTCATCTGACCTTGACCTCATTTTCATAGTTCATTGGTCAATGTTTAGTTTTCTTGGTTAATGTTAAGTTTATGTAACAGTAGTAATAAAGCTTCACATTTAGAACTATGAACATAATATCAATGACTAGTAAAGAAGGCGAGACATTCTAGTGTATACACTCTTGTTGGTCAATGTTTAGTGCTTTTGGTTTTCTAGAAACTATGAGCAAAGGGTATCTATATTTGGTGTATGGAATGATTGTAAGGTGTACATGTAGTTCTCATTTAGTTTTTCAGACCTTGATATAATTTTCTTGGATTATGTTAAGTTTATGTGATACTTGGAGTAAAACTTTATATTTAGGACTTTCAACATAAAATCAGTGATAAGTAAAGAAAGTGAGACATTTCAGCGTGTGCACCCTTGTTTTAAGTTATTTAAGCATCAATAACTTTGTGAAATCTTCGTAGAAATTTATGAAACTTTGATAAAAGAGTTTTTATGATCAAAATAAATTGTCTAAATCCAAAAATTTATTTTTCCAATTTTATCTCACCTGGTCCAAAAGGCCAACTTGAGCTTTTCTCATCACATGTTGTCCGTCATCAGTCAGGGGACTTACTTAAATAAGTGATTTTCTAAATCACTGATTCAAGTAACATTATTTCCATAAAGGTTGGAAGTTAGAGTTGTCTTTCTTTAATAATCACCTATTTAAGTAGTACAAATTAATCACTAGAAGAAGTGATTTAATTTTATTGTAGCTTTAAATATAGAATACTAATGATCCAGGGACTAATTATGTTTCTAAACTTATCAGAACCAACATCTGTGTTGTCTAGATGACCAGGTCATTTCAGGTGATGACCTTGTACTGAATCTAGGATAATGACATAAAAATCACTTGTTTAAGTATCAGACCTCAATTTCCTTCCCAAAAATCACTTCTTTAAGTATAATTCTTTTAATAACCCCCAATAATTTCAACACCCCCGAACAGTGAAATTTTTATCCTGAACAGTAGAATTTTATTACATAATCTGAAAGATGAAACCTTGAACTTCACAGGAAAAATACTCCCACTGCTGGGAAAAATCTTTGAAGAAAGTATCAGTTCATTATGTAAAGCCATTATTATAGCATTTTTTTCAACTAAAATAGAATTTTCAGCTAAATGATAGCATCAAAGGCATAAACCTTGCTACTTAAAAGAAGCAAAAAGTTCTTTTTTTTTTAATTTTACTAATTAAAAGATATTATTTAAACCTATGTGTTTAAAATTTTGAAAAAACTACAAAATCCCAATTTGTGACAAAACCTCGAATTTGCTACTCAAATAAGTGATTTAAAAATCACTTATTTCAGTAAGTCCCCTGACTAGTCATTGTGGTCTGTTCACTTTTACTAAAATCTTCTCTGAAACCATTGGGCCAAGTTAAATATTTTACTTTGGCACAAATCATTGGGGTATCTACATGTAGTATCAAAATATGTCTGATGACCCCACTTGTCAACCAACATGGCTGACATGGCTGGAAAATTGAACAAAGGGGTAAACATTTTGTCTTTTATATCTTGAAAACTGCTATGAATAGATCTTTTCATTGATGTGGAGTATTTAGGTTTGATAATTTGTTTCTGTTTTTTATACAACCGCAAAATTTGAAAAAATTTTCGTCGTATATTGCTATCACGTTGGCGTCGTCGTCGTCGTCCGAATACTTTTAGTTTTCGCACTCTAACTTTAGTAAAAGTGAATGGAAATCTATGAAATTTTAACACAAGGTTTTAGACCACAAAAGGAAGGTTGGTATTGATTTTGGGAGTTTTGGTCCAAAAATTTAAGGAATTAGGGGCCAAAAAGGGCCCAAATAAGCATTTTCTTGGTTTTCGCACTATAACTTTAGTTTAAGTTAATAGAAATCTATGAAATTTTGACACAAGGTTAATGACCACAAAAGAACGGTTGGGATTGATTTTGGGAGTTTTGGTTTCAACAGTTTAGGAATTAGGGGCCAAAAAAGGGCCCAAATAAGCATTATTCTTGGTTTTCGCACAATAACTTTAGTTTAGGTAAATAGAAATCAATGAAATTTAAACACAATGTTAATGACTACAAAAGGAAGGTTGGTATTGATTTTGGGAGTTTAGGTCCCAACAGTTTAGGAATTAGGGGCCAAAAAGGGACCCAAATAAGCATTTTTCTTGGTTTTCGCACCATAACGTTAGTATAAGTAAATAGAAATCTATGAAATTTAAACACAAGGTTTATGACCATAAAAGGAAGGTTGGTATTGATTTTGGGAGTTTTGGTCCCAACATAATAAGGGGCCCAAAGGGTCCAAAATTAAACTTTGTTTGATTTCATCAAAATTGAATAATTGGGGTTCTTTGATATGCCGAATCTAACTGTCGTGACTGTGTATGTAGATTCTTAACTTTTGGTCCCGTTTTCAAATTGGTCTACATTAAGGTCCAAAGGGTCCAAAATTAAACTTAGTTTGATTTTGACAAAAAATGAAGCAGTTAGGTTCTTTGATATGCTGAATCTAAAAATGTACTTAGATTCTTGATTATTGGCCCAGTTTTCAAGTTGGTCCAAATCGGGGTCCAAAATTAAACTTTGTTTGATTTCATCAAAAATTGAATAAATGGGGTTCTTTGATATACCAAATCTAACTGTGTATGTAGATTCTTCATTTTTGGTCCTGTTTTCAAATTGGTCTACACTAAAGTCCAAAGGGTCCAAAATTAAACTTAGTCTGATTTTAACAAAAATTAAAATCTTGGGGTTCTTTGATATGCTGAATCCAAAAATGTACTTAGATTTTTTATTATGGGCCCAGTTTTCAAGTTGGTCCAAATCAGGATCTAAAATTATTATATTAAGTATTGTGCAATAGCAAGTCTTTTCAATTGCACAGTATTGCGCAATGGCAAGAAATATCTAATTGCACAATATTGTGAAATAGCAAATTTTTTTTTAATTAGAGTTATCTTTCTTTGTCCAGAATAGTAAGCAAGAAATATCTAATTGCAAAATATTGTGCAATAGCAAGATTTTTTTTTAATTGTAGTTATCTTTCTTTGTCCAGAATCAACTTAAATCTTTGTTATATACAATATACAATGTATATTCACTTTTTACTACCAACTGATAAATTAAAATAATCTTTACCATTCAGTGATAACAAGCAGTTTTTTTACATCTTAATATTTTATGATGTATTTAAATGAGTAGTTATTGTTGCAAACTCCATTAGAAATTTTAATTGAGATTAGTTTTGGAATAAGGGAAAGGGGGATTTGATTAAAAAAATTGGGTTCAGTTTTTCTCATTTGAAATTTCATAAATAAAAAAGAAAATTTCTTCAAACATTTTTTTGAGAGGATTAATATTCAACAGCATAGTGAATTGCTCTAAGAGAAAACAAAAATTTTAAGTTCATTAGAACACATTCATTCTGTGTCAGAAACCTATGCTGTGTCAACTATTTAATCACAATCCAAATTTAGAGCTGAATCCAGCTTGAATGTTGTGTCCATACTTGCCCCAACCGTTCAGGGTTCAACCTCTGCGGTCATATAAAGCTACGCCCTGCGGAGCATCTGGTTAACATTTATTTTCTTTGTCATTTTAGGAATAGTGGTATTTGAATTGTCAGACAAAGGATCTTCTGCTGCAGTGATATAAAAATGTTGGAAAGCCGTCTTAAAATAATAGAAATGACAACGATCAAATGAAGAAATTAAAACAAAACCAAAAGTCTAATACCAGTATTGTGGAGCCAGAGGAAAATGAAGTGTTGAATACCAGAGAGAAGTATCATAAAGAAATTGCTAAGACCAAGAGAAATATATTGGAAAGAAGTGTAAAGTCTGAGGTGAAACAAGACCAGGATAAACAGGAGCAACTTGCTAAGGTTGTTGATTTACAGGATACTTCAGTCGCAAAAAGTGATGATGAGTCAAAATTTCATGAACTAAGAAAATATTTACTCTCTGACACTTCTGATAAAGAAAGTTCTCCTACAATTAAAGAAAAATCCCCATCAAAGAAAAAACAGACTAGAAACAAAGAAAAAATGCTTGAAATAAGATCGGAAGCAGAGAAATCTCCAGTGAAGAACTTTCGATCCACTAGAGGGAGTTCTGTAGAAAAGAAGGACAAAGGACCTCTTTCTCCTACAAAGAAACAAAGTCCAAATGTGAAAATAGAACTCAACAATAAAGACAGTCCTATTATTGGGAATAAAACTCTCCTTTCTGCAGGTAAAAAGGTGAAACATACACCATCTCCTGAAAAATTATCTGTAATAACACCAGAATCACCAAGAACAGGAAGCCGTCAACGCTCGCCAAATCTTAGATATGCTGATGATATGGTTATGTTTCCCTTGAAATCACCAAAAAGACAAATCTTTAAAAAAGACAGTAATACAGAAAATTGCAATAATAATGATGTGTCATTACCGAAAACTAGTCTTTCAACTGAATGTCAAACTTCACAGTTGTATTCATTACTGACAGGAACTATTTTGAATAGTGATTGTACGAAGATTAAAACAGAAACAAACAATTCTGAGCAACAAGTATCAGACTTACCATTAGTTAATCAGAAAGTTGAAACCAATAATCTCAATGGTGACATAACTGACAGGTTGTGTGAAACTGCTGATGTTGGAAATAAGAGTGAAATAGAACCAATAGACGCTAGTTCAAACACAGTTTCAATAAGTAAAGAGAAAGATATTCCAAAAACCATTCCTGATGCTGTAAGCAAAATTAAAGTAGAAAATTCTGGCAAAGAAGTAGGACAGGAGGAAGCATTACAGAATTTGTCAAATGTTATAGATCAGATCATAGTTGAATCTACCCAAGAAGACATTCCAGGCTGGGCTGTGTATGAAGATAAACCTTTAAGATTACCACGGAAACCTAGAAGGAAACGTAAATCGTTACAAGAGAAAATAATTGATGGAGAATTAGGTTATACTGTTGTAACTACTATTAAAAAAAAAGGTCCTGATGGGACTCCAACCTCAAGTGGGGATGAAGATGATTCAAAGGAAAAACGTAGAGTGACAAAACCAATATTGAAAAGGTCAATAATTAGGATGTCACCTGCTCTTGGGTTGTTAGTTGGTCATGATGAAGATGGGTTTACAATGTTTGATGAACATAAGAATTCAAAGTCTGATAATGAGGATAATGGAGAAAATGATGAAACTGAACAGAAAGATAGAAAAAAAAGAATGAAAAAGTTAAATTCAGATCTTAAACAAATGCCAACAAAATCCTCCTCGACTGGTATATCTGTGTCAAAACCAATTTCTACTCAACCTCAGATGAGACTTATCGGTAGTGCTGGAACCAAAGCAACGATTGTGTCTGGATCCCAGTCTGTGCCATGTATTATTGTGCCAAGCTCATCAACCATTGGAGGACAAACATTATTAACTCTTCAGGGTTCAAATGCCAGTAATATCAGCCTCATTCCAAGTAACAAGATAAGTTTAATTGGTACACCAACTAACAAAGTAATACCATCTTCCATTTCTCCTGTCTCTCCCGTAGGACCTCCCATGGTATCAATGATTCCGTCATCTAATGTAAGACCTGTACAACCTTTACAGGTAGTGACTTCTGTACAATCAATATTGAAGACACCAACTACTAGAACATTCTTCCGATTATCTCAGGGACAGCTTATCTCCTCGTCAGGACAACCACTTCTGTCTACAAAGGTACTACCAGGAACCAAGGGCCAACTAATATCATCACCTGGGAGTTCACTGCTGTCGACAAACGTTCTGTCAGGAAGCACAACTACAGCACATACCTTCACAACTACATCACCTGTAATCAGCCTTGCTTCACAGTCTAATCCTTTAAACATACCTCCAAATTCAAAAGTTCTTATTTTGAAAAAGTCAGATATTCCAAATACTTCTGGTACAATACTTGTTAATTCATCTTCTCCCGTCTCTGGAAGACCAGGAATGTCATTGTTGAAGAAGTCACCAGTCACTGTGAGTAAACCTGAGGTAGCATCTATAACAACTAGTTCTCAACCAGTTGTCACGGAAAAATTATCTCTACCTATCACTGTATCAGTCGCTGCACCAGTAATGTCGCCAAAAACACCTACAGATTCTGAGTCAGGTCAAAGTTCACCCGAAATTATTGTAAACGAAAAAAAATTAATACCACTGGACGATTTGATCTCAAAAGTAAAGACAAATATGGATTCCTTGGTACAGCTACCTAAAATATTTACATCTGCCATTTTAATGGATTATGAAAGTGAAAGTGATAGTGATAGTGAAATGTCAGACGAACAGGGAGATGATATGGAGGAAGGACAAAATGTTGCTGATGAAACAAAACTAAAAAAGGTTGGACATGAGGAAAAAAGTGAAATTGATGATTCTGTTGATTGTCAAACGTCAGATAAAGTTCAGATAACTGATACTGAAAATCTAGTTGAAGAAAGGAAAGCTTCAAAGGAAAAAGAGGATCTAGAAAAATCAAAATCGGACAAAAATGTGTCAGTCAATAAAAATGGTAAAAAAGACAATGACAGTAATGAAAATGATTTGCCTGGCACTGAAAAGGCCATGGAAATTGATTCTGAACAATGTAAAAAAGTGAATACTAGTATAGAAAATATAAAGGAAGATCAAAATGTGACGGAAAATTTAGGTACTGTTAGTGACTTAAGTAAAATTATTAAGCCGCCTGATACTCTAACTGTTGTTAATGTTAAAATTGAGATCGACACTAAGTATGTAGATAGCAAAAATATAGAAAAACCACAGAAAGAAATTCAACCAAAAACTAATGATGGAAAGGATAAGCTTCAGTCAACCGAAGTCAAGGCTGATTCAGCTAAAGACCAAACTAATTCATTGCAAAGTAAACTGAAGAAGGCCATGGAGTCATTATCAAATGTGAAATCAGTACTTGCTGCAAAAACTGATGCAAAATTAAACAAAGTAGATTTGAAACCTGATTCGCAGCATAATAGTGAAAAAGAGCAGTCGAATAAGTCAGAAGAAAAAAGCTCTGAATCTGACGATCAGAATAAACATAAAGATTCAGAGACAGTGTGTGGTAATTTGTCTGATTTAGAAGATCATGGAGGAGAGTCTAAAAGGAAAAATATTTTTGATTTGATAATGGAGGATTATCAGTCTCCGGGTAAAGAGGGGAAAATAAAAGAACTTGACGGAAAGAAAAATGTTATAGAAATTCAGGAAAGTCCTGTGAAGAAATCACCAAATAAATCAGCTAGTTCAGCGGAAAGTATATTAGAAGGTCCTGAAAACAAATCTACAGATAGATCTCTGTATGATGTAGGGTTAACGCCAAAACCGAAGGCAAAAGATGTCGATCTAGATATAAACAAGGAAAAGGGAAAATGTGTTGCTCTCAGTGATGAATTATCACATGATGAAAATACCCAAATAAAAAACTATGACAATGCTTCAAAAACTGATGAACCGTCTGAAATAAGTATGGATATATCTGTAGAATCAAAAAACAATGATGATGTTTCTAAAATTGATAATAATTCCCAAGACGTTATTTCATTAGACGGATCAAGCAAATTTGAGAATGAAATGGAAATTTCAGATGATGAGATTGATAAGGTTCAAAATGAAATGGAATCAAAACATTTGTCAATGGCTGATAAACTTTTAGCTAAATTTAAAGAATGGGAGGATGAAGAAAGTGTTCCTAAAACCCATATAACTAAAATACCTCTCAAACTCAAAATCAGTAGTAGTCCAGACAAATCATTTATAGTTTCATCATCACATAGTTCTAAGAAAAAGAAAATGACAAACATGAGGAAAGTAGATGGACGTCTTGTGCCTATGAATTCAACTCAACGAGAAATTAAAGAACCGTTACCAATGACTGTCTTGTTTAACCCTGAAACAGAAATTAAAGATAAGCTGTCTGCATTTAGTAGTCAGTCGTTAGAAAACTTTATTGAAAATTTGACAATTGAGGTCAAAGATGATGAGAAGGTTAATAATGAGGACAATGATTATGATGATGGTGATGAGGATGATGATAATTTAATTGATGACGATGAAGATGATGATGATGATGAAGACAATGATGATGATGACGAGGATGAAGATGAAAATGAGAATGATAGTGATATGTCTATGGATGAACATGAGCCAGACTTTGATGAAATTGACGGTGTTTTGTTTATGTCTTTTCCTAGTAGAAATGCACTGAAAGCACATGTTGAAGTAGAGAGAAGAACAAAGTTGGGAACTGATGAGAACATGTTGTTAGGTATGACACGAATGAGAAATATGAGACGTAAACAAGGATACATCTTATCTAAATACAATAAAAAGATTGGCAATAAAGTTTTAAAAGATAAAGATAATATTAGTCAGAACTTGAGAGGAATGCATAAAACTTTAGCTAAATACCAAAGACTTTATAAACAGGAATTGCAATGGTTAGATAGCCCTAATGATGAAGGCACTTTCATGAATAAAACTAGTGATGTAACAAAAATTAAAGGCTGGAAAAACAAAGTGGACAATGTGACTGATGATGTTGAAAATGCAAAAGCTGAAATTGAAAATGGAGGAAAGTTACATTGGCGAACTGAAGCACGCCTTGCTAAAAATCTGCGTCCTGATGAGTTGAAAGAACATGGTTTGAATATAAAAAAGAAACGTAGAAAGAATATAATTTACACTCAAAGGAAAGGAATGTCTAAAGGTGATCGTTCTCAAAAGTCTGAAAATGGACAAGAAGAAATGCTATACGATGATTATTCAAGGTCAAATTCTAATGACTTGAATGACATACAGTTTATTGATGAAGACATAGAAACAAGCATGACAAAGGATGGAGATACTGAAAGTCATGCAGATATAGTTGAAGAAAGAGATGAAAACATTATATTTCCATCAGACGATGAGGTTCAAGATGAAGAACTGGTTCGAATATTTGATAGAGAGAGGATAAAAGAAACGGATAAGGTGAAAAACTCTGAAAGGCAAAGGATGATTTTTAAATCAAAAACATTAAAAATGAGGTTGAATTACAATTTACAAGATATTCAGGTTATTCGCAAACTTGGAGGACATAATATTAGAAGGCGTAAAAATGCTGATGGGGGATATGAAGGTGATTACACAGTTATCATGGATACGTCTGGAACCAATAGTCGGCCTTCAACACCTGAAATACCACACCAGGAGGAGCCTGAAAAGGAGACACCCACTAAAAAAGGTCGGAAACCAAAATTAGAACTGGTGGCCTCAGTCCTAACTGGCAATATGGCTACTGCTGCATGTTCAGCCATACCTAAACAATATTCACGGAAAAAGCCTGTTCCAAAAAAGATAATGAAAGAAACTGATGGTCAGTCACCTGAGTCTGGTCAGCTAACAACTTGTGATAAACCAGGTAATTGTTTTTCTCATTTACATAAAATATATGTAAGAAATGAGTTAATTGGCTTCAGCATTTACATGATAAAGTATGTGATTTCTTGGCAATGAATGCAATCATTTTTCCTAAAATCATATTTCATATACACGTAACATATCAAACTTGCTTCTCTTGCATGTATTTATAGACAATGATAGAGGGATTACAATTCATTTGCACAAAACTAACATTTCTTGATTTCTTATAAAAAAGGCAGAAAAGTATCATTTTAATTTTCATTATTTGATCATCATCTGTTAAATTCAGAAACATTTATAACTAATTTTCTGTTGCATCTATCATGTCTACATGTACGTATATATTGTCATCTTAAGCTTGAAATTATGAAGTTCGCAGACATATGGATATAACAAATTTGTATTATATACCTGGATAGACATGATAGAGGAAGAAATCTTTCGTTCAATACTTACCAAGTTTTCCTTTGTTTTTGGTGATGGTGTAAATAACAATAAAAGACCTCTTATCTCAGAAGCTTCATGTGCTTGTATCATGTTTTTTAAATTCAAAAAGATTATCTGAAACAAAGATAATAATATATGTATGCTATAAAGTTGGAGACTTTCATAAAGGGTTTATTGTTTGAAATTATGTGCATTACAGTGCATAAGATAAAAAGCCCAAACTATAACCTGGCTTTATGAAAATTCAGGTTCTGAAACAGGAAAATGCAAAAATAAAACCACATATTTGCTCTAGAAATTTAAAGCCTTTAAGTTCTTTATAGTTTAAATACAATATATTGAAATAATAGCTTAAAATAAATTTAAATAAAGACATTTTAAACATGATACTACAGCATCTGAGATAACAGGTCATTTGTTTGTGGTCTTGTCCCTTACTTTGTTGTTTTACTTTGACAGATCATACTGAGTCCACTCAGAATAGAAGTAAGTAAAATAAGGTTTGGTAGGAACATAATTTTATCTACTGTTAATTTGTGACCTATAAACTTTATGCTGAATAACTAAATTGGTTATTATGTTGTTACAAACATCACAAGAAAAATTCAAAATTTACCAGATAATGTTAAAAAAAATCATTTGACAACACACATTAGAACTTTACAGCCGATTTCTATGAGTATGTAGCTAAAGGTAATATCTTTGGTTAGTTAGCTTGCTAGCTGAATCGTAAAGTCATTGTTAGGTGAGGTATATTACCCTCCTTTAAGAGTAGACTAGTCCAACAGATAACCAATCTATCTGTCTGTAAGACCAGGAGGGTAGTATACCTTACCTAACAATGACTCTACGATTCAGCTAGCAAGCAAGCTAACCATAGATATTACCTTTAGCTATATACTCATTGAAATCTGCTGTAACAGTATATAGAACCTAATAACAGAAGATTCCAATGACAATTTTGAGAAAAAGGACCAAAGATAGTTTTACAATATTTGTAAAAAGGTTCTATCTGACAAACATAAAGGTTTTGAAACCTTGTGCAACAAGAATATAGATTTCATACAAAAGTTTATCTATAACATTTTAAGAATTAACACATGTTAATAATTTGCTGATACATGAATACAGGGAATTTTCGAACTGGCCTTAAAGATTGCTGTTATTCGATTCTTTTTTCTTGTCATCATATATCTAAAGTAAAAGCTAGACACATTATAACCAAGATAAAAAATATCTAGACGCAGTATCTATACATTTCTTACTGAAGGTGAGCATTGCCATTCATTGGCAACTAGCTTTCAGTTTCATCAATTACTATTTCACATTTTATCTTGTTGTCTGAGAATAACTAAACCTAATGAAACCATTTTGGCAGAAAAGTTTATTACCAATACTACATCAGATTGAAGACATAGTTAGATATATGGACACATTTGGTGAAGATGCCTGTTCTTTAAGCATTTGTTAAGAGGACACTTCTTCAAAGTTCAAAGTCATAGTTCTTAAAGTAGACTGGAATAGGGTTTTGGGAAAATAACTCAAGAAGTTACCTTACACATGTTACATGTAATTAAGTGGAAGATTCAGATTAATTTTGAGGTCACTATGTCTTTAAAGTCAAGGTCATAGGAAATCGTAAATCTTAGTAATCTTTTACAAAAATCTTCTCCTCTGAAACTACGGGGCCAAATTAATCCAAACTTGGCCACAATCATCTTTGGGATATCTAGTTTAAAAAATGTGTGCCGTGACCCGGCCAACCAACCAAGATGGCCACCATGGCTAAAAATAGAACATAGGAGTAAAATGCAGTTTTTGGCTTATAACTCAAAAACCAAAGCATTTAGAGCAAATCTGACATGGGTAAAATTGATTATCAGGTAAAGATCTATCTGCCCTGAAATTTTCAGATGAATCGGCCAACCTGTTGTTGAGTTGCTGCCCTTGAATCGGTTATTTTAAGGAAATTTTGCTGTTTTTGGTTATTATCTTGAATATTATTATAGATAGAGATAAACTGTAAACAGCAATAATGTTCAGCAAAGTAAGATTTACAAATAAGTCAGCATGACCAAAATGGTCAGTTGATCCCTGAAGGAGTTATTGCCCTTTATAGTCAATTTTTAACCATTTTTTCGTAAATCTTAGTAATCTTTTACAAAAATCTTCTTCTCTGAAACTACTGGGCCAAATTAAACTAAACTTGGCCAGAGTCATCATTGGGGTAACTTGTTTAAAAAATGTGTGGCGTGACCTGGCCAATCAACCAAAATGGCTGCAAGGCTAATAATAGAACATAAGGGTAACATGCAGTTTTTGGCTTATAACTCAAAAACTGAAGCATTAAGAGAAAATCTGACAGAGGAAAATTGTTTATCAGGTCAAGATCTATCTGCCCTGATGTTTTCACGTGGATGGGACAACCCGTTGTTAAGTTACTGTCCTAAATTGGTAATTTTAAGGAAATTTTGCCGTTTTTAGCTCACCTGGCCTAAAAGGCCAAGTGAGCTTTTCTCATCACTTGGCGTCCGGCGTCGTCCGTCGTCGTCGTTAACTTTTACAAAAATCTTCTCCTCTGAAACTACTGGGCCAAATTAAACCAAACTTGGCCACAATCATCATTGGGGTATCTAGTTTAAAAAAATGTGTCCGGTGACCCGGCCAACCATCCAAGATGGCCGCCATGGCTAAAAATAGAACATAGGGGTAAAATGCAGTTTTTGGCTTATAACTCAAAAACCAAAGCATTTAGAGCAAATCTGACATGGGGTAGAATTGTTAAACAGGTGAAGATCTATCTGCCCTGAAATTTTCAGATGAATCGGATAACCCGTTGTTGGGTTGCTGCCCCTGAATTAGTAATTTTAAGGAAATTTTGCTGTTTTTGGTTATTATCTTGAATATTATTATAGATAGAGATAAAAAGTAAACAGCAATAATATTCAGCAAAGTAAGATTTACAAATAAGTCAACATGACTGAAATGGTCAGTTGACCCCTGTAGGAGTTATTGCCCTTTATAGTCAATTTTTAACCATTTTTCGTAAATCTTAGTAATATTTTACAAAAATCTTCTCCTCTGAAACTACTGGGCCAAATTAATCCAAACTTGGCCACAATCATCTTTTAGGTTAGTAGTTTGAAAAATGTGTCCGGTGACCCGGCCATCAAACCAAGATGGCCGCCATGGCTAAAAATAGAACATGGGGTAAAATGCAGTTTTTGGCTTATAACTCAAAACCCAAAGCATTTAGAGCAAATCTGACATGGGGTAAAATTGTTTATCAGTTCAAGATCTATCTGCCCTGAAATTTTCAGATGAATCGGACAACCCGTTGTTGGGTTGCTGGCCCTGAATTAGTAATTTTAAGGAAATTTTGCTCTTTTTGGTTATTATCTTGAATATTATTATAGATAGAGATAAACTATAAACAGCAATAATGTTCACCAAAGTAAGATTTACAAATAAGTCAACATGACTGAAATGGTCAGTTGACCCCTTTAGGAGTTATTGCCCTTTATAGTCAATTTTTAACCATTTTTCGTAAATCTTAGTAATCTTTTACAAAAATCTTCTCCTCTGAAACTACTTTGCCAAATTAATCCAAACTTGGCCACAATCATCTTTTGGGTTAGTAGTTTGAAAAATGTGTCCGGTGACCCAGCCATCCAACCAAGATGGCCGCCATGGCTAAAAATAGAACATGGGGTAAAATGCAGTTTTTGGCTTATAACTCAAAACCCAAAGCATTTAGAGCAAATCTGACATGGAGTAAAATTGTTTATCAGGTCAACATTTATCTGCTCTGAAATTTTTAGATGAATCGGACAACCCGTTGTTGGGTTGCTGACCCTGGATTGTTAGTTTTAAGGAAATTTTGCTGTTTTTGGTCATTATCTTGAATATTATTATTGATAGAGATAAACTGTAAACAACAATAATGTTCAGCAAAGTAAGATTTACAAATAAGTCAACATGACCGAAATGGTCAATTGACCCCCTTAGGAGTTATTGTTCTTTATAGTCAATTTTTAACAATTTTCATAAAATTTGTAAATTTTTACTAACATTTTCCACTGAAACTAATGGGCCAAGTTCATTATAGATAGAGATAATTTTAAGCAGCAAGAATGTTCAGTAAAGTAAGATGTACAAACACATCACCATCACCAAAACACAATTTTGTCATGAATCCATCTGCTTCCTTTAATATTCACATAGACCAAGGTGAGCGACACAGGCTCTTTAGAGCCTCTAGTTTGTTATTATCTTGAATATTATTATAGATAGAGATAAACTGTATACAGCAAGAACGTTCAGCAAAATAAGATCTACAAATAAGTTTACATGACCAAAATAGTCAATTGACCCCTTAAGGAGTTATTGCCCTTCATAGTTAATTTTTAACATTTTTCATAAATTTTTGTAAATTTTTAGAAAATATTTTCCACTGTAATTACTGGGCCAAGTTCATTATAGATAGAGATAATTGTAGCAACAAGAATGTTCAGTAAAGTAAGATTTACAAACACATCACTATCACCAAAACACAATTATGTCATGAATTTATCCGTGTCCATTGTTTAATATGCACAAGACCAAGGTGAGCGACACAGGCTCTTTAGAGCCTCTAGTTATCAGCTAAATGACATTCAAGTCGACTAAATTTATGATGAATTGTGTCCTGGCATTCTGCATTCAGCTGGGTCTGTTGGCTTCACCATTTGAATTGCCAGACAAAATCTATTGAGTTTCAAAGAATATTTTCCTAAAACTGAGCTTGATAAATGCCCAAAGGGATGATGGAGATCCCAATTGATTTTGCCGTCAGGGTTACAGCAGCAACTGTTTTTTGACAAAATTTGGTTTTAGATTTCTTTAAATAAGCCTATTGAAAGAATCATAATTTGATTATTAATCTTATTTCATTTATAGTTTGTTCAGTTTATATCTTGGTTTACAACATAAACTATGCATGTATGAACTAATTTTCTGGCAAGCAGCCAATCATCTTGATATTTTTTTCTAGAGCTATTTTAATAATTTTAATAAGTTAGAATTGGCTTTAATACAAATAACCATAAAACATTTGTTAAAGGTAAAGTCACAAACTATTTTACCTGAATGAAACTGTTTGAAGAAAATTAGTGAAAACTTGTATTGTAAATGGTGTAAAGGAGTGTTTCAGCATGTTCAGTGACATTAATTTTCAGAATTGAATATTACATCATAATCTTTACTGCATGATTTTTCACTATATCAAACCACACAATAAATATACTCAGTTTGCATGCACTTGGTTATTAGGTCTCATGAATAAGTATATTAAAAAAAAAAAAAAATCCAAAAAAAATCCAACAACATAAAATAGGAAATATTATATATAAGAAGGAACTGGTTAAGTTCATTCTTTGTATCAGAAGTTCAGCTATAAGTCATGATCTTGTATTTTTTCAGGTTGTCGTTATGGATGTATTTGTCATTTGTGTATGTTTACTGATCAAAGTCCAGAAGCTGACCGTAATGTTCTCAAATGTGAAAAAGAATATTGTCGTCTGGGCTGCATCTGTGATAGTATTGAAGCACACAAGGAGAAAGACACTGTACCACATTGTGGTAAACCTGAATGTATGGTGGTTTGTTTTTGTGATGATTTGGCTATAGATGAAACGAAAAATACAAAAAAAGATGATGAAGATTATCGTTTTACTGGACAAAAGAAAACTGCAAAATATGCAGCTCTTCCTAAGAGGCAGTCAACATACAGGCTGGCAAAAAATCTTGATGCAGTTAGTCGTAAAGCCATGTTGTATTACGAATCTAGTGAGATGTTTGTTGATCAAAAGAAAACAAGACGTCGTAAGAGCAAGGTGAATTTTCATTTTTTGTAACTGGTCATTTTAAAGATTTTAGATTCATGTAAAAAAAATGTCGTTTTAATTTCTATGAAATACAAAGCTTCTACCATTGGGTTCAGTGAGATATGATATGTAAAGATATATCTACTTGTGACCATTCAAATTTCAATGATAAAAGGAGGAAGCTTGATGAATGATTGAAGTATCTTAAATTTAATAGTTAAGAAGTATAGAACTTCCTTTCTTTCTGGTCTTAACATATCATAGCCACTTTACCAAACTTTTTACAAATTTACACACATTATCATGAATGTAAAAAGTATAGATTCAGTTTTGTGGATTTGATATTTATTAATAATTACATTAGATGTATGTTTCATTACAATACGTTATTCTGATTGGCCAACCACAGTCTCGCTTTATTCCTTAAGCAATTGCAGTACACAATAAAATTTATCATTCATGATGACGAGAGGTCCCACAATAAAGTTACAAAAAGAAGCATAAAATTCTTAATTAAAAATAATGTATTTTATCAGAAACCATGCAAACAATTTTTTTTTTATAGTATATAGCTAGGAACCAGGGGTGGTGTTCTTGAAAGTATCCTAAGATTCGTCCTAAGTCATAGATAAGACCAATTTTAGGATGGACTTAGGATCGACTTAGGACACTCTTAAGTTGCGTCTCGAAGCTATCTCAAACGCATCTTATGTAAGGACGTCCTAAACATATCCTATGTGCGAAAGTCTAAATAGTAAAAGTAATTGTTTGATAAAACATTTATTAGAGACGAAACCAAGTAATAAAATTGTTTATAAAATTTTGTAATAGCATGTATTTAATTAAATGCATGATTTCAAATGTAATTATAAAGTTCAAAGTTTAAAATCATTCACAATTTCTTTATACGAGTTAATAACCGATGGTGCGTTTCTTTTCGCGTTCATCTTCACGTAACAAAATGAGAAAAAAGCAAGCACAAAGTTAGGATGAAGATATGATGATCTCAAGACAACTTATTAGGTGTCCTAAAGTTAGGACGAAAAATGTGATTTATCCTAAGTTTGGAGAGCTTCGAGAACACGACTTCGGACAAAGACCAGTCATAAGATGGTCTTGGGACACGTCCTAATCCTAAGATAGCTTCGAGAACACCACCCCAGATCTTCTGTCTGTATATGCTCCTTTTTAGTTCAACTACTTCTTAACGGCTGAAAAGATTTTCATAAAATCAGTTGTTAAACTCTACCCGAGGATATGCATAAGGCAAACTTATCCTGCTTCTTCATGTGAAGGGGAGATAACTGAATTTACTAACTTTGATTATAGTATTCCAAGGAAGTGATTTCCTGCTTAAAGTTTACTCACAGTTTTAGATTATAAAATGGGTCTGTGATGTGTTGGGTCTTAGTCCCTATTGTTAACTATACAAACTTTTAATTGTCAAAGTTAGAAGAAGGGGCAGAGTGGTCTAAAAGGTTCAACTACTGTAATCACTAGCCAGTTAACACTGAGGTTGTGAATTTGAAACTGGCTTGTGTGGGTGCACTATACTCTTATCTTCATTGACTAGGATTGTCAGTTTTCCTACAAAAGGTCAGTGATTTTCCTCAGCTTCCTCCACCAATATAAACTGACTACTTCAAAATAGCACAATACTGTTGTAAGTGGTGTTAAACACCAATGGATCAATCAATAGAAATAAAACATAGAAAGCATGCTAAGCATAAACCCTTTCCAAAAATTAAAGTGGAATCCAGATGCTATTGAAATGAACACTGTTTCAGTTCCATATGGCATTTTTAGCTCACCTGGCCCGAAGGGCCAAGTGAGCTTTTCTCATCACTTGGCGTCCGGCGTCCGTCGTCCGTCGTCGTCGTCGTCGTCGTCGTCGTCCGTCGTCGTTAACTTTTACAAAAATCTTCTCCTCTGAAACTACTGGGCCAAATCAAACCAAACTTGGCCACAATCATCATTGGGGTATCTAGTTTAAAAAATGTGTGGCGTGACCCCGTCAACCAACCAAGATGGCCGCCACGGCTAAAAATAGAACATAGGGGTAAAATGCAGTTTTTGGCTTATAACTCAAAAACCAAAGCATTTAGAGCAAATCTGACATGGGGTAAAAATGTTTATCAGGTCAAGATCTATCTGCCCTTAAATTTTCAGATGAATCGGTCAATCGGTTGTTGGGTTGCTGCCCCTGAATTGGTAATTTTGAGGAAATTTTGCTGTTTTTGGTTATTATCTTGAATATTATTATAGATAGAGATAAACTGTAAACAGCAATAATGTTCAGCAAAGTAAGATCTACAAATAAGTCAACATGACCAAAATGGTCAGTTGACCCGTTTAGGAGTTATTGCCCTTTATAGTCAATTTTTAACCATTTTTCGTAAATTAAAGTAATCTTTTACAAAAATCTTCAACATCTGAAACTACTGGGCCAAATTAATTCAAACTTGGCCACAATCATCTTTGGGGTATCTAGTTTAAAAAATGTGTGGCGTGACCTGGTCAACCAACCAAGATGGCCGCCACCGCTAAAAATAGAACATAGGGGTAAAATGCAGTTTTTGGCTTATAACTCAAAAACCAAAGCATTTTGAGGAAATCTGACAAGGGATAAAAATGTTTATCAGGTCAAGATCTATCTTCCCTGAAATTTTCAGATGAATCGGTCAATGGGTTGTTGGGTTGCTGCCCCTGAATTGGTAATTTTGAGGAAATTTTGCTGTTTTTGGTTATTATCTTGAATATTATTATAGATAGAGATAAACTGTAAACAGCAATAATGTTCAGCAAAGTAAGATCTACAAATAAGTCAACATGACCAAAATGGTCAGTTGACCCGTTTAGGAGTTATTGCCCTTTATAGTCAATTTTTAACCATTTTTCGTTAATTAAAGTAATCTTTTACAAAAAGCTTCTCCTCTGAAACTACTGGGCCAAATTAATTCAAACTTGGCCACAATCATCTTTGGGGTATCTTGTTTAAAAAATGTGTGGCGTGACCTGGTCAACCAACCAAGATGGCCGCCACCGCTAAAAATAGAACATAGGGGTAAAATGCAGTTTTTGGCTTATAACTCAAAAATCAAAGCATTTTGAGGAAATCTGACATGGGGATATAAATGTTTATCAGGTCAAGATCTATCTGCCCTGAAATTTTCAGATGAATCGGTCAATCGGTTGTTGGGTTGCTGCCCCTGAATTGGTAATTTTGAGGAAATTTTGCTGTTTTTTGTTATTATCTTGAATATTATTATAGATAGAGATAAATTGTAAACAGCAATAATGTTCAGCAAAGTAAGATCTACAAATAAGTCAACATGACCAAAATGGTCAGTTGACCCCTTTAGGAGTTATTGCCCTTTATAGTCAATTTTTAACCATTTTTCATAAATCTAAGTAATCTTTTACAAAATCTCCACTGAAACTACTAGGCCACAATCATCTTTGGGGTATCTAGTTTGAAAAATGTGTCCGATGACCTGGCCATTCAACCAAGATGGCCGCCACGGCTAAAAATAGAACATAGGGGTAAAATGCAGTTTCTGGCTTATAACTATGAAACCAAAGCATCTAGAGCAAATCTGACAAGAAGTTAAATTGTTAATCAAGTCAATATCTATCTGCCCTGAATTTTTCAGATGAATTGGACAACTGGTTGTTGGGTTGCTGCCCTCCAATTGGTAATTTTTAAAGAAATTTTGCCGTTTTTGGTTATCTTGAATACTATTATAGATAGCGATAAACTGTAAACAGCAATAATGTTCAGCAAAGTAAGATCTACAAATAAGTCAACATGACCTAAATGGTCAATTGACCCCTTAAGGAGTTATTGCCCTTTATAGTCAATTTTTAACAATTTTCATTAATTTGGTAAATTTATGTAAATTTTTACCAAATATAGTTCTCTGTTACTAATGGGCAAAGTTCATTATAGATATAATTGTAAGAAGCAAAATCATTCAGTAAAGTAAGAACTTCAAACACATCACCATCACCAAAATACAATTTTGTCATGAATCCATTTGTGTCCTTTGTTTAATATGCACATAGACCAAGGTGAGCGACACAGGCTCTTTAGAGCCTCTAGTTACTTTTTTTAAAACACATTAGGGAAACAAATCGGGAAACAATTGGAAAAAGCTGTTCACAATAATCTGAACCAGATCATTGTTACTGTAATTGCTGTGACAACAGTTTTATCCATTCCATTATGACCCTTCAGGAGGTTAAGCATTATTGTATAACTTGTCAAAGTTATTTAAAATTGTTCCTTTCTATATTCCAGGAATCAACAGATTCTCCACAAGTATACATGGATGTAGATGTGCCAGATTTTGAACCTTTTCAACAGGTGTCCACAGGTAATTTAACTGTTGAAACTTTTTTGTTAGCATAAAATAAATCAGGAAATTTTTTATCCTATTTAAAGACTTTCCTAAAATTGAATGGATGCAAATTATGCAATATGTGCCAGTAGTACCTAGTCAATGTTTTTGTAGTTTTAAGCTTATCTGTCAAGTTTTTCTATTCACTTTCCACTTATTATCAGTATATTTACCTGTGAAAGAAAGGTCGTTTAAGAATTGAATAATTATCTGTAGAAAAGCTAATTGGTCAACAAGGCTGCTGTTGATATTAATCCAACTTATAAGTAAAAAGAAACAAAATGATTGGCTTTTGAAAGTGTTTTACTGTAAACACTTGGCTGATTTTCTTTTCATATATATTTATAAATAAGTATATCATGAAATAGCCTAATCAGGTATTTGAGTCCAAAAAAAATATGTGTGGTTCCAGTTACATCTAAAATAAAGTTAGGGTAGGTAGGTAGGGATTTTGTTTTATTTTGTGTTTTTTCTTTACATTGAGTCTATGGGAGCAACATTCTGACTTTAACAATGCTTAATGAAAAATGACAATAAAATCTTTAGGGTAGGCTATTATTAAGACAAAAAAGTAGGGTGGGTAGGTAGGGTAATTGAAACCACACATATATCTTTATTTGGCCTGACTGTTTAGTTTAGTTGTCAGTCTTGCAGGTTTAAAGTACAAAAGACCAATATTTTTTTTTTGAAATTTTTACAGTACCATCAAAATCAAGAAAGCAGGAATTTTTAGTGCACAGACCAGTACCTATAAAACCCAGGTCAAGTAGTGTGACTGGGAGAAGAGATGAAATGGTAAGTAAACATCAATAGTTGTGGCATTGGAAACACAAGGGATTGGTCAAGAAGTTGGAAGTTGAAAATCAGAGATCAAACAGTAAAGGTTGTCAATGAACAGCATAAGAATTTTTTAATCGATTACAAAAGATGTACTCAATCTTTTCCCTTCATTTTGAATTGTCTTTATAAAGATTTTGCCTTTTTGGGGGGATATATAACAGTCTTACTTGCCTTGTTCTACAAATTGCAATTCCATTTTATTGTACGATGAAAATAAGGTTAGAGAAAAGAACAGACCAGTGTTATGTAATCAACCACAGTTTTCAACCCAAGATTTCAAGTTTCTATATGGAGTGTAAATACATTGAAGTTGTGTACTTCTTTCTTTTTATTAATTGGAAATGATATTGGAGATACTCTTAGTGGTGAATGTTGGCCAATTTCATCAGGGAAGTGTATGGACTTTTTGTATCCAACAAATATACTCCACTTTGTCTTTCATCCAAAAACTTTAAACTTTTTAGAAAGTATTATACACATTCAATTCAATTGTGTTCAAATTTGTAGAATTTTAAAAGCTTATCCAGATGATGATACCAATTTAGTTTTCATTAACCTTCCTGAACGAGTGTACCCATTTTGTGTCATTAATCCATCTACAGTCTTTAACCTTGAAACCTTGAAATTACCTTGAGTGTTTTTATGTAAGGAAACTTGGTCAACCATTAGCTGCCTTCTTTAATAAAAGGCACTGATTATCTCGCACTATGTTAACTGTTTAAACATATATATCTTCTTTGAGTCTAGTTTCTAATATATATGTAAATATCACCTTTTTATATGACCGCAAAAAAATGTTTTGGATTGTATAATGGTATGATGTTGTCGTCTTCGTCGTCATCCAAAGACATATTTGGTGTCCGGACAATAACTTAGGTTTAAGTGAATGGATCTCTATGAAATTTTATAAGAAGGTTCAATACCACAAAAGGAAGGTTGGGATTGAAATTAGGGGCCCAAAGGGGGTCTATAACAAGCATTCTTCTACTATAAGGTTAAATACTTGTGTATAAGTATTTCAATTGCTCTAAAATTGTACCACAATGTTAAATACCACAAGAAGAAGTTTTGGATTCATTTTGGGGATTATGGTGCAAACAGTATAGGTATTCAGGGCCAAAAAGGGGACAAAAACTAGCATTTTTGTAGTTTCTGGACAATAACTTGTGTGTAAGAGGTTCCATATCACAAAAGGAAGGCTGAAATTGAGTTTGGAGGTAATTTCCCAATTGATGCCGGAATTGGGGGCCAAAAATTAAGCAGTTTTCTAGTTTCCAGATAATAACTCGTGTTTAAGAATATGGATCTCTCTGTAATCGTACTACAATGTTCTATAATACAAAGGAAAGGCTGGGTTTGAGATAGGGGGAAATTGCTGCGGTCGTATCAGGCTGTGCTCAGTGAAGCATTTTATTAACTTTTTTTAACATTCAGGCAGATAGATGCTCCATACTGCAAATCAATTCTTGTTATTTTAGAGGGTTTATCCCAATTTCACGGTCCACTGAACATAGAAAATGATAGTGCGAGTGGGGCATTCGTGTACTGGGGACACATTCTTGTTTATCAGTAAAAATTGTAAGATATATTGTATATTTACAGATTGATTTTAGCAATATAAAGAGTGAGATATCAAGTCAAGAGAGCTGGAACTTGTCTGACTTGTCTGAGTATGATGATATAGAAGTGAATTCTGATGAAGATCAACAAACTACCACATGTGCTCGTACAGCTGTATATAACGCTGTCAAAAGGTAAGCAATGAAGATTTGAAGAAGATAGATCACATAATTTTATATCAGTGGATTTTTTTCCAAAGAAATAGTTCATTATTTTACAAAGTTTATAATCATGATCAATATCTGTTTATTAATCATTGTGTCACAATAAAATAACTTAACAAATTAAAACTTTTTTGTACATCCCTTAGAAACTGGTAGAACACTAGGCTTTGCAAGCATCCATATCCAGTTTCTAGCCAATTTCAAATGATTTTAAACTACTTATAAATCTGTTCTAAAGGAAATACTTCTGGTTAAAAGAAATCAATAAAAGAATTGGACAATGTGAAAGTGAATGAACCAGCGTTCCCTTCATGATGTCATATACAAAAAATATGAACACATAATCTACATCACAAAAAAGGGTTTCTAAAATCACTGTATACAATAGTTTTTCTCAAGTTGAAAAAATGATTAGTAAGAAAACAAATATTTTAAATGAAAAAAAAACTTTTGAAAAAACCCTCTTATAACTTGAACAAGCCTGATCAGAAACCGAATAACTTTTGTTCTGTTGTAAGAGATTTTCCTTAGCTTGCATTATCAATTTAAATTCAATGTAGTTATACATGTTATATGGAATTGATTAAAAAAAACTTTCTTTTTACAGAGAAAAGCCCCAGTTAGGAATAACCTGTAACTGTGGGAAATTAAGTCATAAAAAGTGCAGTCCTGATGATGGAAAATTTAACATTCCCGAGGATGTGAGTACCGTAGTATATATGTGTGCAAATATTCTATAATAGTAGAGAGATGTAAATCAATCAAAGAAAAATTTAGAATAAGAAGAGAATTTTGTCCATTTGATGAAAATGATAAATATCATCTTACAAACTTTAGAAGCAAGAAGTTTAGTTTGCTTTTTCTTTATTTCAGACACATCAAAAGCAGTATTTTCTATATTAAAACTGAATATACAAAAAGGGACAATTTTAATATCTTGTGTGTATAACTAGATATGAGGTTGATACTCATATAAAGGATTTGACACCAGTTACATGAAATCTAATAGATAAGCCTTTATTAAAACTCATTGAAAATTTAAAAAAAAAACATAGATAAGGGTGCACAATAACTGTCATGCAAACTTATTTTTGTTCACTGAATCTTTTTAGGTAAATACAAACAAACAATTAGTATTCTAATGTTGTGTATATTTGTAGATTTTGTCGAGTGGTAAATGGCACACACAGTGGATTTGTTTAAGAAGTAAAGGTCACTCATTGGATGATACTATGGCCGAAGGTTTACGTCTGTTAGAAGTTATATCAAACTGCAATTATGAAGACTTCAAAGCTAAAATTTTATCTCGTCTGACATCACATATATCACATTCGGAATATCCTCCATTGAAGAATTTTCTTGTTGGCGAGTTTAAAGTATCAATCTTGCCGAAGTCAAACAAACCTGCAATTATTCCCCCAGAAGTGATGGCAAAACTACCGAATTCTGTTTACTCCATTAGAATTCAAATAATAAAGGATCCCTATGTATCAAATCCTCAGATCATAAATCTTATAGATGATACAGAGATTAATATAAAAGAAGTCAGATCAGGACAAATATCAAAATCTAAACTAGGAACTATTGTGACACCAGTTCAGAACAATAGAGCACAAAATGCTGGAAAAAAATTGGATAGAAATTCTGAACTAGCAAAACATTTACAGTCGGATGTAAATTCAGCAATGACCCCAATAACCTCATCCTGTACTATTGTAGCAGGAGGAATATCTGGACTTAGTCAGTTACAGATATCACGACCCATAGGGGCTGTGTCAGGATTCTCAGCTGTTCCAAAGCCTGTTTTACCAGACAATGTCTCTAGTAAAAATGTGTTACCTGGTACCATTGTAAAAGCTATTCCTGTGTCTCTTTCTAGTCCAGGTGTGGTAGGATCAGCTGGTAGCAATGTAAATGCCATCCCTGTATCTCTTTGTGGTCCAGGTATGGTTACTCCAGTTGTGCTGATACCAAACAACAGTGTGAGCTTAGGAAATGCAGTAGTTACTACTGGTGTTACAGTTACTCAACCAACAACTTCCGTAGCTTCACCAACATTTACACCAACAGCATCCAATGTTATGGCAATCAAACATCAAAACTTCCCAGGTTATGTGGTCAAAGGTGTAACTTCTATTCCAAATATCAGTCCTGGCATAACACTAAGTAGTAGTTTGCAAGATCAACAAAATTTGAAACGTAAGCTTCCAGACCAAACAGATACTTCTGACCAGAAAAAGTTGAGAACAGAAGCTTCGCTGGGTCAATCCGTTAATACAACAGGGTCGTTGAAACAACCTATACCAAGTGTTAGTGAAAATTCTGATACATCCATAGGACAGGTCTCTGTTTTGAGATGTATAGTTTGTAATAATATACTGACAGCAGAAGACATAACCAGCTGGGTATTATCTCAGGATAGTATTCAGGAGAAAATATGTGTCAAATGTAAAAGTGGACAAAAAGTGGCAGCCCCCGTACATCAAAAATCATTACCCCCTTCTCAAAGCAGATCTTCCCCGATTGTAATTGATGGGGACAATTCAAACAGCACACTAGCAGAAAATATTCCACAAGATGTTGAAATGGTTGATGGTAAGGAATTAGTTAAAACTATTGAGACTGAAGCGAGTAAGATAAGAAATATTGAAAAAGAGGTTGATGAATCAGGACTGCAGCTTGGTTTAGACAAGAATGATGAGGAGTTAGCAAATGCCTCACAAAAACATTCATCAGAGTCGAAAATTGAGGAAAATCAGACAAAAACTGTTATTGATCTTAGTAGTGATGAAGAAAATACTACTGATAAGTCATCAGGTAAAAATGATGAAAGTGTAAAGAAAGCAGAAAAAGTGATAGAAAATCAGTCAGACAACGAAGAAGATGAGTTAGAGGCAGCCATTAGAGATGCACAAGATGACTACCAGGACAATATAGTAAGAAATCTTAGTGACGATAACGAATCTCAAGAGGAAGAGGTCAACAAAAATACTTCAGCTCCAAAGTCAAGTGTCATTGTTATTGACGATGAAGATGATGTTGCTGTAACGACGGTAGAAAAACGTAAAGCTGATCACAGTGGATCGGAGGGATCATCAGCCAAGAAATCAAGAGGTGAAGATGAGGATGTGGATGTAACTAGTTTCGTAGAGGTATGTCTGAAATGTTGATGGTTGATTGTTGCATTATTTGCAAAATAATGCTTATTTAGTGTTCAAACCTCCAATAAAACATCTGGTATGATTGCCAATGAGACATCTCTACACAATAGACCAAATGACATAAAAATTAACAAATATAGGTCACAGTACGAACTTTAATAATTAGCAAAGCCCATAACGCAGTCAGATATAAATGTAAAACAATTTAAATGAGAAAAATAATGGCCTAATCTATGTAGTAAAAATGAATAAAACAAGTATGAACTCTGAATAATTTCGATTCCAAAAGATTAATAAAGAGCATATTTATGTTAGTGCAAATACCTACTAAATTATTTGGTGAGACCTCAAGAAAAATGTTCAAAGTGTTGTTTTCTGATTTTTAACTCACCAGTGTGAGCTCAATATTCATTGCCATCATTTGACATTCATCGTCTTCTGTTAACTTTAAAAAAAACTTTTCTTTTGAAACTACTAGACCACTCTCATATACATGCAGCAGTAACTTTTGGCTTCTATATTCCATGAAAGTTGTATCTCTTTTTAACAATTTTATTGTTTAAGGATCTGCTACTCCTTTAGAGGAGAATGATTGAAGTGTTTAATGACTTTGACTGGATTTACATCCCTCACACAGTCAGTTCCTTTAGAGGAGAAGCTTTTAGTTTAAATGTTTTTGTTTAATGCAGAGTGATTTCAATCATCCAGATATGGGGAAATGGATTTAAAGTCCTAATTCTCAGCAGCTGATCACTGGAAATTTACAGTTTGATAATATTATTTATGTTGCAGGGTGATTCCTTCGAAATGTCAATTCTGGAGTCGGATTCTGTTAGTTCTTCGTGGCACAATTCTTCATGTTCTCTTAATAACGCTATGCTGAGAAAGAAAAGAAAAGCACAGTTGGATTTAATACAGAATAAACAGCTTTACCAGGCAGAAGTCAAAGAGGTTAGTTGATAGTTTGTCATAGAAATTGCTTCTCCATTAATTTGATACTTTTAAAGAAAAAAATTCACTATAATTTATGTGTGTTCAGAAAAGTTGATATGTTATTCAAAAAAATGATAGGTTGCTTTGTATGTGTTATTCTTTATGCCAATTCACCTGGATAGAACAGAGCCAAACACTAAAGCTCAAGATAGCTTTAATTACAACCATAGAATACATCTTTTTCTACTGGAAAAAGATTGATACTTTTGATATCAAAGGTTTAGGATAAACTGTTTTACCCCCTTCTGTCTGTCTTATTTTTAGCTCACCTGGCCCAAAGGGCCAAGTGAGCTTTTCTCATCACTCGGCGTCCGGCATCATCTGTCATCGTTCGTCGTCGTTAACTTTGAAACTACTGGACCAAATTTAACCAAACTTGGCCACAATCATATTGCAAAAACACGAAATTAAATATCCACAAAAAATCAATTTTACCAAAAAAAATTGTACCACAACAATAAATGAATCCACAGTAAACAGTTTATTTATATCTTATTAAGGTTCTCTAGAATCTCTCATTGAAGACAAGCCTTTACATATTATATCTTATTAAGGTTCTCTAGAATCTCTTGTTGAAAACAAGCCTTTACATATTATATCTTATTAAGGTTCTCTAGAATCTCTTGTTGAAAACAAGCCTTTACATATTATATCACATTGTATTGTTTGAACTACAGTTGTCTCCATGTCATGTTAAAAGAAAAACAGATCACAGCAATTCTTTCTTTTTTTTTCAGGGATTTGCAAGTTCAGATGATTACAGGAAATATAAATTAACAAAGTATGTAATTTGAGATAAATGTTTCTTGCTTGCAATTTACAGTACAGACATACATTGGCTTTATTATAATTCTAAATTTTAATTCCTTAGTTAAAGGTGAACCATGATTAAATATGTTCCACAAAATACAAATTTTCTGTATGCTTGTAAGCAAACTAAAAAAAGAAAATATGACATTATTGATCAATACCCTAATATGTGATAAAAGCAGCTATTTTTGAAAGTCACATTATTGTCAAAAAAGAAGTACATGACACAGTTTTGGTTTAGGAAGATAAACTGAAAAGAGCCTCACCAAAAAAAAAAATAATTTGAAAACTGCTTTGCCAAATATACCAAAGGAGTCCATGTGTAAACTGATAATTTAACATTTTAGCCATGTATTATACAAATTCACCAATATGCCTTATTAGTTCTAATATTATCATGGTCTTTTCCTATGTGAATACAGAGACTATTTGGGCCAAATTTTGGAATATATTTGTCTCATGGTTACTATTTAAAATTATTCCAAATTTTGTTTGGTTAAGTTTCGATTTCAGTCTTTTCTTGGAGGGAGTCTCATTTTTTAATTTAAAAAAAAAGTATAGGGTTTATATCTTTTACATTGATGCTGTCTGTATACAGGATCTATTACTTTCTTCTGAAAGGAAGACCATCACTTTAAAATTTAAATGATTTGGGACCTTTTGAGCAATGAACACCACAAACATTGTATAAATAAATGTTGGGTGGATATCAAAAAACACCAACCCATAGCACACTAAGATACAAGCAAAATACTGGGGAAACATATATATTGTAGGATTATTGAGACTTAAAAAAAAACAACATTGATGCATCAAATAGTAAGCAAATTAAAAAATGCATATTTAGAATAATGTAGAAAGGTAACATTGGCAGTTTGCTAATGTAAAATGTTTCTTTTTTAGAGAAAGATCTAGAAGGCAAGAAATGCAGTCTCTTTATAAAGAAATGGCAGATTTGGTAATGCCAGAAAATGAAATAGAAGATATTGCAATTGGAAAAACAAACATTTTAGATAAGGTTAGCTTTTGAATTAATACATAGATAAGTGAATTTTAAAGTAAAAGCTTAAAATGGGAACTGAATTTTCAGATTTTATATGTTTAGAGAAAAAGAACTGTTTAAAAAGTCTAGTCACCTGATGAAAGCAATCTTGATAACGTCTCTATACACATTGTGACCTCTCTGATAACTTCTCCTCAGACATTGTGACTTCGCTGATAATGCCTGCTCTCCTCTCAAAACCATGATACAATCTCTTTGTGTCTTTTGCTTTATTTGTGTCATTAAGATGTTGTCTTATTGACATGTAACCCCCTCCCCCTTTATCTCATTTTATCCATGCCATTTTTTTGTTGCTGAAGATTAAAAAAGACATAATTTTGGGATCTTGATCATAATGTTAAATTCCTGAATATTTTATGCTGGACATTAAATAGTCACTTATCTTCATCATCTAATTTATAATTTATTTGTATTTTGTAGGCTATAGCTTGTATAAAGACAGAAACCTCATCAAGAAGTCAATTAATTGGGAAAGTAGATGCATTTAAGATATACCAGAATAAACTTCAAAAACGTCTTGTAGAGTTGAAAGGTTTGTTAATTAATGAATTTTTAAATTTATTTACTCACTTTTAAAAAAACAAATGAGATGTTGTTTCCAATTCAGCATGGTAAAAAAATGATTAAAAGTAAAAGAAGATTTACAAAGTCATGGAACGATGTAATAATTTTTGACAGTTGCAAGATTTTTTAAGTGAAGTCAACCTTTATTTGTTCTCAATGGCCATGTTATATTAAGTTGTCTGAAATATTTAGTAGTTTATAATATCATAAAATAAGGTATAAGCTAGGATAAGACTAAACTACAAAAGTTTCAGTGAACTTTTGAAATGAGGCCTCCAAAAAATCAACCTTATAGCTGATACAACATTACCAGAAAGTAAGTGTACGCTTACTTCAGTTATACTTGTATGCTAACCAAAGTAGTGATAGAATGAAATCTTTACATGTGATATAATTATCAGAAACATGCATCATTTTCACATAGAGGTTTTCATTTCTTCCCACTACTCAACTACTAAGATCCTTACAAACCATTTAATATAAAAATGAAGATGTGGTATGATTGCCAATGAGACAACTCTCCACAAGAGACCAAATTGACACAGAAATCAACAACTATAGGTGACCGTACGGCATTCAACAATGAGCAAAGCCCATACTGCATAGTCAGCTATAAAAGGCCAGTAATGTAAAACAATGTAAACGAGAAAACTAACAGCCTTATTTATATAAAAAAAAAAAATGAACGAAAACAAATATGTAACACATAAACAACAAGTATGGTTATATGTCATACTCTTAGTAAAGAGAAACTAGAATCCCAGCTGACAAAATTGCTTTAGATTGTGGAAAATTTACAATCATCTTCTTAAAGTTAAGTTCTATAGGAACAATATTTTGATTTTGTATGTTGATATATCTTGCATATTTATAAAAAGTCCATTAAAAACTTGATCACCATAACCTATATTTGATACTAGGGTGATTTCAGTTAACATTTGTTAGACTTAGATTGATGTGGGTCTCATACGGGTCTAAGCAAGACGCACGATTGCAGATTTTTTGTAAGCGTGACACGTGAAAGTCAAATTATTGTGTCGTGAAAACGGGAAATGAGGTCTAGCGGGACTAGGGAAATGACAAAAAACTTAGAATTGCTTACGTACATAGTGTAAACGGGATACGGGAATCTGACAAAACAGTAAGCAGGATCTGGGATCGAACCCGCGATGAGACCCCCATTGACATGGAATGGTGAATAGTTGTTCTTTGCAATAGCATCATTCCTTTATTAAACCTTGAAAAAATATAGAAATGATAAAATAACTGTGCATACCTTAGGTTACCACTTCCTATAATCAGTACCTATGGTTAAACTTTACATCATTGTTACATGTGTTAGGTGGCCATGTTCTAATTCTAAGGAAAATAGCTTTCATTTTTCAAAAATTTATTTTAATATTAAAATGGATGTATATGAATGACTTAGTGTAACATTTCAGTAATTGAGTCTGTCTGTTTCAGCATATCATGTTGGAAGAGGCATCAGTAAAGACAAACTAGAATCTCAGCTAGACAAAATTGCTGTAGTTTGTGGTAAAATATATGATCATCTTCCTGAAATTAAAAAACATATAAAAGACAAAAAAGGACCTGACAAAGCATCTACATCAATGCCACCACCAGTTAAACAAAAGTCTAAAAAGACCCCTAAACAAGCCAAGAGGTCCAAAGGAGCTGCATCAAAACACAAATCAGCTGAGATTTACATAGATAATCCAGAAGAGTATGAAAATGAAGAACAAATAAGTCAAGTAGCCACACCTTTATCTTCATTACCTGGTAGTTATACCACCTCAACCCCTGTAAGGATGCAAAGACCTGCTCCTTCTCTTGGAGGTCCATATCTTCCAAGGTCCAATGCAACATTAACTTTACAACCCACAAGTATACCAACTGTTTCTATATCAAGCATACCAGCGTCAGCTATAAAAGTGCCTAATACAGGAGGCATTCAAAATCCGATTCCAAAACTGTCAACCATTGCTATTAGATTTCCTGTTCAGGCTGTCCGAGTACAGAGTGCTAACTCTGTTCCTATGCCAACTGTTAGTGTTCAAGGTCAAAAACCATGTGGAATACCAAAGAACATTACTGTTCAGAGTGTCAATACAATAGTTGGCACTCCAATTGTTGAAAGTGATCCATTACAAATGGGAGGCATTGTTCCTACTATTGTTCCGTCATTACAAGGCAGTCTTATTCCAAGCACACACAGTAATGTATCAGACCCATTCATTGTACCACAAAATGTTCCAAGTTCGTTAAGGACTTTATCTAACCCAGTTATTGTACCACAGATTGTTACAACATTACAGAATTCTCTATCAACTCCTATTTCATCACCTGTGGAATTATCTAGTGCACAAGATGGGATCATAAATACTGATATAGTTCAGAATTTAGGACAACATTCATCCACATCAGGTTTTAGTGCAGTTCTTGGACAGATGATCACGAAGAATATTGTTGAAGAAATGGGTTCAGAATTAGGAACGGAAAATACTCAAACTGCTGTAAACGTACAACAAAGTGATACTGACAAAAATGTGAAAAGTGTTTCTCAGTCAATTCCTCTGTATGATGTGAACTTACTCAAAGATCAGATTCTCGATGATTCTACGGGAGAACTTATTGCTGTTGTAATGAATGAGGATGACAATGATAGTAACGATAGCTCGTCAAGAAACGATGAAAATTCTCAAAATTCCAAAAGTACTGAAGAAACAGGAGAGACCTCTTCTTCCGTTGAAATTATTTCCAAAAACGAAGATTCTTGTCGAAGTTCAGAGGACAGAAATGAAGAACGTAGTGAATCTTCCGAAATTGAGAAAAAGATAAGTAATCAGACAGAAGAACTTGAAACTGATGAAGCACCTAATATTGAATCTCTTTTAAATGACATAAAATCGCTTTGTCAGGAAGATGAAACGCCATTACAACAACCTAACCTGAAATCTTCAATAATAAAACCTAAAAATAAGGAGGACAATAGAATATTGAACAAAGAAGTGGAATCTGGAAATGATTTACCTAATAATGAAAGACTAGATCAAGTTGATGGAGATATCTTTAATTTTTCCGGTGCCAAAGATATAGGAAATTTATCAGAGTCCGATTCAAATAATAGTGCTAGGACAAATGTATATATGGAAGACTCTGATGGCAATATAAGCATTGCTGGTGAAATCAGTGATGGACCGGTAGACAATGAATCAAACACACCCAAAATAGTATCTGTTATGTCTATATCTGATGTTTTAGGTGATAATTTTAAAGATATCAATGAACCATTAGAGATGGGCCCTGATGGAGACAACATGACTCCTCTGTTTGATAATGTTTGATGAAAACAATTTTTCTAGTTGATCATTATGTATGACATGTATTTTTAAGGTATGAATTAAAAGAGCTTTCTTTTTTTTTTCTTTTTGTAAGAAACAGATTGTAATTTTCCTTAGAGCTGTTACATAATAACAAAATTAGGACCCTGGAAGAGCAACTTGAATTTTCCACTTTAGGTTGGTATGAAATTTGATGTTTACAAATTTTTGAGGTATGGCTCCAAAATTGGGTGTTTATTTTAATTTCAAAGTACCTTCCCTGGTACTATTATGTCGGAATGCACATATCTTACAATTAAATGCAACATTTGTTTTGTTTAGTGGGTCCAGAACCAACAGATTTTGAGTTTTATATTTAAACCTCCAACTCTCATGTCTTTCTAGAACAATCATTAAGCTTCTTGTCTGAGACAACTAAGTTTACACTCGCAATACCTAAGGCTTGCTCAGCCTAAGCATGCAAGTATTACACAATGTTATGCTTAATTTTGTATACAAATTTCTATGTATAAAATGAATTGTATTTGACTTTTTGTTTTTGTATCTACTGTGTTAACATGAGTTTTAACTGTTGGACAGTGGTGTATGATACACCTGATAAAGGAACATTTTTTCGCTTTGTTAGGTGACCAGGTTATTAATATTTTATGTTTAGTCATCGTCTTATAAATGAGGATATCATATATATTTGTAAAAATGTTTACTTTGTAACTTCATGATGCTAAATTTCTTATTGCCACTTATAAATCCCCAACTTCGAAGTGTAAATATATTTACTAAGGAGATTATAACAGAATAGTTTACATGTGTATATTAAGGCCAGTATGATTGATTTTCTTTGATAATGTATGAAATTGGCTGATTATTTTTTAAGTCACAGAAATTTCATGCATAAAACTATATTCAGTTGTATTGCATTGATTGTGCAATTGTTTCTTGCTTTTTACAATTTTTTTGAGAAACGAAAGTTCACACAACATTTTTAATGGACTTTTTCTGTGATAAAATTTCTTCATTCATCATGTTCATTACCACTTTTGTTTTCTGTCATTGTGTATAAATTTCCAGTCTCATTAATATCTCTGTATTGAATATTGTTTCACATCTTGTGTGATAATTTAACCATTTGTAATTATACAGTCAAAATATCATTTCCGTCACTAAACCATTGTATATAATGTCAACCTAAATTAAAATCTGATACAATGCTGAAATTCTCTTTTCTTGTCTCATTTGATTTTTCAGCTCAACTTAACAAAAGAAATATATGATTGTCCTGAAGAAAATGAAAATCTGAAGGGTTTTAATTTCTTTCAGTTACTCCTTGGTTCATCTTTATAACTGCATTTTTTAGCTGTCATAAAGAGACTAAAGAGCCTGTTCTCTCATCTAGAATCATAGAGGCAGATCCAAGGGGTTGTTTGGGGATTGGAACCCCCCTTTTTTCAATCAATGCTTTTGAATTGGGAATGGGGTTATATGGTTGGAACCCCCTTTTAAAAATGGCTTGATCCGCCCCTGCATTTAATGCATATTTAACATTACCATATTTTATATCATAGTAGCAGTGTTTATCCAATATTTTCAAAGGTCACAAAGCTTTTACCATAGAAAGGAAATTTAATTTGAAGTAGAAATTTCTAAAAATGGGCATAGGGAGTAGCTTTGTAAATCAAGTATAACTCCCTTTTGAATTCTATTATCCATCATTGACAAGCCTAAGTTAAGATATAGATACAAGAAGATGTGATACGAGTTCCAATGACACAGCTCTCCATCCAAGACACAATTTTCAAAAGTAAACCATTATAGGTCAAAGTACAGTCTTCAACACAGAGGCTCACACCAAACCGCAAGCTATAATGGGCCCCAAAATGACTACTGCTAAACAATTCAAACAGAAAAACCAACAGTCTAATCATATAAATAAACAAGGAACCAGCAACGCTTATGAACCACATCAACAAACAACAACAAGCTGAACATCAGGTTCCTAACGTACAACAGGTGCAAACAGCCGGTTTAAGCGTTTTTAATGTGTACCGAATTTCACCCTTACCTGAACAAATGTGTGACATTACAACATAGAAAGACACACTATAAATTATCAATTTTTATTTTGTTTTTATCCCACAGGGTGCTTGGGTATAGTTGTATGTTCATCCCTGTAAACCCATAGTTTAGTGGAGAGTTTGTTGCACTGTTTAAGAGATATGAATGTACAACTAAGCCTGTTTGGAAAAGGGATGCTAAATGCCAAAAGATTGAGTGCCAGGATTTCTGTATATTATAAAAAGCTTGCAATTTGGAACAATTGTTCATGCTTTGTCATAGTTGGCGTACTTGCAATTGTAATTCAAAGTATGGGAAACAGAAAGTAGGCTTCCTACAGATCCAGAAAGTGAAATGTGATCAAATATGGAGATATTGAATCTGTTAAGTAGAACTGGAGAAATTTGTAATGAAAATGTACGATAATTTTCATTATATTGAAATATTTTAAATATCAGCGAACAAAAAGAGTTTTAGACAGATCACAATAGTGAC